>NC_030815.1:110897890-111198604 GCF_001704415.2 Capra hircus | reverse complement strand
ACAGGTGATTATTATGAAGCGTTTAGAGCCAGCTCTCGGGGGGACCATCGAGGAGAGGAGAACGGTGTGACTGTGGCCTCCACTCTCCTGTGGGAGGGGAGTGATGCTGGGCTGAGACCAGGCACTAGGAGCTACGGGCTCAGGCTTCCTGCTGCCCCAGCGTGGTGGGGGGTCACAAGCAGAGGATCCCGTAAGAACTCCCCAAACGTTGGGTCCTCCTGGCCCACCATGCTGTCTGAAACTCCACCCGGAAATCTTACCTGGTTAGTGCAAGGCCCAGCCCCTTGCTAATAAATACAGCCCCGTGGAGGATTATCAGCCTCCAGCCCTCCTGGTCAGGAAGCACAGTCCTGTCCCCGACCGCCAGCGGAGGTGGGCTGGGCTGAGGCCTGGGTGCATATTAGCCGCCGTGGTCCAAGCTCAATGGAGGAAACACAGACAGCACAGCAAAGGCTTCAGGAAGCGGCTCACAGCGCCCCGGAATAAGCGTCCCGCTCGGTCGAGACGGCGCCCTATGTCCTTCTGCATCCGGGGCCTTCCTTTCATGAAATCAAATGGCTTGCCTGGTGGCTCAGATGGCAGAGCATCTGCCTGCAATGCAGGAGACCCAGGTTGGATCCCTGGGTCAGGAAGATCCCCTGGAGGAGGAAATGGCAACCCCCTCTGGTATTCTTACCTGGAGAATCCCGTGGACGGAGGAGCCTGGCGGGCTACAGTCCCTGCCATCGAAGAGAGCGGGACACGACCGAGCAGCTATATTCCCACCCTTCACTTTACAGCCAGCAAGTCAGCGTCAGCCGCCATCCTGTTGTGTTTTCATGTGACGTAATTAGTTCCCTTAACACCGGAGTTCAGCGATGCCTGCTCTAGGACACCGCCGGGGGCATATAAGACGCAGCTGACCAGGAGCGCCCGGGTGGCCAGCAGGGGAGAGGGGCTCCACGCCCGGGTGGCCAGCAGGGGCAGAGGGGCTCCCTCAAGGGGGAGAAGACACAGCGGAGGAGGCTGAACAGTGGAGAGAGAACTTTCCAGCTGACGGCTTGATGGAGAACTCTCGAGATGACAGAGTAAGGTCCATGTGCATTCTGCCGCGTCCGACAACCCAAACTTCACACAGCTGTTCGTTCAGAGGGTGCTTCTGATTCTTTTCCACCGAATATCTTGGCAAGTGTGTTTCCCCCGCGCGCTGCCACTGAAGATGGACCCTGGCAAAAGTGTGTGCCCTGAGCCAGCTGCTGCCCCACTAGGGATGCTAGTGAGCCCAGCCGCAGAGCTCCTTAAAGTCTGCTCTGAAAGACTTGCTTCCCGTCGCCTGGGTACTTTCGGAGGAGGTCAGCCTGCACCTGTCCCACACTGTCCAGGCCCAGATGAAGGAGTCGGCCACCCTGATCAGCACTGTGGCCCTTGGTCCACCCAGGGCTAGAGGTCCAAGTTTCAGAAAGGCACCTCAGTGCAGACACGCGGCCAGCCAGCCCTGCCTTCCCTCGGGAGTGCAGGAACCCCGGCGAGCCTGGAACATAGGCCATGTGCGTGTAAATGTGTGTCTGTGCACTGGGCCTAAGAGCTGGCATCCTCCCAGAGACATTCGGCGTGGAAGGAGAGTCAAGGTCACTCTCCAGGCCCGTGTCCTTCCAACCACACACAGCCGGGGCCCACTCTGCAGCCTGCTCCAGCCTGGCACGGACCCGGGCGGCCACATGGCGGCCACAGCTGGTGCAGGACGGGGTGCGGGCCCGCGGGTGGGGGCCGGCTGCCCACTCCGTCGCAGGAATGTTGGCTGCCTCCTCTGGCTGTGGACCCAGCCTGGAGGGGCCTGGGCGTCTCAGGAGCTGACTAACCGCCTCATGCGTTTTCATATGCTCCTTTTGGCTGGCACGGCCACCAACTGGTCCCAGGTTTGACCTGGTTAGAAGTGGAGGTCGGATGCTCCAAGGTGGCTTACACACAGAAGCGTTTTTCTGCAGCTAGGACTAATTTGACTGTCAGTTCCATTTTGAAACCGAATATAGTTGTTGAAATCTGTGTACACTGGTTCCCAGTTCTATCAGCTGGATAAATCTTCAGACTGACTTTGTCCGGCTTCTTCCTCTTTACTTTGGTTTGTCTTGTAGTAAGATAGACATTTGGTAAAAGTTACAATAGTCATCAGCAACACCCAGAAAAATCTGACTTTTTTAGCCCTGAGGTTATCCCTGAGGTTACATATTTTTTAATTAGGAATTGAAACAAAGGGATAATTTCTCAATTATTTTATCAGGAAGAAAACAATCACCTTAAAAAAAAAAAGATACAAGGACAGTGGATATTAGGCGAAGGATGGAAATCCAAGTTCTGCAGCCTCCAGCAAGGACACGCGTGCTGGCTTCCGGGACCGGCAGGACTTGGGGGCTGCGGGAGGGCTGCACTCAGCGGCCCTGCCAGCTCAGAGCTTCCTCTCCAACCCAAGCTCCCCCGGGCCGCGCCAGTCTTCTCAGACTCCCCTCTGCTCCAGGCTTCACACCCTCGTCCGCATCTCTTGGCTGCTGTTCGGACTATTTCCAGGGCTAGGCCATCACAGGTAAAGCGGCTGTGAACATTGAGGCTCAAAATCTTTGTGACCTGGTATATACTCCCTTAACGCGTGAGGAAATGCCCGGGACTTGGAGGTCTGGGTCATGTAAATGGGGCGCGTGCTCGGCTTCTTAAGAAACCGACACGCTTCCTCCCACAGCGGATGCGGCCCCTCCCATTCCCCAGCAGTCCCAAGACCCGCGGCCCCTGTAGCCTCCCCAGCAGGCATCGTGGACAGCTTTCCTTTAACCGTACTCATTCTGATAGGTGTGGAGTGCTGTCTCATTGTGGTTCATGTTACGGGAAGCCCGTTTTTAATGGACATTCATAGTTACAAGAATGTGGGTTATTTCTGAAAACACAGTATATCAAACATTACTGAAATCACCCAAATATCTACTGTCTTCCCTTTTATCACAGAATTTGGTAATCCTACTGGAAGAAACTGTCAAGTCTGTGGGGTTTATGTTTTCCGTGATTTCTCTGTTCGCTTTATTTCGGATAATGCTTTAAACGATGTGGTATGTCTCCCATTTTTCCTTCAGCAGAATTCTTTTTCAGTAAAATTGGTAAGAAATAAAATATTGCAACATTTATGTTTAAACTTCTGTTCAAATTTTGCACTTAAACTGTATTAAAATCTGCAAAGGTGATCTATAACGCTGAATGTTGTATTTCAGGGGACTGCCAGGAATTGAATGCATGTTTGGAGAGAACCCAGACCAGTCCAGATATTTGGAGTTCCAGGCTGGAGGCCTCCGGAAAGTCAAGACAGTCCATGGGGAACAGCACCCTGGCCGCTGAAGCCCCGCCTCCCCCACCTAAATCAACACGGCTGTGCACCCCTCCTGCCTGCCCCTTCTGCCCTCTGAACACAGAACACATCGTCCCTCTCCACCCCCAGGTGATTCCTAACCTTACAGAAACTGCAGACCTGCGGGTGTTCCCGGCCTGCCTCCGTGCTCCGGGACTTCACCACCCTCCCTGTCCACCTAAGCACATTTTCCTCTGGCACTTTTGCAGGCGTCCCCGAGGCTTCCTTCTGCTCCGTTTCTTCTGAACGTGCACTGCTGTTTCTGCTGTTGGCACAGGTGTGGGGAGTCTGGGCCAGGAAGGGGGGCGCTCACTGCCGAGCAGGTGGAGGCCAACGGGGCCCCTGCCTTCCCTTCCTTCCACCTGCCCCGTGTCCCTCTCTTCCCGCCAGCTCCAGCCCGATCCCATCACTCTCTGTCTTCTGCATTGGTTGGCTGGGAGCTGGAATACTCCGAGGGTTACTGGCCTTTAAAACACCAAGGACAACACCCTCTAAGTAAGTCGGGGGTGAGTAGAGCGCTAAATATGCACTTTGGGGAGAGAAGCTGTGAACAGGTCGATTTGGGTCTTGCAACAACCCAATTACCCGAAAACCAAGAGTTATGCAGCCCATTTTGTGAATGAGATAATGGAGGCACAGAGTTTAGACTATTTTGAAAGAGGTGACTCAGCTGGTGATGGTGACTCCAAGGCTCAACTGCAGCCAGGCTCTGTACCCTGTTCCCTCTGCCCCCAAACCCTGGCTTTACTGACCTCCCAAATCTGCACAACTTCCCAGCGACAAGCTCACAGCAGACCTGAACCCACACCTCCTGTCTGCCCGGCACCACCACCACGGGCCCAGGATGGGCAGCTGCGGCTCCCAAAGGGTAAGCTGTCGCCCTCAGAGGAACCCCTGTGTCTGTGCAGATGCCGATTCCCCTAAACCACTCAGACCTGGGGTCAGCATCTTGGCTGATGGCCCAGAAATCTGCATTTCTGGGGAACACACCAGATGACTTTTGTCTCTCCTAGAATTTGAAAACTCCTGGGGCAGAGTTTACCAGGAAGCAGCAGTGAGTGTTTCCAGCTGGGGGTCGAATTCCCCTGGCCCCGGATCACTTGCTGGACTGAGAGGCCAGAGCTGACTCTGGGATGAGAGAGGGGGCTCCTCCTTCACCTCCATGCTGGGAGGGAGCCCCGGCCAGAGGCCGTGCTTCCATTTGACGCCTGCACTTTCCCGGTGGCGCAGCTGGTCCTCAGGCCCCGTGAGCACGGCGATCACAGAGCCTCCGTCCTGGGCTGAGGGTCTCTGGGGGTGTAGTGGGGGACCTGTAACCATCACGGGGGCCATCACAGAGCCCCCGTCCTGGGCTGAGGGTCTCTGGGGGTGTGGTGGGGGACCCGTAACCATCACGGGGGCCATCACAGAGCCCCTGTCCTGGGCTGAGGGTCTCTGGGGGTGTAGTGGGGGACCCGTAACCATCACGGGGGCCATCACAGAGCCCCCGTCCTGGGCTGAGGGTCTCTGGGGGTGTGGTGGGGGACCCGTAACCATCACGGGCGCCACGGGCATTCCTTGGGACTGTGTCAGCAAACTAGGACACACAGTCTGTCCTGCTAAACCTATGTTTCAAAAATGCAGGTTTGTTCCGACATGACTGAGAAGTCAGGGAGTGATCTCAGCCGTGGTAGGCCCTGCCAGTTCACCTGTGCGTGGCTCCAGCCTCAGGAGACACGAGGCGAAGCCAAGTGGGACAGGCCGGGCGGGCCCGCAACCCTGGGCATCCGGGGCCTGCCTCCCCTGCCCCTGCGGGCATCACAGGTGCCCCCGCCTGCCAGGCCCCCTCCCTCTGTGGCCCCAGGTGCCCGCTCTCTGACAGCCCCTCCACGTGCTCTGCAGGTCCCCTTCTGGGCAAAGCACCCGTCACAGGACTCTGCTTCTGACCTTCACTGGGTGTGCGGCTGTGACCTACTTTCATGAGGTCCCTTGTTTTTTTTGATGTGTCACCGACAAGGTTTTTGAATGTCATGTCTCCGCTCCCACCAGCTCGGGGAGTTTTGCTGCGTGGTTTTGCAGGCCGTGGTACGTTCTGGGACGAACACCTTTCTCCACATCAGACTCTTTGGGCAGAGCTTCCAGACCCATCTCCCTCCCGCGAGGCCCGGAGTAGAGACGGCAGTAAAGAAGGCGGACAGAAAGCAGGTCACTGTGTCTGCAGACCCGCCCTGGGAGAGCCTGGCACCTCCTCAGGACCCAGATGACCCCGAGGCAGCAGGACGGCTCGGTGATTTACGCGCTGCTTCTTTTCAGAGGACAGTCGTGGTGCCAGACATCTAGGCCGTGCGGCGAGCAGGCCGCGGCTGGTGGGGCTGACATGGAACTAACAGTGTGTGCCGGCCAGCCTCCTGACACGTGACAGGTCCTGCCTCAGCAGGATGGTCTGGGGCCAGGTCTGCCCGGGAGCAGGGGCCGTGCAGCTCACGTGCGGAATCTGTAAAACCCGAGCCCCAGGGGCTACCGCAGGTCCCGGCACAGCCCCGTCCTGAGCAAGCCCCAGGAGGTCTCCGAGCTGCAGACGGATGGTGCCTGCGGGTCATCACTGGGAGGTGGCCTGCAGTGGAGGACAGTGGCCAGAGCACCCATAGAAGAGCAGCGAGGAGGCCCCTGGAGGGCTGCAGAGAGCGGGTCCCGGGCGTCGGCTGCAAGAAGGGAAGGCAGCTCAGCTTGCCCCCTGCACTCAGCTCTCTCCTTTCTCACTCAAGCCCAATCCCGTTAATTCCCCCCTCTCTCTCCATCTCTCTGTGTCTGTCTCTGTCTCTCTCTCCCCCACCTCCCCTCTCTCTCACACACACATTGCTCTGGCTATATTTCTAAGATCCTGTATAATATTCTCAAGGATATTACACTTGTCACTCCACGTACCCACGGGAATTTCCATGAATGTCTATTGACTCCCTGTGGGGGGACCTCCTGTCGCCGGTGGGAGGAGTGAGGAAGGCTCGGAGCAGAGAAAGCCCGGAGAAGGGGTCCTGGACCAGGGGTGACGTGGCTGCTGATGTGTGTCCCAGGAAGACAGACGTGATACCAGCACCTCATTCAATGTTTAGAGTCCATCAGGCAGGCGTGCCCGTCTGCAATGTACAGTTGAGGAGATTTAAGCCTGTGGAAGTTAAACAACTCAACTGCCCGGGGTCACGAGTGCTGAGTGGGGAGCCGGTCGGATCAGCTCCAAATCCCTCCCAGGTCCCCTCCATCTGCAGCTTCGGGGACCAGGCCTGGGGACTTGGCGGGCCGTGAGTGCATCTCATGGACGCCGTGATCCGGGGAGGTCGGGGTCGGGGGACACTCGGGGCCCCCACTGCGGGAAGCCCTGCCTCCTGAGAGGTGCCCGGGGCTCACCCTGTGGACCTTCACTCTGAGCGTCTGTGCAGGCTCCCCGCCACTGCTCAGTGAGCCGCCCCAGCAATGGAAGCAGTCTCTGTGGGGGACACTGGCTGCTTCGGGGATAGCGCTCACTGTGAGCAGAAGACGGTCAGGCCAGCGCGCCTCGGGGCGCCGGGAACGGCAGCACCAAGCGTCTCCGGGGCTCACCCAGCGCCGCCCGAGGCCCTCGCGTTGCATGGTGGCGCCTCGGGGTCGAGGGACTGTCGACTGCCAGCACCCTCTTGGGTCACAATGATGGAGGGCAGATGACCTCTGTAAGGTCTACGGAGTCATGGCTCAGCGTCCAGAGGGAGCTTCTCTCCAAGGCAGGGTGTGACCTCCCGGCCACAGAGGGCTGAGTGGGCGCCCGTGGGTGGGTGAGAACCACCCTGGGCCTGTGGGACGTGCCGGCCGAGCCCACGATGGCCATGCCCAGAAGCGCCCAGGCCGCGGTGGTGCCTGCCTTCTGGCAGGTACTGTTATAAACGCCCCAGTTGTGCAGGCCGTGTACTGCACAAGCCAGACACAGAAGCTCCAGGCGTGCACAGCCGGGATTCTGGCGCACGGGGGGCAGGCGGCTGGGCCAGTGACACATCAGCCTCAGGAGGCCTGGGAGGAGGCCTCACGGGCTGGGTGTGAGGCTGGACATGGGGCGGGGGCCCCCAGGAACCTGGAAGTAGAGAGGGTAGGTTTGGAAATGCGGGCGGTTGGAGGGTGTTGACGGAAGGTGCCTGAGCCTAAGGCCAAGGACGAGGGAAAAGGCTGGAACATGGGGCGGGGGAGCAGGGTGCAGGGCTCTCCTGGGAAGATTTCTCCTCTTCAGCTTGGGCCGGGCTGGCCCTTGAGACAGAGAGAACCGTCCTCGGGGGCAGGGCGGGTGTCCCGTGCCTGGCCTCACCCACGGGCTCTGAAGGCCCCAGGCCGGGTGTCACCCAGCCCCACCAGGCCCCCGGCCCCCCAAGCTACCACACAGGGCCCCCCTGAGCAGGAGGACTGCCCTGGTCCCCCTGGGCGCCACCTCCCTCACCGCTGGCTCTCTGCCATCAGCTGCAGCGGGGGCACCCCCCAGGGACGGCCCGTCGCCTTCTCTCCGGAGGAGGAACAGCGCCAGTGCCTCCCGGAGCAAATGAAAGCGAACCACAGGCCCACTTCCGGGCCAGCCGAGCACAGCGGTCTCAGCACCGGGAGACGCTTCTCAGCTGAACTCCCAGAACTCCCAGGTGCTCTTCCCTGGGAGTTGCTCTGAGGATGAACTGCAGGGACTTGTGTGCTTGCTTCTAGAGCAATTTGTCCCTAACCCTAATTCAAGGCACAGACTGCAGAAGGAAGGTGTGGATCTCAGTGAAAGCAACCTGCAAATGGCAAACAGGAAAACCACACAGCCTCTGCCCCGGCCGACATCATGGGTTGGTTGTTAATAAGTTGGCTGCTTCTCCAGCTTTAAAATGCATAGGCGTGTCCTGGAGATAATGCCATGATGCAAATTCTGAGTCAGCAGATGATGGGTAAGCCCGCGGATCCTGCGTCTCCAACGTTTTCTCGGCCAGGACTCCACAAACCGCCCGAGGACACCGGCCAGGCCTCCGCATCTCCCCCATGGTAGCTGAGGACGACGTCTAGCTTGTGAAGGTCTGTGAAGAAAGACAGAAAGGACGATGCGGCAGGGACGCGTGAGCCCTGAGGCCTGAGCCAGGGACCGTCCGGCCTTGAGACAGGAGACTCGGAGCAGAGTCTGCGTCCCTGAGAGTCTCTCTCCTACTCGGAGCCGGGAGGCCTGGCCTGTCGGCCTGGATGGAATCTGGCCACAACCACAGGCTCTCCTGACGGCCTCCAGAACACCTGCAGAAACGCAATATCCTGACGGGACACCTACCCTGAAGCAGCTCCTGAGTCCTGGCCCTTGAGGGGCGAGTGTTTGTGGATTCCCGTCAGAGCTGCCACGCTTCCCACCAGAAGACTCAGACGACGCCGGGCCTGTTGTCTTGGGGAGACCCTGACTCTTCCTGGTCCCCGAAACATGCAAGACTTCACCTGGCTCTGCATCTCTGAAACTGCAAGCCTTCAGACCCCAAACACACTCCCTCACCTGCAGGCTCCTCTCTGCCTTTTGGCCGACGGCCTCCGCAGAGAAAGCTTCCTACCCCTGCCTTAGACAGTGTAACGTTTGCTGCCATTCGACCACGCTGACAGCCACAGACTTTCAGCTCTGAGCCCCCTGCCCTGCCCTCTCCCAAACCAGGGACCCATCAAGGTGGAAGGAAGGAGACTGCGTTAAGGGCTGATTGTGCAGGAACCAAGTGCGGTCTCAGCTCCCTCTCCAGCCTCCCAACAGCCCTCCCAGGAGGCGGTGCCTTTGACCGGTTTTCTTGCTGGGGAGGGACCTGGGCTGGGGGCATCTCCCGGAAGGCCATGCTGCCTGGCCAGGGGCTGAGGCCTGAAGGAAAGACAGAGAGGCCTGTCCAGGGAGGTGGTGGGAAGGGTGCGGGGTGGGAGGGGTGAGGAGCAGCATCTTCAGAGCCCCGGCTTCTCCTCGGGGCCGGGCGGGGTCAGGTGCCCAGGCTGAGTCTCACGGGAGTCCCCCCACGGCTGTGTCGCCCACGGCCCAGAGTCCACACAGCAGCCGCTGGCAAACACCGACTGGCTGTGCATCCGTGTCACTTCTCCAAGGCCACAACTCCAGCTCAGCCGCCACGCTGGCGACGCGATGGGGACAAGCCCCGTTCCGAGTCTCCCGCCCCCTCCTGGGGTTATGACCTTGGGCTGAAAGAAGGCGCCAGCCCTGGTCCCTGCAGGCAGCCTGGGGCCACGTGGGTACCTCACCTGTTGGGGGGGGGCGGGCATAAAGATTAACCTGAATAATGTACCTGCTTCAGGCAGCATGATGTCTGCGACACGGGTAGCCCTAGAAGCAGTCGCTGTTACTGTTATTGTTTGGGAGGAAAAGGCAGCAGGCGGCCTCGAGAACTCACGAGGGTCCCCGTCGTGATCACCCTCCATCTTTCCGATGCCCCCGGAGATGGCAGGCACGCGGATATCATGCTTGCCTACCGGCCCCTCCAGCTGCGGACGCTGGGCTCCAGAGGTGACTGCCCAGGTCACCGCGCCCAAGGCCCAGGAAGCCCCACCCTGAGCACCGGGGCCGGGTTGCTGGTGGGGACACCAGCCCAGCCCCGCTTGCAGAGCCCGCCCGCAGGGTCCCTGCAGCTCCCATGGGGAGGCATGTTCCGATCCTGTCCTCCCCCAGTCCCTGCAGGGCACCCTCGCCTGATAGAAACCGGGTCTCATCCAGACACTAGGGGCCCCAACCAGCAGGACCTCACTTGCACACAGACAGCCGTCCCCTCGAGGGCAGGGTGAAGGAGGGAGGGAGCAGACCTGGGGGGCTGCAGCCACAGTGGGCAGAGCTGCAGCAGGCGCAGGAGGGCAGCCTGTCTGGGGGCTCGGTGTGGGGCAGCTCTGCTGGCGGTGGAGCTGACCGCAGCCCCTCCTCCCCCTTCCCTGCTCCCCATCTTCCCCCAGCCCCCACACAAAGGCAGCGTGTGCAAACGTCCAGTCCAGGGACAGTGCTGGGGTAGGAGAGTCTGGGGAGGGGAGGGGGAGGCCGGAGGCTACCTTGCAGTCGGTGTCCATCGCTGTCACTGAGGCATCGCCAGCACCATCGGGGCACAGGGCCTGCCCGTGACCACTGCTCCGCTGTAGGGGCTGAGCTGTGGCTGGCTCCAGTCAGGAGCAGGACCTCGTAGGTGCTCATCACAACGTGGGCCACTCGAGTCTCTCTCCCTGAGGCTCCCATGCCACGCCGTCAGGAAAGAAGGGGGCGGGCATCACAGCTTTTAAATGGAGATTTTTAAAAGCTTATAATGAGTTTAGAAAAGTTCATACTTGGAAACGAAAAATAAAACAAACAACCCAATTAAAAATTGGGCAGAGGACCGGAACAGACATTTTCCCAAAGAAGTCGTGCAGTGACCAACAAGAACATAAGAGATGCTTGCCATCACTAACCACGAGGAAAAAAGCAAATCAAAACCGCAATGAGACTTCACGCCACACCCGTCGGAACGGCTGTCGTCAAAAAGACAACAAGTGCCAAGTCTTAGGAAGAAGGCAGAGAAGAGGGGACCCCGGGCACCGTGGGTGAGATTGTAAATTGGTGGAGCCACTGGGGAAAGCAGTCTGGAGTGTGCTCACAAGATTAAAAGTAGAACCATATGACCCAGTATTTCCACCCGTTGATATTTATCTGGAGCAAACAACAGCACTCTTTGAAAAAGGCCTGAGCACCTCTGCTCCCGGCAGCATGGCTTACAGTAACCAAGGCACAGAAGCAAGCTGTATGCCCGTCAGTAGATGGACGTGTAAAGATGTGTGCGTGTATATGTGCGTGTGGAACATTACTCAACCATGAAAAACGGGCTCTTGCCACCTGTGACAGCATAGATGGGCCTAGAGGACGTGATGCTCAGTGAGATAAATCAGAGAAGACAAACACCGTACAATCTTACTTACAGGTGGGATCGAAGAGCAAAATGAACATGCAGAGACGCAGAGAACAAAACGGCGTTTGCCTCAGGGGGTTGGGAGGAAAGAAAGGGGAGGAAGATAAGAGGTACAAAGTTCCAGTCACAAAACGTGTGAATCACGGGGATGAAATGGACAGTGAGGGGGACCACTGTGTGGTGTCTTTGCGCAGCGACAGATCGTAACTAAACTCACGGTGATCATTTTGAAATGCACAGAAATACTGAATCCTTACATTGTGTAACAGAATCTGACATAGCGTAGTAGGTCAATTATACTGCCATCCACGCCAGCGTGCACGCTCAGTCGTGTCTGACTCTTTGGGACCCCACGCACTGTAGCCCACCAGGCTCCACTGTCCATGGGATTTTTCGGGCAAGAACGCTGGAGTGGGTTCTCACCTTCTCCTCCAGGGGATTTTCCTGACCTCGAACTCGCACCTCCTGTGTCTCTGGAACTGCAGGCGGATTCTCACCCACTAAGCCACCAGGGAAGCCCCAATTATACTTCGGAAAAAGAGCAAACAGAGAAAAAAAAAACTCAGGAAAGAGGCCAGACTTTCGGTTTCCAGAAAAAGGTGTGGAGGGCAGGGGAACTGGATGAAGGCGGTCAAAACTACAAACTCCCAGCTGTTTAAGAAGAGTAAGTACAAGGGCCGTAGGCACCGGATTAATAGGATCAACAGTGTTGGGTGCTGTCTGTGAAAGCCATGCGAGAGTAAGTCCTAAAATGGAATAAATAATAACTTTTTATACTAAAAAAATAAAAAATAATGTTCTTTTATTTCTTTATGAGATGAAGGAGGTTCACTACACTTATTGTGTTTATCACCTCCTCATTCACAACACCTCCCGAGGCAGGTAAGTCACACCACCTCCCAAGGCAGGTGGGTCACACCACCTCCCGAGGCAGGTAGGTCGCAGCATCATACTACGCACATAAACTGCTACGGTGCTGGATGTCAACTACATCTCAGTAAAACTGGGAGAAAATCAACAAGTTCTCACAACACATGACAATAAGATTGGTCACCTATATTTTTATTCTAATTAATTTCACTGTTTGGAGTCACTGTTTAGCATTGTCTATTATATTATAAGTCACATTTTCCTGGCCTCCCGACTGTCGTCACAGAGCACTGCTGGGAGGTGAATGTGTTATTCTCGCCCAGACAGAGCAGGTAGGACATACCGGGCACTGCCAGCGTGCAGTCTGCAAGTAACCAGACCTGGTTCTTGTCTGTATGAGGCTCGGTGCTTGTCAGAAGGAGGGCATCAGAAAGAGAAGAGGGAGTCTGAGGAGGAGATAGCTGGCTGGCATCACCGATGCAAGGGACGTGACCTTGGGCAAATGCTGGGAAAAGGTGAGGGACAGGGAGGCCTGGCGTGCCGCAGCCCATGGGGTCGCAAAGAGTCAGACGGGACTGGGCAGCTGAATGACGGCAACAGTGCCCGTCACCCGTGGTAGCCTGTAATTAACCTGTGAGGAGAGGAAGCTCGGGGCTGGGGGAGCGGTGCCAGGTGGGCTGGAAGGTGGGGGCGCCGAGAGGCGGGAGAAGTCAGAGCCACAGAGCCCCCTCGTCCTGGCACCTGGGAGCCTCCATCCCCAGGGCATAAAGCAGGGGTGCGCCCGCGTGGTGCTTGCCTGGAGCCTGTGCAGGCTGGTCAGAAGTGCGGCTCGCGGGCCCACCCAGACCTGCCCAACTGGAGCGGGGCCCCCGAGGTCAGCGGTGTCAGGAGGCAGGGCTGGGGAGAGCCCGTGCTCACCGACAGCCGTCAGCAGACAGGAAGGGCCAGATCAGTGCTCCGGGTGCCATCCACACGCCTTTAAATGCCTCGGATGAAGTGCTCTGCCTGCCTCCCAGTCATCGCTGCGCCGAGGGCTGCTGTGCAGGTGAGCAGCTGCACAAGCTCGCAGCCGGAGCTGTCCCCCAGCCCCAGCGTCCGTGGCTCAGAGAGCTCGCGCAGTAGACAGGGGGCCTCGAGCCTTGGCTGCCCCAGGTAGCCAGGACCTGACGTGACGGGACGGGACAGCTGGGGAAGGCCCGCCCGCCACAAGCCTCAGTGCTCGGACTGGCTCTGCAGGGTCCTCGGGGAGCCCTGTCCTCACGTGCACAGAGCGTACTGAAGCTTTCATGTGACTTCTCAACTTCCTGGCCAAAGCCCTGTAGGAAAAGATAATCTGGCTGTTTGGGTTTCCGTAAGATGCCTTTGTCTGTATTCTCGTGAATCTGGAGTGCAGCATCATGGATTCGACACTTGCTGGGTGAATTTTCTTTTTCACCCCTTACGGCGAAAGCGTTATTCCAAACAACCTCTTTGTAGGGAGTGGCCGAGCATCGGCCTCCCACAAGATCGGCGCCAAGGCAGGCTGTGATCAGGAGCACGCCCACCCTGCCTAGGAAAGGCTCGACTGTCTGTTGTGAGCAGGAAGACAGTTCTTCTAAGCTGAGCTCACAACGAGCTGGTTTTCACACCTTGGTGAGAGGGCTCCATCTGCCCTTCGCACACAACACCCCAGGGCCACAGAGCAGAGAACAGGACCTCTCTCTGAAGCAGGTGAGCAGGAGGCAGTGGACATCAGGGAGGCTGGCAGAAGAAAAGGAGAGCCAGGTAGGGGCCAGGTGCTGAGTCAGAGCGAGGGAAAGGGCCTCGGGCCTCAGGAAGAAACGGCAGGTGCCGTGCAGGGAGGGTCCTGCCGCCCCCTCTGGAAGGCTCTGGAGCGCCTTGGCCTGCAGGTTGGGCAGGAGCCCCACGGCCCCATGCCCTCCCTCTCCGAGGCTCTGTCTTCCCTGCCAGGAGCCCAGAAGGCACCCGAGAAGGGACCGCCCTGGGGAGCCCCAGCATGTGAGGAGATCCAGTTGGTTGCTACCTGTGACACACATCCCAAGGGAGGAGGGACCCAGTCCAGAGGTGTCCGGGAGGACCAGGGTAGCAGGGGGCCTGAGGGGCCCCCAGGAGAACAGTCTGGGGCTTAGCGGGTCGGCGGTGGGAGGCACACCCGCCGGGCTGTGGACGCGGCCGTCACCCAAGGCTGGGTGAAGACCTCTCTTGCATCAGGAGTGGTGCCAAGCTGCATACAGCCCCTGCCCCCAACCTGGGCCCCACCAGGGACCCTCCCAAACTGCAGAGCTCGGGCACGTGCAGGGACGGACATGGGTGCATCCTAAGCTGCAAAGGTCAAAAGGTCCTCTTCAGGTCGGAGAGGAGCCCTCCTGACACCTCCCTCTCACCTCTGGGCCATCCGTGGTCAGGGATGTGCCCGGCGGCAGGCGTGGTCCTGGCAGCCAGCAGCCGGTGCCGGGCAGGCGTGTGGAGCTGGTCAGGCTCTGCGCTCCCCGCACGGAGGCCAGTGGATGGAAGGGACTCGGAGCTGCGGTCACGATGTGACCACCAGCACGCTCCGGGGACCCACAGACGGGAGGCAGCGGCAGTCAACAGGAAACGGCGGAGTTAGGGACTGGATGTGGTCTCCGCCCCGGGTGCTGGCGCCAGGGGTGGGCCGGGGGGCGGGGGCAGCTCTCTCCTGGGGAACCAATGGGGGATGCTGGGTGGGGAGACCCCATCAGGGCAGCTCCGCGCGCGTGCGCTGGAGATGGACACCCCAGCCCTCTGCTGCTGATAAGCTCCAGCTGCAGGTGGAGCGCGGGGAGGACCCCAGGGGGGCAGAGGGGCTGGGACGGGCGATGGGCGGAGCCGGGGGCTGGGACGAGGGTGTGACCGAGCCCGTGGGCCTGACGTCCAGCAACAGGACGCGGGACGCAGCCTCTGAGGACGCCCAGGGCCTCGGCCTCATCCAGGGGGATACCCTGTTCCCAGCACAGATGCTGTGGCCTTGGGACACCCCACGGCCACATGCTCAGCTGCCCGGCATCCAGCGTGTGTGGCCAGGGGCAGCAGGTGCTGGGGAAGTGGGCCTCCGGGCGCACAGGTGATCCTGTCTCACCGGGCGAGGCTGGAACCAACGTCTGCTGCCCGGTTCTTCCCGGGGACCAGGGTGCTCAGTGCAGACGGGATCTGGTGGCAGGAACCTCCCGAGTGGTGGCGGCGTGAGCCGCAGGTTGGCACCCAGAAGGTCCGAGGAGCGCCTCTCAGACCACCGCAGGAGAAGAGACCCTGAGGGATTCCTGGGGGCGGTGGGCTGGGAGCGGGGCCTGGGGCATCCAGGGCAGGAGGCTGGAGGTTTGGAGGAGGCCCCGGTGAAGGAGGCCTCTGGATGCCTCAGAGCCATGAGCCCCCTTCCTGGAGCGGCCCCCCGCCCCGCTGTCCCTGCAGGGAAGCCTCTCTGCCGTTTTTCTCCTCCCGTGTCCTGTCCCCGACCCCACGTCCTCTTGTCTCCTCCTCGCCACCGGCTTGCCAAGTCCAGGGTCCACAGCTGGACTGCTAATGGCGGAAAAGCCAGCCCGGGGAGCCCCCCGTGGGGTGGGGGCAGGTACGGGCTCCGCCCGCCGTCTTAGCCCCAGACGTCGGCACCGGTCTGGAAGGCTGGGCCTGCCGCCTGCAGCAGGAGCCGGACCCCCGTCCCTCCCTCTCCCGGCCCTGCTCACAGGACGAGGGCAGGGAGGCCAGAGTGCGGACAGCGAATCGGAGCAACACCGTCTTCACCGCATGCTGAGAGCCTGCGGCTTCCTCCTGACTCGCCCTGTCCTCCCTCCAAATGGCAGAACCGTGCAGTCACGGCTTCAGAGGTGACGAAGCGGCAGGTTTTGTATGATGGGAGATGGGAGGCAACAGGAAGGTGCTTCTGAGTAATTCAATTGCCAGGCTTTCCCCATGGATGGAGAAAGCACACACACCCAGCATACACACACAGACGTGAGCACACGCACACACCACACATCGAAACCAAACACACACACACCCGTATACACACACATCACACAGACACGAACATACACAGACGTGAGCACACGCACACACCACACAGATATGAACATGCAGACACACTCCCCAGATACACACACCAAACACAGAGACACACACCCCCTGCTGTATAAAGTTCATTAAAAATATATATGTATATCGAAATGTTTTCTAACGTTTCTGATACTGAACATTCCTATCAATTCTCAGGCATTGAAGCACGCTGCAGTACACCAGGTGAACCATCCCAGCACGTGTCCCACAGACAATTTAGAATAACTATGCAGGTGGTTTTTCAGGCCACCCTCTCCTCAGCCCCCTGAACCCCATCTTTGGTGAGCTTGGTCACTGCGTGACCTGTGGAGACCGGTCCAGCTGGAGGGTCGAGCCAGCTCCAAGCCAAAGAGGGTTCACCAGCACCAGCGTCCACACACGAGTGTGCCCCCAGATGGCTGCTGCCAGCGTCCACGTGCCAGCCCCAGCTGCCTCCAGCCTCCCTGACTCTCACCAGGGTCAGCAGGGGGCCTGACCCAGGCGTCCTTCATATTCCTGCTTCTGCCCTGGGTCCCAGAACAGGTGAGGCTTTATGTTCAGCTTTCAAGAGTGGAGTTTCTATTTGCCCCAGCCCCTGGGTCTCCTGAAAGGAAGCCCTGCTGGCCTTCAAAGCTAAACACCTGAGGCCCACCTTCGCAGTAAAGGACCCCCAGGTTGAGGGGCCAATGTAGGACTCAGAACGTCGCTCCCTGGGGAGAGCCTCTGCTGCCGTGGACACCCTCGCATCTGTGGGTTCCTCCCCCCGGGACTGCTGGACCTTGCATCTGTAGGTTGCCCACCCCGGGACTGCTGGACCTCGCATCTGTGGGTTGCCCAGCCCAGGATTGCTGGACCTCACATCTGTGTGCTGCTCCCCCCGGGACTGCTGGACCTCACATCTGTGGGTTGTCCCCCCTGGGACTGCTGGACCTCACATCTGTGGGTTCCTCCCCCCTAGACTGCTGGACCTCGCATCTGTGGGTTGCCCACCCCGGGACTGCTGGACCTCACATCTGTGGGTTGTCCCCCCTGGGACTGCTGGACCTCGCATCTGTGTGCTGCCCACCCCGGGACTGCTGGACCTGACTGCCCTACCTCCATCTTGTAGCTCTTTCTTTATGTCTTCAGTCGTAGGGGATCTTTTCTGCTTGTTTTTCAGTCTCTCTCATCAACAGTCAATCTGAAACAGGCATAGTCTCCGTGTGTCCCTGGGAGGAAGCAAGCTCAGGGTCTTTCTGCTCGGCCACCTGGGCCATCTCTGGGTCTTCCATGAGGGCACTGTCCATTAGAGGCCCCAGCCTCCTGACCGCGTCACCTCCACTTCCTAACGCCATCTCTCTGGGGACACAGACAGCACACACAGCGCTGGGTACAGAAGGTCTCCACGCCCCGCACGAGGCTGGCGTTCCTCCCCGGGGGAGCCTCTCTGCCCCCACAGGTGCCCCGTAGACACCTCTTTAGAAGCCTCCCCTCCCCTGACAGCTCGGTCAGAGGGGTGTGCTGGACCTGAACTGCCTGTTCAGTCCGTAGTAAAGATCGGCGGGTGTGACTCAGGAGTGGCAGGCGGTAGCTCTCATGATGGGGCATGAGCGCCAGCCCTGCTCAGGGACTGCGTTTTCTGCCTCTTCTAAACCTATGCTCCACGGTCTGGAGGAGCCTCTCCCTGGGAAAGTGCGGAGCAGACGCTGTGCTCAGAGCACCCGGCTCCCCAGGCTCGCGTGTGTTCGTCTCCCTGATTCCCCAGCAGCTCTGAGGCTCACGAGGGTTCACGGTGTGGCTTCCACCTTTGGGTACCCAGGTCAGAGCTCTGAGCTACATAGAACTCAATCACTTCTTCCTGAATAAATGAACAAATAAGATAAAGGTCTAGAGATGAAAGAGATAACTGATCGCTATGTTTATACCCCAGTGAGCTCCCTTCCCCTGTAGAAAATGCTCCCCAGATAAACTAAGGATGGAAGATCTAACGGAAAAGGTGAGAGGGGAGGGGAGGGGTGGGAAGGAAAAACAAAGAAGCGGTGTGTTGTCTCAGCTAGACAGGCTTAGGGCTGACCGGGAAGAACATCCCTATGCTAAAGCTGTTTCTAAGAAAATAATATAAAATGCATTCTTAAATAAAAAGAAGTCACAACTATATTTGAGTCACTTTTTTCTAAAAAATGGAGTGCTTTTCCCCTAAAGCTAAAGAGAGTGAAATTGAAATACTGAGCTGTCTGTACAGAAAAAAGAAATTCTCTCTCACACACACACACGTCTGGTTTCTCCCTCTAGTCATTACAGTATAAAACACTTATATAATATTTATATAAAATAGAAAAGACTTTATAATAATATAAAATACTTACATCTAACAAATGCATTCAGATCTACTCCCAGAGTAAAATAATCGGTTATCAATTCTCCACATAGAAGATACCCAGGAACGGTGCCTGCTGGATCCCAACCCACCACCAGCAAAGTCAAAAGTGATGGGGACTGGAGCCCTCTTTCATCTTCTACTCTGGGTGCACAGGGAGGAAAAGCGCGAGGGGGCATGAGGAGCGGTGGGCCCCTACGCTGATTCACTCACATCACAGCCCATTTTGCCTTTTCCCATAAACTGGAAAAGACAGGAGAAGGAGAACGTGAAAAAAGACACACACGCTTGAGCTGAACATACTCGGAAAAAGTGCTCAAAGCATCCGTAGCCTAGAATCATGAATGCTCTTAACTCAAATTGGAAGTTCCAAAAAATGGAGAAAAAAAAACGGAGATTTGTAAAGACGGGCACGGCAGAAAGTGCTGTGCTATTTTAGTGGAAGTCGCCATCCTCGTGGCGTGTTGATCCGCTCATCTCCTGCACAACATCACGCCCCACAGAGCGCTGAAATATCACCTTTGTTTGCAGGAGGCAGTGCACAGCCTCACTGCGAGGCGTTCAAATCAGTGTCAGCAAACAGCCCTTCAGCCCTCCAGAGAGGCTGGCGCAGCCAGCGACTCAGGGTCCACAACGTGCCCTTCAAGCGGGTCTGAGTCTCTCCTCCCACCTTCCCAGCTTTCATTTCCTCTTCCCTGGAATTCACCCATGTGGCCTGGGTTCCGGGGTATTTCCCCGAGACCATCTGCAAGCTTCTTCATGTCCTTTCTAGCGCCAGATTCAAAGCCTACTTTCTCGCATCCAGAGGCGCTGCTTTAATGCCCAAGGCAGAAGTCGGAAGCACAGGTGCCTGAGTTAGCGTTGCTCCCAACGCTGGGTCAGTGCACACCAGGGAGACACAGCTTCTCCTCGTGCAAAACGTGCCGGGAGGAAACTAGGAAATAACCGTATTTTAGGCCAGCAGTCCTCAGACTGAGATGCACATGCATGAAAAATTTGTTTTTAAAACAAGTTCTTTTTCAAGCTTTCCAAACACTAAAATATTTCCCTTTAAAGAGTTAAGAAAATCTCAGGAGTTGGGGTTGAAGGGGTTTCTCCACATGATTATAAAGACATGAACAAAACACTTGTATTAATACATGGCTATGTGCACACAAACTCATGCATGTGTGCAAATTCATACACAAATTCATACACACTTATACACGTGTGTGCACACATGCGTGTGCACAAGCATGTGATTGTGATCAGGGTCATTCCACTACCAGGCACCCAGCAATTCCACGTCTCTCTCCTCGCCTCCCCAGCCCTCAGCTCCATCAGCCATGTCGCCGGTCCCATGGGGGTGCTGCCTGGAGCCCCCAAGTCAGCATCACCCTGGCCTCGTCACAGTTTTTATACCTGACGGACCACATCCCAGGTCCCCCTTATTTTATCAGCTTTCAAAATATCCTCAACTATTTATTTGAGCACTAAAATCATAAATATCTAACATATTTGATCAAAATTACATCTCACTATAAAATTATTTATTAGAAACTAATGTAGTTATCAGAGAAGGCAATGGCACCCCACTCCAGTACTCTTGCCTGGAAAATCCTATGGACAGAGGAGCCTGGTAGGCTGCAGTCCATGAGGTCGCTAAGAGTCAGACATGACTAACTATTAATATTATATTTAGTGTATACTGAATGTATATATTAAATATATACATTTAATATGTATATATTTAATATATTAAATGTGCATGCATGCTAAGTCACTTCAGTTGTGCCCTACTCTTTGCGACCCCATGGACTATAGCCAGCCAGGCTCCTCTGTCCATGGGATTCTCCGGGCAAGAGTACTGGAGTGGGGTTTCCACACCCTCCCCCAGGGGATCTTCCCGACCCAGGAATCAAACCCCCGTCTCTTACGTCTCCTGTGTTGGCAGGCGTGTTCTTTCTCACTAGCGCCACCTGGGAAGCCCATATTAATTATGGATAATACTAAATTATAACAAGATATTCAGGAAATCTTACCTTTCAAAATTCCTTTCAACTTAAATAACTAAGAAATTTCAAAGTGAGAAGGAAACAACTGCCCACAGGAGCACTTCCCGCTGGGTGGGGCCCGCCATGGCGAGAATAGCCCTGGGTCCTAGCATGGGCAAACAGAGCCAGCACCGGGGTCTCACTGCGTCAGCTCGGGCCGCGTCCACCAAAGCAGACCGACTTCCTGCTGGGAGAACCGGGCCTCCGCCGTGAAGCCTCGACTGTTCTGTCTGATCAAACCACGGGTGTGCTGCCTTCATTTGTGATTTCCTGGTGTGTATTGGAAGCCTTCACACCTAACATCATTTTGCTAGAACGAGGATAGGAAGAAAGAGGAAGAGGCTGCCAGGGTTTGCAAGGTGCCTCGGGCAGTGAAGCGCTTCAGCATCCTGGAGGTCAGCTCCGGTCGTGAACCAGCAGCGGAGGCAGCGGAGGGCTGGTGCTCCGCCGGCCGCAGGGAATTGCGCAGAAGCGGTGCGCACAAGCCCCTCGGGGAGGGAGAGAGCAGCTGTTGTTTGGATTCTGCACACAGCACCTCGCGTCTGGGGAGAGGCGACCAGGAGATGGAATAAAGGCAGGATTGCTCCCCGGCTGCTCCGGAGTCCTGATATGGGGCAGGGCCGGGTCCCATGTGGGGCTGACCCTGTCCCCCGCCCTCTCCCCGCAGTGAAAGAGGAGGATGCCTTCAAAGAGGAGTTCCCCAGGGAGGAAACTTGGAAATGGAATGGAACCACACCTGTGAGAAGCAGGGCTGAGCCCGCAGGGGCTGTGAGCACCCTCCTCTCTGCAGGACTCAGCAGGCCACGGGGTCTGGTTGAATGTAACACTGTTCGAATGCTCTAGAAGCCACGGTCTCCTGGGGGAGACGTGAGCAGTCAGCCCACGAGAAGGAGGCCGAGCCGACCCAGGTCTGCACGTGCAGCCATTCACACAGCCTCACTCTCAGACTGTCGGGCTGAGCTGTCTCAGCAGCCATCTGCGGACGACGCCACCGAATTACTTGGCGGCTTTGTTTTTCATGCTCTCATTTCAGCTGAGCAAAACCAGGCACGTGGGAGTTGAATGTCGGGTGATACAGCTAAGTGCACACACCAGTGTGTGTGTGCAGCCCTGTGCTCACGCGTGAGACTCTGTCTACATCCACACATGTGGGCGGTGACATTCTCTGTGCTGGACACCAGGCAGCACGCAGCAGCTGCCGTGTGCTTCGGGGTCAGGGCGACTGTACCTGCCCAGGATCATTGAGTGTGCGCAGTGAGGTGTGTGAGCTGGGGTTCCTGTTCTCCAGGTGTTGGTTGCCGCTCACTTAATAACCGCACGATTAATAGCCGCCACCTCAGCACCGATCTTGTGACAGCCATTCAGACCTTTACCCGCGAGCCACCCTCCACTCCCGCATTCTCCCGCATGAGACCTGGTTTCTAGGCAACAGTGCAAGCTGGGGGGGCGGTGGGGGGGGAGCAGATGGTCTCCTGCTGGGAGAAGAGGCAGCCTCCGATGGAGGCACCTGTCCTGAGACCAGGGACCACCCTTTCCCTGGGGGCCCTGCTAGGACAGCGCTGCCCTCCGCCCAGCGCCCTTCCGTCCCGCCCGTGGACCCTCACCCAGGGACCTGAGGGCACTGACCTATAACCAGAGCCTCCCCACGGCGAACCAGCCCGATTTCTCAGCACCCTGAGGGCCTGCTCACCTTCAGCGTCATTCTTCCCTGCGGAAGACCAGGTTAGACCAGAGAGGTGGGCTGAAGCGCTCCATCTCACGAGCACCATCTTCTCGTTCTGACTGGCGTGGGCCCCTGGTGGTGAGCTCCGAGGGGTCTCCCTCTGAGCGGCTGTCGACCTGCGTGGCTGAACTCACTGGACACGCGAGGCCCCTGACGGCACAGCCTTCACCGCGCGGTCCTTCCACACGTTCCGCCGCGTCCTGATTCCACTCGGACCAGGGCTCTGAGGGCTGCCGCGAGGGGCTCCCCAGTCTCTGAGGGCCCGTGCAGGGGCTCCCCTGCCCCTGAGGGCCGCTGAGAGGGGCTCCCCTGCCCCCCGAGGGCCCGAGCGAGGGGCTCCCCAGTCTCTGAGGGCCCATGCGAGGGGCTCCCCTGTCTGAGGGCCCGCGTGAGCGGCTCCCCTGCCTCCTGCCCCCGCGCCCGCTCCTGAGAAGGGGGCACCATGGCAGCTGCGGCTTTGGGGCCGTCCCCGCCCTGACCAGCGAGGCAGGCGGCGCTCGGGGGAGCGGTCCAGGCTCTGGTTCCTGGGCCGCGTCCCCACGTGGCTCTGAGTCTGGGTTTCCTCAGCCAGAAAACGGGGCGCTTCACGAGGCATGCCGGGTGCGCACAGAACTGTTTTTCTTGACCATTATTTTTGCGGTTCTGACTCCTCGTCTCTGGGGGCTGGCTTCTTTCCCTCTAATAATCTGAATGTATCAGCGTATTTTCAGAGGGTGAGAAGAGAGACTGAGGGGCAGGCTCTGAGCATCACCCTTTCTCTCTCAGCTCAAAGCCGCTCAGGAAATCCCTGCTTGGTCTTTGGATGCTGCCTGACAGAGGCTTAGAGGGCAATGAGACCATCTAAAGACGGCGAGGCAGCGGGAGGCCAGGGCTGAGAAAGAGGAACATGGGAGCGGGCAAACCCAGGGGAAAGATGCTCAGACCTCCCTGTCCCGTGAGAGTGTGTGTGTGTGTGAGAGAGAGAGAGAGAGACTGTGTGTGTGCAAGTGTGTGTGAGAGAGTGTGTGTGTATGTTTATTTTTGTGTGAGTGTGTGCATTTGTGTGCATTTGTGTGAGTGTGTTTGTGTGAGTGTGTTTGTGTGTGAGTGGATGTAAGTTTGTGTGTCTTTGTGTGTGTGTGAGTGTTTTGAGTGTGTGTGAGTGTATATGTGAGTGTGTGTGTGTGTATGTGAGTGTGTGTGAGTGTGGTATGTGAGTGTGTGAGTGCATGTGTGTTTGTGTGAGTGTGAGTGTCCGTGTGTTTGTGTGTGGGGGGGAGTGTTTGAGTGTAAGTGTGTGAATGTGTGAGTGTTTGTGTGTGTATGTGAGTGTGTGAGTGCATGAGTGTGTGTTTGTGTGAGTGTCCGTGTGTTTGTGTAAGTGTGTGGGGGGAGTGTTTGAGTGTAAATGTGTGAGTGTGTGGGTGCGTGTGAGTGTGCTTTCTCAAGAAAGCATGGCTTCAGTTTCCTGTGACTTGACTTCAGGCCCGGACCCCGCTGCCCTGCACCCCCGCCCCCCCACTGAGACGGGGCGCAGGGGCAGCTGTCTGGGCTCCAGCTGCGGAGACCATCTGAGGCCACAGACGGGCACCCCCGCACACACGAGGCCAGCGTCTGCTCTGACACAGCCACTCCCTTCATCTTGACTGCCGCTCACTTACCAGTGAGTCCAGCCGTGGGAGCCGTCCTCCTTTAGTGCCCGCTTTGGGCCGCAGAGTCAGTTTTCTAACCCACAACATTGCTGTGGGGCCTGCCATTGCCCCAGTGGGACGAGACGCTCAGGGCCGCAGCTCTAGGCGTTCTGGGGCCACAGGAGCCATACTGTGGAGCCCTGTCATCACCAGAGGCCTCCAGGCCACTACCGCCCTCCCAGGAAGAATGGGGGACCCCCTCTTGGAAACTGCTGGACCCCAGGTTCTCCCGATGAGACCTGCCCACCCAGCAGCCAGAGAAAGGCCCTTCAAGGGATCACTGTCCTGGATAATCGAGACCTCAATCGAGACCAGACTCTTAGAGGCTTTGCAACGGCACGCCTCCCGAGGCGGGCACAGAGGTCCTTGCATGCCAGCAGGTCCCTAAGGAGGACATGCCTCTGAAGAGGAAGTGCTGAGAGGTGAGGGGCCCACCCAAGGTAACTGGAGTGTGGGAGGCAATTTCCTGGGATAACAGTAAGCCTGAGGGTTTTGCCCAGATGACCTCAGAGCCAGGCGGCATCGTCCTGCTCCGTCCCGACCTGTATCCACAGCTCGGCTCACCTGGTCCTTCACACCTGCCTGGGGTGGAGACACTGACCTGACCCGAGGTTCACCTGTGGAGTAACTCACTCCATTCCAAGCCTCCCTGCTTCCTCCCCAGAGTGGTCGAGGGGAGTTCACCTCAATGGCTTGACTTCCTAACTCTCCACAAACAAATTTCCACCCCTAATGGAGACGTGTGCATCTCATTGTTTTAACAATTTACCCCTGAGATGATTTGTGGCTGGCGTGTTAATTATGAACACGCACATTACCATTTTTATAGCCCATTTGGACATGGATCAGCAGAGAAGGAACTGTTACCCCAGAGTTTCCATTTATCACTTGGGTTCGGTCCTGCGTATTTGTGAAAACAGAAGCTGTATTCCAAACACCAAGGATGAACCCTCCACTTCGCCAGGCGCCTTTGACTTCATCAGATGCATGGAATTTCAGCTTTTCTTTTAAGCACCGTGTCTGGCTGACAATCCTTGATCGAGGCTTTCCAAGCACCAGGCCCTGGGGTCTTCCTGTGTCGTCTAGACTTGGGTGAAGCGAGCTGGGAACTCAGAGCTGAGGGCCAAACAGATCGGGTGCGCGAAGGCCTGGGCCGACGTGTTAGGGGAGACTCTGGGGCTTCGGAGAGACTTGGAGACCGCCATGGCCCTGCAACGGGTCTTCCCCTCAAAGTCTAGTCCTTCTCGTGGGGCAGGACTTCGTCATAAACCAGAGCACCTGCTCCAGCCTGACACGTGTTATCCAAGAGAAGGAAACCCAGAGAGGACCCGGGCCCCGGCTGGTCTGGAGGAGCTGGGGATGGGGCAGGACCCCGTGGGGGTGAGAGAAGACAGCAGCCCCGAGGGGCCAGCGGGGACATGAAGCCTGCAGGACCATCCCCGACCCAAGCGGAGCGCCTGCCGGCCACCCCAGCCCCCTCTCTCCCCACCATCCCCCTGGCGCCCCCATCTGTCTTCCTGGGACTTCGGGGGGAAATTAAGGTATTGCAATCTAAGGCCCCAGGACGCACGGTTTCCTCTTTGAAGCCTGTCTCCCTTCCCCAGGGTCTTCCTTCCAGCAGATTGCGGGTGCCCTCCCTTGCTGCCCGGGAGGCCACTGGGCTCTTGGTGGAGTGGGAGTCGGACCTCAGGCTTCTCAGGGGCGTCAGAAGCATGCTTGGCGGTGGTCGGGGTCCCCAGACACTCCTAACCAAACCGAAGGGCCAAACCGAAGTGATAACAGCAGCGAGGACGAAAAGCGCGGACTTTGAGCCCAATCCTGCACCTTTAAAGCAGCTGGCTTCTCTGCCCCAGCCCTCCTTCCGGAGGCCAGGCTCTAAGAGGGAAAGTCAGAACAACCCTGCAACATCCTTCCACTTAAAGTCGCAAAAGACGCCGCCGTACTGGCTGCAAGCCGTGTGCCCGCCTCAGCCCACTCTGCCCCCGGGAGGCTGGGCCTGCTGGCCGGAGTCAGCTCACGCCCTCCCTGTCCCCGTGGGTGTCCTGCCTGGGCACGGGAACACTCCTTCCTGCGGGTCCCTAGACCCTGGGCTCAGTAGCGTCCAGCCTGAAGCTCCTTACTCGCTGAGGACAGGTTCACGGGAGCTGCCCTCCATGTGGTTTCCCTAGTTTCCTCTAGAATGTCAAGATATTCACACATGACTCCATGAAGAACCAAGTACCACAGTCCCCAAACCACGAGCACTGCAGAAATGAACTGGAAATTTCACCTTTCTGTTTAGTCCAGCCTATCCCGTCATTAAGGCAGCGTGTGGCCACGATAGGTATCACAGCAACCCAGTGGAAACAATCATTTCACCTGGTTCCCCACGACGGTTTTCATGAGACCTCAGGCAGCATCCTCGACGGGCCTTACCTTTCTCACCTGAAAAGGGAGAAGGCGGTGATCCGACCTGGCTGTTCAAGGCGCTGCCTCCGCTGTAAGAAGGGCACACGGACACCCGGAGGCGTGCAGGCCAGGGCGGGCAGGTGCAGGCAGTGGGCAAGCATCCAGACGACAGCGTGCCGAGAGGCCCGACTCGGAGGGGACGACATCACCTCTCCCGGGATTTCTGAGGCCGGACCGGCCCTGTGTGGCCTCAGAGGCTGGCTCTGAGCTTTGTAACAACACTCTGGCTCTGCAGGAACGGATGGCGGAAGTTGAGCATGCACCAGTGATCACAGCTACTGGAAAGCGGGGCGCTCTCTGGAGGGAGCAGGGCCCCTGTCCCAGGGCCTTCGCACACCCCATGTGACTGTCTGCAGGAGATTTGGACTTCAGCGGGGCTGGGACGCCAAGACTGTGCGGGGGCCAGCGGCGGCCACACGGGCCGGGCAGTCTGCGCTACGGGTGCCGTGCAACAGCGCCCCCTGAGGTTGTGCGGCAGGAGTGCCTGGACCCGGGACCCCTCTCAGCCTCAAGAAGCTCTGACTTCACTATTATATCAGCAAAGGTCTCCAGGCTTCTTTACAGCCTCCAGTTCTGTGAATCCACCAAAAGGCTCTTGCTGACAAAAAGTTCCTCCGGTTCACGTTGTTTGTTAAAGTAGCGCTTATTGATAGGTCTGTCTTCACACTTCAACCTCTAAAATCTCACTTAATAAAATCTGACTGATGCTAAAAGGAATCAAGATGTTATTTTTTTCTAATAGAAGCAAATAGCTTCCACTTACCAAGACGCTGCTGTTTGGTACCCGCGTGCGGGTGAGTTTGCGTGTCTTGAACAGGTGTAATGCGAACTTACTACTGAGCTCATCTCTGCCCTTTGGAGGGCTTCTCGGTGAAAGTGGGCTTCATTTCTCAGAGAGGAGACCTCTAGAAGGCATGGCTCTTTTCCTCACTTCGTGGTGTCAACGTGAGAGTCTCCGAGTCACAAAGCATCTCGGCTCTGAAGCTGGGATGTCAGCCCGGATGTCAGCCTGCTGCATGCTTGATTGAGTGTCCCCGTCAGCTGCAGAGAGGGGCTGCCCTGGCTTCTCTGGTTCTGTGTCTGGGGGTAACCCTCCCCATCCCTACCGGCTCAGGGAGACGCTGGAGCGATAAAGAACAGAAGCCCTTTTTATTGGACTTGTACCGTCACGCGCTGGCCTCTCACCCTGTGTCTGACAGATGTTTGAAACTGATTCTTCCTCCCGTGGACACGTCTGACCGTTCTTTTGGAATTTTGCATTGCTGGGATGTCTCTCCCGCTGTTCCTTCCACCTTGTAGATGAATCTCTCTGTGGGGAGGTTGCCTCTGGCTCCTCCATCATCCTGAGAAGCTGGGGGCCGCCTCCAGCTTCCTGGGGCTGGAATCCTTCTGTCCTGGCAGACCTTCTAGAACCTCCCTCCATGGACCAGCCCACCTCAAGCCCTCCCCACGGCACGCTGCGTCCTAAACTCAGGTCCTACCGCAATGACTCTGGGCGTGTGAGCCAACGTCGACACAGCTGCGAAGCCCATAGGCTTCTTGGGCCTCAGGCGGGCACTGGCAGAGCCTCTTCTCAAGCCCAGGGTCCCAGCCTGCACTCCCCGGAGGCCTCTTTCACTAGGACAGGAAATGCAAGCCTGGCATGGCCTGTTCCTCTCCCCCAGCCCAGCGGGAGGAGGTTCAAGAGTGGAGGAGTTGCTCTGAACCATTTCCTTTGTTCCGTGTACTTGTGTGCGAGCATCGCCCTCACCCTGGTGTCAGAGAAGTGATCACACGGATGCCTCTGAGGACGAGCAGGCAGGAAGATTTCCGTTTTAACCCCTACTTCATACACAAGGCACCATCTCCCAGGAAATGTATTTAACACAGTACGTGAGGCATCTAATAGCAGCCTGCCAGGGCAGTTGGATTGTCTGCATTTACCTGGAAGGAGCTCAGAACAAAGTGCTCAGGTAACTCAGTCCAGGCCACACAGGGTGGTGGAGCTGATCCCAAGACTGCTTACCCCGCGAACTCCCTGGTGCTCGAGACCGGTCTCCCCCAGGCCTGAGGAGCATCTCAGTCACCCAAAGGGGTGGATGAGGTGCACGTCACCGCCCCCAGCCAGAGCGCCCAGCCAGCAGCTGGAGTGGGGGTGAGGAGAAAACGTTCATTCCTAGCAGGTCCAGGTGATGCCGCCGCCCTTCGGGGGACCCACTTTGAGAACCACCGTGGTCCTGACCTCCTGGCCTCCTCTTGCTGCTCCCCGTCCAAGGACACCTTCCCCCGGTGCGGCTTTCCCGGAGGCCTGGCTGGGCTGGTGGGTGGGAATGAGAGCACAGGGTCCCAGGGGCATCTGGGGGCACAGCTGCCTGAGGACAGCTAATTGGCCTTTGTCATCGCGAGAAACATGCTAAGGTTTTCTCCAGGGAGGAGGGGGAGCTGAGCCTTGTGGTTTAAAAGGTCACGGTGGAAACAGGATTCCCAATTCTTCCAAGTGTTTATCCGAGGAAGACATACCTGGAGCCAAACATTTCCCTGGGTCTGTTGGTAACAATGTAATGCAATTTCATTCAATATAACTCCCTACCTTGACAGACGTTACAACATACACACACACAGGTGACTCAAATATTCTGCTTTTTGCCCACCGGCTGAGATGTTTAAGGGTCACGTAAGAAGGCTGGAGAAGAAAAAAATTAAATAACTGGAAAAGCAAGGTAATTTAATTTTGAAAGCTGTGAGTATTCATTTGGAATAAACCAATTTATAAAGCGGGAAGTGACAAGCTCAAATTAAATGTACTTCCCTTCTATTGCTGTTTTTCTACACCCTCATCAGCCAATTACACTCTCAAATCATTTAGCAGAAGGATCATCTTCACTCTCTTTTAAAGTAGATAAATTCTTCTTAAAAATCCATTTTAATGTCTGATTGACATACGATTTACATTTGTATTTATCATGCCTCCTGAGTTTTCCCTAGAAGATTTCCATTCAGGATCAGTGCCTCTGGACATGGGTCAAGTGCCCTCACACAAGGACATCTGGGCATCAGGAAGAATTCAGAAACCTAGACGGCGATCTCTAAAACCCGGCCCCAACATCAGCCTTCACATTCAGTAACATCTCTACGTTTGCAAATAGCATAAACGGTGTCCTGCCTTTGAGGGCGCATAAAGGCGGTATGATTGAAGGTCGAATCAAATTCCAGAGAGGCTGGATGTCTATGCCTGGCCACTCAGGTAGGGTTCCGTTTACCTGGTGGTTCAGACAGCGTTCATTTCCTGTTTACATCAAAGAGCTCTGGTCCCATTTTAGAAGTGGATTAAATGCCTATTACACTTCTATTGTGGTGTATTATTCTTTCTGTAATCCTGGTCAAAGGCAGCAAACCAGGAGCATCGTTTTAGAACCACGATTATGAATTGCATGTATAGGTAGATGGGGATGGAGGTGGGGACGGGGATGGAGGTGAAGTTGTGGATGGAGGTGGGGATGGAGGTGGGCACAAGGGTGGAGGCAGGGGTGGCGCAGACAGGGAGGTGGTCAAGCTGTCTGCTGCTCACTCCCCAGGGCGTGTTTCTCCCCACTCTTTATTTGCCAACATCCTGCCTCAACTCTCCCTACAATTTTGAGAAGCTCCCTGGGGTGGGAGCCGCCCCTTTGTATCTAAACCCAGGCTCCGACCTGATCACTGGAGACCACCCCAGGGCAGCCCAGGCAGCCCTCCATGGCTCGCAGAGAGAGGACGCACACAGCCAAGGGCAGAGCAGCTGGAGAAGGTGCGCCTGAGGCCCGTCAGAGCCCCTCCCCGCACCTCCACACCCCCCGCCACGCTGGGAGCCCCCTCTGCAACTACTCTGTGGGCAACCAGCCAGTTTAGGTTCTCCCTGGGTCTCCGTTTCCTCCTCTCCAAATGAGAGTGATAAAACCCAAACGCAATGATGAGGGGCGATGAGAACGAGAATAGCGAGGGCGCCGCAGCATCACCGCCACGGTGAACACTCCTCCTCCCGCCCACCCCGTCTTCCCGCCCGGTGTGCCCAGGACCCCGAACACAGCCGCCCGCCCGCTGCTCTGACTCCAGGCTGCCGGCCAGTTCTCGGTTTCGGCTAATGAGGACGGATGGGGCTGTGTGTCCCAAGGGTACTTGCTTTGAACAGCAGCAGCTGGAGGCCTGGAGTTAGGGACCCAAGATCAGGAATGAGGCCCCGAAGGTGGGGGTCCAGCCGCAGCGGTCCACCAGGTAGAGAACGAGTCTGAAGAATTCCAAGCCCATTCCAGGCTACTGATCTGTTTAGGCGGCAAAACATATATTAAAAAATTAATAGAAAGTCCCCACTTTACCTAACCCCCAAGATGTTCTAGAACAGGGTGGCTGGTGGGGTGCCCAGCCCCAGTTGCCCAGTTCTCCGCAAGCTAAAGGCTGGAGCTGCCGGCTGCGGGCAAGGAGCCCAGGAGGTGCTGCTGACGGAGGACAGGATTCAGACAGTACAGTACCTGCCAGCACGGCCCCGGCAGCCCCACGCTTCTGCGGGATTCAGAACAAACAATCTGACGTGAGCAATGATGCATGTATTTCAGAAAGGGACATCACTGGGCTGTAGATTGGATTCAAGGTGTCTGAGTTAGCACTGGCAGGATGTACAGGCTATGGGTTTAAAAAATTAGTAATAACCAAGACCTCCAGCTGGAGGAAACCACAAGGCAAAGAGTAGAAAAGGAAAACACAGAACTTCTTGGGGGTGGCGAGGAGAGGCGTCCAGCAGGAGTGGGATCTGTGACAGATGAGCTGTGAGGCATCCACGACACCGTGCTATGCTGAGTCACGCAGACTCTTGCAACCCCAAAGGCTGCAGCCCGCCAGGCTCCTTTGTCCATGGGATGCTCCAGGCAAGAATACTGGAGTGGGTTGCCATTTCCTTCTCCAGGGGATCTTCCCAACCCAGGGATCGAACCCGGGTCTCGTGCATTGCAGGCAGACTCTTTATCGACTGAGCTACAAGGGAAGCTGTGAGGTGCACCAGGACAGAAGGTGACCTTTAAATGAGTTGAACTTGGTTGCAGCCAGACTGCATGCTTTTGGACTTGCTCCTGAATGTTCCTTGATCTTACATTCTAACAGCTGTTTTATGACCGTGGCATCTTTAAAATAACCGAGATCTAAAAAAGCAAGGACCACGCTCATCCCTGAGGCTCGTCTCTGCATCTGGGAACTAACTCAGAATGAGGCCTCCAGGAGTCATGCTGCCTCCCTAGGGAAGGGCATCAGACTCACCTCCTGGGAGATGGGCAGGGAGCTTTGTAGGAAAAGCCGCAGGGACAAACACCCAGAAATAGAAACTGTGCCTTGAAAGCTCCCTGTGCTCCCCTGGGGGTGGACCCGTGGGTGTACAGGACGGTGTGTGCTCTGCCTGATGGTGAGCCAGGGACAGTGCCCTGCCCTGCCCAGGCCCGGGCAGCACCCAGCCCTGCCTGCTCTGCTCTGCTGACTTTCCGCTCCTTCCAGAGCCACGAGCAGGGTGACGCTGCCTCCTCCTAACCCAGTCCTCCAGCCCGTCTATCCTCACAACCTCGCTCTTCCCACAGCTTCACAGCCAAAGCCCCCCCGGAGAGTTTTCCCAGCCGCACGCCCGCCCAGAGCAGAGCCAGCCCAGGCGGGGGCTCTCTTGTTCACGACGGGGTTGCTGTGCCCTCGCCCTGACCCGCCTCGGCTGCTGCTCCTCAAGGGAGGCCGTCTCCCTCCACACGCATGATGCAAAAGCCACACGTGTTCAGAGTGCGTGAGGAGCCGCTGCTGTCCCTGTCTTTAGAGGCATGAGTCAGGGAGCCCCTCTGTGCCTAAGACCTGAAACCCTTTCTCGGAACACTGTGAAAGCCATGCCCCTGTTGCAGGACCCGAGAGGGAAATGCTGTGAACAGGCGTGCGAGGCTAAGCTGGACACTGACCACTGACCAGACGCCCTGAAATGGAAGCAGAGTCCAGGCACTTGAATTTCCTAGAAGAGAACCTCCTGCTCTGTTAGAACCTGCAGGCTGTCCCAGGACCCTGTCACCTGGGCTACCGCCCTCTGCCCTCTAGCGTTGCCGTTGTTCAGGTGCTAAGTTGTGCCTGACCCTTTGTGACTTCATGACCTGCTGCACACCAGGTTTCTCTGTCCTTCACCATCGCCCAGAGCTTGCTCAAACTCATGTCCATTGAGTCAGTGATGCTATCCAACCATCTCATCCTCTGTCGCTCCCTTCTCCTCCTGCCCTCAATCTGTCGAGGCCCTACGTGTCAGGCCCTGCCAGGCACTCTGATCGCATTGACCTCCTCACAGTAACCACACAAGGCAGGCGCAGATATGAACTCCTTTGGTTCATGAGAAACCCAGCACTTCTGAAAGATCTTGCAGCCACGAGTGGGAATCCAGTGTCCAGACACAACAGTGCGAGATCCCACGGCCAGCACATATTAGCACTATTCACCTGGACTTCTGAAACTGGTGGTAAATTCTATTTTATGGAAAGATTTTTCATGAAGGATTTTTTTATGTCCACTTAAAGAAATTTGTCCTTAGTTTCTTATGCAATTATTTAATTCATCATGCCGATTGAAAAAAAATGCACCACCTAAAAGTTGAAAATTTTGTTTTATTTGGCATACAAAACTGAGGACTTGAGCCCAGGAAGCAGCCTCTCAGATGGCTCTGAAAGATCCTTCTGAAGACATGAAGGAGGAGCCAGGAGCTCTAGGAATTTTTCAACAAAACCCAGGTTGTCAGAACAATGAAAGATTACTGTTGGGGACTTGCCTGGTGGTCCAGTGGCTGAGACTAGGCTCTCCCAATGCAAGGGACCCCGGGCTGACGCCTGGTCAGGGAACTAGATCCCACAAACTGCAACTAAGAGTTCAGTTCAGTTTAGTTCAGCTCAGTCACTCAGTCGTGTCCAACTCTTTGCGACCCCATGAACCGCAGCACGCTAGGCCTCCCTGTCCATCACCAACTCCCGGAGTTCACTCAAACTCACTTCCATCGAGCTGGTGATGCCATCCAGCCATTTCATCCTCTGTCGTCCCCTTCTCCTCCTGCCCCCAATCCTTCCCAGCATCAGAGTCTTTTCCAATGAGTCAACTCTTCGCATGAAGTGGCCAAAGTACTGGAGTTTCAGCTTTAGCATCATTCCTTCCAAAGAAATCCCAGGACTGATCTCCTTCAGAATGGACTGGTTGGATCTCCTTGCAGTCCAAGGGACTCTCAAGAGTCTTCTCCAACACCACAGTTCAAAAGCATCAATTCTTCAGTGCTCAGCTTTCTTCACAGTCCAACTCTCACATCCATACATCATGACTACTGGAAAAACCATAGCCTTGACTAGACGGACCTTTGTTGACAAAGTAATGTCTTTGCCTTTTAATATGCTGTCTAGGTTGGTCATAACTTTCCTTCCAAGGAGTAAGCATCTTTTAATTTCATGGCTGCAATCACCATCTGCAGTGATTTTGGAGCCAAGAAAAATAAAGTCAGCCACTGTTTTCACTGTTTCCCCATCTATTTGCCATGAAGTGATGGGACCGGATGCCATGATCTTCGTTGTCTGAATCTTGAGCTTTAAGCCAACTTTTTCACTCTCCTCTTTCACTTTCATCAAGAGGCTCTTTAGTTCTTCTTCACTTTCTGCCATAAGGGTGGTATCATCTGCATATCTGAGGTTATTGATATTTCTCCCAGCAATGTTGATTCCAGCTTGTGCTTATTCCAGCCCAGTGTTTCTCATGATGTACGCTGCATATGAGTTAAATAAGCAGGGTGACAGGATACAGCCTTGACATACTTCTTTCCCAATTTGGAACCAGTCTGTTTTCCTATGTCCAGTTCTAACTGTTGCTTCCTGACCTGCATATACAAGTTTCTCAAGAGGCAGGTCAAGTGGTCTGGTATTCCCATCTCTTTAAGAATTTTCCAGAGTTTGTTGGGATCCACACAGTCAAAGGCTTTGGCATAGTCAATAAAGCAGAAGTAGATGTTTTTCTGGAACTCTCTTGCTTTTTCGATGATCCAGGGGATGTTGGCAATTTGGTCTCTGGTTCCTCTGCCTTTTCTAAAACCAGCTTGAACATCTGAACGTTCACGGTTCACGTATTGCTGAAGCCTGGCTTGGAGGGTCTTTTCAAATGAGTCAGTTCTTCGCATTCGGTGGCCAGAGTGTTGGAATATCTTTCTGGTTAAAAGCGAATCCTCTCAGAGGTGGGCTGCCCTCCGGTCTCAGCCCGAGGAGCGCCTTCTTCTTTCCCACATGCAGCATCCCCTTCGGTCCCTGGAGCTTCTTCTCCTCTCACAGATGTCCTCTTTTTGGCTCATTTCGCCCCCAGCGAACCCAGCCATCTGAGCCGGTGTCTGCCCAGCCCGAATCAGCATGGGTGAACCGTGGCTCCACACGCCCTGCTCTCTCCCAGTCACCTCCCGGGTCTAGGCTAGGGGCAGGGAGTAAAAACTGTAGGGATCCAGGCGGGGCCGAGGAAAACATCTCCCCGGCCCCCGGTTTGCCTGGCCCTCACTGAAGAAGCAGCCAGCGGAGGACCACAGTCCCCAGCATGCACTGCGCAGGGGCCGCGCCAGCCCGCGCTGAGGGGAGCGCGGGACTACGATCCCCAACATGCACTGCGCCGGGGCCGCGCCTGCCCGCGCTGAAGAGAGCGTAGAACTACGACCCCCAGCATGCACTGCGCCCATGGAGCAGAGAGGAACTACAGTTCCCAGCATGCAGCGGGCAGCCGCGGCCCGTCCTGGTGTGCACTCGGAGCTCAGCGAGGCGACCGGGAGCCCGCGGTCGTGCGGTGGGCCCGGGGCGGGCACCGTGTACTGGCTGCCGAGAGGGCGGCGCGCTGCGGCCGATGGGCTGCCCACTTCTCTGCGGTCGATACTCGCTTCCGTGCCCGGAGCAGGAAGCGGGTCCTGCGGTTAGCAAAGCACGCAGTTTAAAAGACAGCAAGAGGAGGTGCCTGGGTAACACGTCAGGCTTTGTTCCTGGGGGAGCCGGGGCCTGTGTTCTTTGTGCATCACGGACAGCTAACTGGGACCCCTTCGCCGCGGGCCTTGGGCCCCTGTAATTCTGCGCGTGTAAATGCGCTGCGTGAGCTCCGCTGTGCGCGCCCCTCCCTCGCACAGAAGGCCTCATGCTGCTGACACTTTAGGAGACCGTGAGCTGAGGCCCAGGGCTGCAGACGCCCTGGCGGCCTCTCCACCGAGCTGGTTGTCAAGATGCACTGGACAGCGAGCCGGCTGCCCCTTCCGACCCCTGCGAGCTCAGAGCTTGCCCCCTACGACCTCAGCTCTGCCCGGGGCGCAGCCCTGTGGCCATCAGCTCTCTCCAGGCCAGCGACGACCCGGGGGCGGGGGCACAGCGCGGGAGCCTGTCCTTGGCAGGAGCGCATGAGCTCTCAGGGACGGGCTGTAACGGAGCAGAGACAGCCTCCAGCTGCTTCTCCAGGACGCCCGGCTCACGCAGCCGGGTTCCCCGGGGAAACCTCACACCTCACCCGATGCTGACAGCGGGGCCAAGGTCAGCATGTCCTTCCTCCAGCCCCGCAGAGCCCGTAGGACACGTGCCCGGCTTACTAAGCGGGACTATTCTTCCTCCAGGAGTTATGCTTCATCCTTGACTCTGGTTTATGTGCAAGGGCAAGAGGCTGAGAACAGAGCCGTCAGGAAGCCATGTCTTGCTTGAATTCCAAGCTAAGCCTTACTGTGTGGAGGCACAGGGCGCAGGCAGTCAGAAATTTGACTCAAGACAGCAGCATCAGTTCATGGTCAGAACCTAGGCCCTCGGCCCGGGGCCATCACCAGGGCCAGCTTCTTAGGCCTGTGGCCTGAGTGGTCACGCAGGGCGCCCTAGTGAGAAGCGCCTCGAGCTCGGCCTGATGCTCTGCTTTTCCCGTCTTGAACTTCTCAGTCATTTTCGGACCAGGGGCGTGCGTTTTCGCTTTTCACTGGTCTCCACACGTCGCCCCCTGGCCCTGACAGGCACTCTGCCTGGAGCTCAGCTTCTCCTCTGTGAGATGACCTCTCCGTCATCGGGCTATTGTAACAAACACCAAGGATCCGGGAGCTTGAACAGCAGACGTTTAGTCCCCTTCAGTCCTGGAGGCCGGAAAGTCCGAGGGCCATTCTCCCACCTGGTGCAGTTCTGCCCTGTCCTCACTCGGCAGGGCAGAGGGAGCCCCTGGGGCCTCTTCCTTTTCTCCCAAGGGCGACGGCGCCACCCGAGGCCCGCCCACCCGGCTTCATTCACACCTCCTGACCCCAGAGGCCCACCTCCGGCTACCCTCATACTGAGGGCTGGGGCTTCAGCGTATGAGTGGGGGTGGGCCCAGCTGAGTCCAAGGCCACCGGGGAGCTTGGGCTAAGACGTCTGCAAAGGCACTTTAGCTACAAAACCCTTTCATCCGAAGAAATTCCCTGTAGAGCTTGACATGGTCCATGTGACAGGCTGGTGTCTAAGCCTTCCCTTCCTTCTTTCCCTTTCGTCTCTCCCTTTGCGCGACTTCTCGCGCCCTTTCTGCAGAGTGTCCTGGCTCCGTGCGGGTGGTGGGGGAGGGGTCGGGGCCAGGCCCTCATCGCCCACTGCAGTGGTTTTGTTGCCCTGTAGCTCCTGGGTTGAGTGACTTGTCCATGGGGTGGGGTGGGGGTCCCCTGGCCTCCCCCTTGCCTCTCTCATGTGTGAAGCGGAGATGGTAGCGCCGACATGTAGGGCGATCGGTGGGAAGCACTGAAATGGTGCCCGCGAAGAGCGAGCACGCAGAACAGGCGGGCCGTGTGTATTTCCACGCACGTGGTCGGTCCTGTTACGTCTCAGCTGCACCCGCCTTGAAGCAGTTACGCACCATCCACAGAGAGAGAGCAAAGTCACAGACGCACATGCATGGCTGGTGTCCTGCCTGGCAACACGTTCTAGACTGTGGTCCCCAAAAGGCAGTGGTCACGCTGAGCCAAGGGTACAGAGCCCGACAGGCAGAAATGTGGAGGGGGCAGGAGATGGCTGGGCAATGTCCTCAAAGAGGGCGATTCAGAGAGAGCGGGCACCAGATGTCCTCCCGGGCCCCATGACTCACTGCTGAGCACTTGTCTGCACGAGCCTAGGGTGAAACTCCACCAAGCCAGGTAGAGGCAAACTCCGGGGTGAGGGGCGGTGGGTGGCGGATGAGCAGGTCCTAAAGCTCACTCAGGGAAAGGAGGTGGGAATGGAGTCCAGTCCCAGGGTGGAGACAATGGAACTGTGTGGACAGTCGAGGGATCGGCGTCAGTCTGTCCCAGCTGCGTGATGAATTCTGCAGACGGGGTGCGGGCGGGGCAGGGAGGCTCATAGGTGACAGCAGAAACCTCCCCACAGTTCTCTGGAAGGTGCCAGCAGCGGGCTTCTGATGAGGACTCTGACAAGTTACAGAGTGCCGACTTCCCTCTGAGCTCACCCATGGCAGAGTAGACCACCGGGGGTCCCCTTCCTGGGGGCTGCTCCCCAGACCTAAGCATCCCACAGAGGCTCTCACCTTCTGACACCATCGTGTTGGTGTTAGGAGTTCAGCATGAGGATTTGGGAGGGAGACAGATGTTCAGACCACAGCAAGCAGTGAAAACACCAGCCTGGCCCGATCTCTCCTCCAGGTTGGTGAAATTAGACCAGAGTAAAGGTGCTCTGCCTACCACAAACAAGCCCGTGAGAGGATTAATCTGATCTCAGGGGAAACCGACCGCCTGCTAAGCCTAACTTCAGCCTTCTTTGCGGGGGGGAAGCCAAAGGCACGCTGTCAGCAAGCTGCATTCACCATCAGATATAGGCAGACACGGTCACTAGATGTCGGCAAGCAATGCTGGGGGAGCATAAGTATAAACAGATAAGAATAACGGATATAATGAAATTAGCAGGCACAGGCATTAAAACAGCTATCATAACATCATAGATGTGCTCCAATGTTTAAATGGAAACATGACCATAATGAGAAAGAAATATAAGCCACCAAACTGATGCCATCTATGCGTCCAGATACACTATTAACAGAGTAGAAAGGCACCTCAGGGGATGGGAGAATATTTGCGAATCATGAATTGGATAAGGGATTAATATTGAGAATATATAACTCAACAATAACAAAAAACAGCTTCTTTTAAAAATATGTAAAGGCCCTGAATAGACATTTCTCCAAAGAAGATATACAAATAGCCAATAAGTACAAAAAAAGTTGTTTGGCATTGCTAATCATCGGAGAGACACAGATCAAAGTCTGACACAGGCTACAGCTTGGCCAAGTGATGGACGTGATGCCAGGAGGAATAAGCCAGACAAAACTGGACAAACAGACTTGGTTCTACTTGTATAAGGGCCAACAGCGGGCAAATTCATGGAGACAGGAAATACAGTGGTGGCTGCTGGCCTGGGGAGGGGGTGGGGTGTTAGTGTTCAGTTGGACAGAGTTTCAGTTTGGGAGGAGATGGGCAAGGTGATGGCTGTACAGAAACATGAAGGCCACTCAGCTATAAACCTAACCATGATCAGAAATAACAGCTTTTATGTATATTTTACAATAAAAAAGTAAAAAATTACCAAATGAAACTTTTTACAGATGAGAAAAGCAATGTCCAGATATAGATATGGATGTGGATATAGATATATGTAGACAGATATAAATATAGCCTGAAATTAACTGCAGATTAGATACTACAGAAGAAAAGGGTAGTAAATTTAGGACATTGGAACAGAAACTGTCCAAATTAAATCTAAATTAAAAAAAGCTAAAAAAAACAGGATGAGAATTAAAGGGGTAAATAAATTATTTAAAGAAATTATGGCCAGAAATCATATAAATCTGATGAAAATTATGAACCCACATAAACAAGAAGCTCAGTGACTCACTAAGCAAAATAAACAGCAAGAGAACCGTACTGAAACTATCACAATCAAACTTCTGAAAACCGATAATAATCAGAAAATCTTAAAAACAGAAAAGTAAAACTATGCTGTTTGCAGAGGAGCAGCTGTGATAAAGACTCGAGACTTTCAAGAGACGCAGAGGAGTCAAGAACAGCATCTCCAAAGTTACTGGGGAAAAAGCTGCCAGCCTATAAGCTGGCAAGGGTGCAAGTAAAAGCATTCTCTTTAAAATGGACACGGGAAAAAGACCTTTTCACATAAAAGAGGTGAAAGAGCTCATTGCTCGCAGAGCCAGAGACCTCTTCATGAAGGAGGCTTTTCAAGTGGAGAAAGTGGCCGTAGGTAGAAAATCGAGCTGCCGGATGTGGAGCGCACGGGAATGAAATTACCGAGAAGAGCAGGTCCTGCGGAGGTGAACTGCTAGACCTGGATGAAGAAGACAGGCCACACGACCAACTGGGGTAGCAGGCGATGTTCTCATAGAGGAATACAAGCTGTGGTAAAAGTGCTCTCTCTGCAAATTAATCTGTAAATTCTAGCATTTTCAGTGAAAAATCCCACAGGAATCCCCAAAATTCTAACTGGTTCGAAAAACCCAAGACATTTCTAAAGTTAATTAAAAAAATAATTTAAGGAAAAACATAATAGAAGATACTGTTTCTAATCATTCTAAGAACTACATGAAGCTGCAATAACTAACAAAGACTGTGTAACTAGACTTAGAAAAAGTGGTCAGATGATGGGAAAAGAGCCAAATACGAGCATGGACCCAATTTATGTAACAGTTCTGTGGGCTGCTTTGGTAGCTCAGCTGATAAAGAATCCATCTGCAATGCAGGAAGCCCCGGGTTGATTCCTGGATTGGGAAAATCCCCTGGAGAAGGGATAGGCTACCCACTCCAGTGTTCTTGGGCTTCCCTGATAGCTCAGACAGTAAAGAATCTGCCCGCAATGCAGGAGACCTGGGTTCAAGCCCTGGGTTGGGAAGATCCCCTGGAGGAGGGCATGGCAACCTACTCCAGTATTCTTGCCTGGAGAATCCCAGGGGCAGAGGAGCCTGGCGGGCTACAGGCCATGGGATCACAGAGCTGGACACGACTAAGGACGGCATGTACACCTTTCCACTTTAAGAGTGATCTTAAGTCCAGTATCCTTGCCTGGAGAATCCCAGGGACAGCGGAGCCTGGTGGGCTGCTGTCTATGGGGTCACGAAGAGTCGGACATGACTGAGCGACTTCACTTTCACTTTAAGGTTGAAAATAAGTAGGGGGAAGTGACTTGAAATGTTTACATTAATAAGCAGCCACATGCAGAAAAAAATATCTGAAAACTTTCAGAGACCAATTACGCAACAGGTACCGAAAGTCTTAAAACGTATTTAAGCTGTGGCTTATCATTTCTCCTTCTAGAAGTTTTTGTTGTTGTTGTTTGGCCGTGGGCTGTAGCCTGCAAGGCTCCTCTGTCCACATGACTTCCCAGGTAAGAATACTGGAGTAGGTTGCCATTTCCTCTTCCAGGGGATCTTCCCAAGCCAGGGATCAAATTCAATTCTCCTGCACTGGCAGGCAGGTTCTTTACCACTAAGCCATCACCCATGTGCAAATATCAAACAGGAGACTCAAGTGCTCTACAAAAATGCTACAGAATTGATGTTCACAGTTGTGAGAAATTATAAACCTCTGAAATGTTTTACAGTGGGGAACTTCCGGAATAATTATGATTTTGGACTTTTCTATTTGAGCTTCCCAGGTGGTGCTAGTAGTAAAGAACCCACCTGCCAACAGGAGATTTAACAGAAGCAGGTTCAATCCCTAGGGAAGATCCCCTGAAGGAAGGCAGGCCGGACTGAAGGAAGGCACGGCTGCCCACTCCAGTATTCTTGCCTGGAGAATCCCCACGGACAGAGGAGCCGGGTTGGCTACAGTCCATACTGTTGCAAAGAATCAAACAGCTGAAGCAACTTAGCATACATACACGTATCTATATACCATGAACCCAATTGCACATAATCAAATATGTGTTTACAATATCTCTTCAAAAATCTGTTTATTATTTGATTTGTGAAGAAGTAATCTGTGCCAAGCAATAGGCCGGATGCCAGAAACGCTCCTGAATAAGAGGAAGTGTTTGTCCTTGAGAAGCTCAGTCTGTCGGAAAGACAGACAGGAGACGACAAGGTGAGTGCTGCCCGCCCGGTGAGAAAATCCATAAACAGCGCGTCCCTGACGATGCAGCGGAAACTTCGTTGCTGAGTGTGGCTGTGTGCCAGGCTCTTTAAGTGCCTTGTCTTCACTAAAGTCTGCAACTCCAGCTGGAGAACAAGTGAGTTCACTGGTTAAACTAGGTGAAGAGACGTGTCTGGTGTCCAGGGAGGAGCCGTGATGCCCACAGGTCCTCTGCTCAGGGCAGCTCTTTGCCGGGCACTCCTGTTGGAGAAGCCTGTGGTTTTGGCTGCTTAGACAGAAGGCAGAATACTGCCTGGAAATGGAAGGACATCATCTCACTTCATTTCGTTGTGTTGGTCTGCTTTCCCCTTGGATGGAAAGGAGGGCCACTGAACCCTAAGCAGCTGACCTTCAGGGCTGGTCATTTCTGTTGCCCTGACCCCCTGGGCCAGAGGCTGGAGGAGGACAGTTTCCAGGGGGAGGGGCCTCCCCGGGGCAACTGTAGCAGCTCTCCTGCGGTTCCTGTACACACTCAGCCACAGACACGTCACACACACCACGTCCTTACTCACGTGCGCGTGTGTTTTCTTTGTCGCCAAGGAGAATGCATACTGAGGCAGAAGAATCCAAGAGTTGTTATGCGCAGGAGTGTATGCCTGTCGCGATCAGGGAGTTTGCGATGCTGTTTCCTAGAGCACGCGTGCTGCAGCATCGTACCTCTGGACAAAGAGGTGAGCCTCGCCCCTCTTTTAGGACTTGCGCACACAGAGTTTGGGTGTGTGTTGCTGGAATTGTGAACGTCTGTGGGCCAACATTTAGAACTGCCATCCTTGCCTTGGTCTGTAAAATAGTGGTGAAGCAGCGATGGACTGAGTTAGGAGCTGCTGCTGACCACATGCTGTGTGCTGCCTTGTAAATCTCTTACGGCCGTGAGCCCTGGTTTGTCTATAAAGTGGAGGAAAAGAACAGTTACCTCAGCAGGCTGTGGTGAAGGAGAAACAGATCATCTGGATCAAATCTCTGACAGCAGTGTGCTGGGGGTGGTTTCAGTTCACTTCAGTCGCTCAGTCATGTCCGACTCTTTGCGACCCCATGAATCCCCCCTGTCCATCACCAACTCCCAACAGCTTGCTCAAACTCATGTCCATCAAGTTGGTGATGCCATCCAACCGTCTCATCCTCGGTCGTCCCCGTTTCTTCCCGCCCTCAAACTTTCCCAGCATCAGGGTCTCTTCAAATGAGTCAGTTCTTCCCATCAGGAGGCCAAAGTATTGGAGTTTCAGTTTCAGCATCAGTCCTTCCAATGAATATTCAGGACTGATCTCCTTTAGGATGGACCGGTTGGATCTCCTTGCTATCCAAGGGACTCTCAAGAGTCTTCTCCAACACCACAGTTCAAAAGCATCAATTCTTCAGCACTCAGCTTTTTTTATAGTCCAATTCTCACATCCACACATGACCACTGGAAAAACCATAGCTTTGACTAGATGGACTTTTGTTGGCAAAGTAACATCTCTGCTTTTTAACATGCTGTCTAGGTTGGTCATAGCTTTTCTTCCAAGGAGCAAGCATCTTTTAATTTCATGGCTGCAGTTACCATCTGCAGTGATTTTGGAGCACCCCCCCAAATAAAGTCTCCCACTGTTTCCCATTATTTCCCTGTCTATTTGCCATTGAGTGATGGAACCAGATGCCATGATCTTAGTCTTCTGAATGTTGAGTTTTAAGCCAATTTTTTCACTCTCCTCTTTCGCTTTCATCAGGAAGCCCTTTAGCTCTTCTTCACTTTCTGCCATAAGGGTGGTGTCATCTGCGTATCTGAGGTTGTTGGTATTTCTCCTGGCAATCTTGATTCCAGCTTGTGCTTCATCCAGCCTGGCATTTCACATGATGTACTCTGCATATGAGTTAAATTAGCAGGGTGACAGTATACAGCCTTGGCAATACTGACTTTTAAATTTTCAGAAATTCATGAGCCTGTTGTTGAGTAGGGCTTCGCCGATGATTCGGTGGGTAAAGAACCCTCCTGCAATGCAAAGGACACAAGAGACACAGGTTAGATCCTTGGACTGCAAAGATCTCCTGGAGAAGGAAACGGCCACTCCCTCCAGGATTCTGGCCTGGAGAACCCCATGGACAGAGGAGCCTGGCGGGCTACCGCCCATAGGGTCACAAAGAGTCAGACATGACTAGCTAAACACACAACTAACATCATTAAGTACAGTCATTTTTAAAAATTAAACTATAGAGACATAGTCAATGAGTTATATTTACAAAAAATAATAAAAAATAAGAAATTCTCCAAACTCTTGGCTTCTGATTATATTTCACTATCACCTAGTCCCTTGAGTTACTTACGTCTGCCGTGTGTGTGCGTGGAGATGCACGCTGACACGCGACTGCACACCTCGCCCCGAGCTCACACGCAGCGGCCTGAGGGTGGGCACTGGGAACCTAGCAGACTGCGAGCGGCCTCGCCGCGCACACTAGCACTCCTCTGAGGCCGGGCTCGTGCTCCGCGACGGTTTCTAGGCTTAGCGCGGTGACACGGCGCGTGACACCGATTCCATTTAAGCGGGGACGGTATCTGTGGCCGTTGCATCGTGAAAAGTGAAAAGCATCGAGGGAATGTTTAGTATCCAAAACCTGCTATCTGACTCAGGGAAGCAGTCACACACACCAATGACGTAGGGGGCAGCTCCAACACACAGAGCCACCGTTTCCACTCCACCTCGCTTGGTCTGTGTTACAGAAACGAAACACCAGCCAGCACGCGTGTTGTGATTACACTCACCCGTAAATGGCAAACCGTAGTTGGGTTGTGCTTCTGGTGTCTTAAAGAAAATGAACAAAAATACTGTGAGAATCAACCTTTCCGTACACAATTTGTGAGTGTCATGTGCTGAATGCTTCTATAAATATTGTGGCATGGCCTTTGTGTGTGTGCTCAGTAACTAAGTCACATCCGACTCTTTGGGACCCCATGGACGGTAGCCCCCAGGCTCCTCTGTCCAGGGATTCTCCAGGCAAGAATGCTGGAGCGGGTTGCCATTGCCCTCCTCAGGGCATCTTCCCGACCCAGGGATCAAACCTGAGTCTTTTACGTCTCCCGCTCGGTAGGCAGGTTCTTTACCACTAGCATCACCTGGGAAGCGCAATTACGCTCCTAGTGAAGTGTGTTAGTCACTCAGCCGTGTCCGACTCTTTGAGACCCCATGGACTAGCCCGCCAGGCTCCTTTGTCCGAGGGATTCTCCAGGTGAGGATACTGGAGTGCGTTGCCATTCCCTTCTCCGGGGGATCTTCCCGACCCAGGGATCGAACCCATGTCTCCTGCATCGGCAGGCGGGCTCTTTACCCTGAGCCACCAGGGAAGCCTGACATATCCTTTACAATGTTACAGTCTTAACAAAATATTGTGTGTACATATGCAGACGCGCACTCTTCTTAAACAGTTACGCACACATCGCTGTGCCCACTGGCACCTCAAGCATGCTGACCTCTGTGCCTGGGTCAGCCCTCCAGTCCCGGAAGGACTTGCAAAACAGATGCAAGATAATTGCTCTGGGAAAGCTGAGGCCACCGGGGACGTTCGCAAACTGGTGGGGTGCTCTAAGTCACCCTCAGAGCCCTGGGGAGCCCTGGGGAGCCCTGTCTGTGCTGGCTTTGTTGTTGGGTGGCTACTTTTGGCAAAGCAGTGGCACCAGTCACCACCGCTTGCCCAGAAAGTCCCGTGAGACCTGAGTCTGCCTCGTGCCATCCGTGTCTCAGCTCTCGCCTCTCTCTCCACCCAGGGTGCCCTGTCTCCTGCCCTTTGCCTGTATCGTAACTCCCCATTCTCTGAGGCTCAGCCCAGCCATCACATCCTCGGGGAAGTCATCACCAGTGAGATGCCTCTTCTCTCTCCACTCACAGCTCCTTATTGTAACTCTTATCATGTATTTCGTCTGCCAGTGTCCGAAATTGACTATAATATCCTCAGGGACAGGAAAAGAGAATTACTCATCTCTGCTAGCAGTTAACAACAGTTTCTCATTGAATTGAATGGCAGTGATGACGAGAAGGAAGGCTGGAAGAGGCACTGTTTCCACAGGGGTCCTGGACTGTTGCCACGGCGCCCCTGAATAAAGAGCCTCGTGGGGAGCCTGAGAGCCCCGAGCACAGGTGGGAGCCGGCTGGGGGAGTCCTGTCTGAGGTCTCATAGCTGGGGCTGCAGGAGGGTGTGTTGGGGTTTGTCCTTGGCCTGGAGAACCTGGAATCAGACTTATCTGAAAGTCGGTGTTTAGGAATTGAGAACTAAAATAGTCAAATATATATATATATATATATATATATATATATATCTCCAGGCTTAAAGTTTAAGATGAAGTCCAGCAGAGCAGGAACACCAGCGTGGGGCATGTGAAAACAGACCTGGTTGACGGAGATCCCTGGGGTGGAGCAAGTCTCACCTACGGGAACTGAGTCGGGCGTGGAGGACACTCAGCTGCTCAGGGAGGGTGAGAGGCCCACCTTGACTTTTGTCTTTGTCTAATTGAAAGACAACACGAAAAAGGGCCCTAATTATACATGTGCACCCTGATGAGTTTTTACAAAGTGCACGCGCCTATGCAATCAGCACCCAGCTCAAGGCCGCAGCATGCTGGGTCCGAGAAACCTCCAGATGACGCTTCGCGCCACCAGGCCGCCGGTGGCAGGTCTGGCTCCGTCCGCCTTCGTGTCTGGTCCCCGACACATGGTCTTTCTGCGGCATCCACTGACGCCCTCGCAGGTGGCAGCGCTGACTCTCGGCTCGAAACACTGCAGCTTCCATCTGGCCCTCAGTCTGGCTGTCAGAGCTAATGCCGCTGAGGGAACTCGGTGCGCGTTTTGAGTCGATACAGAGGAGTGGGGCCCCGAGGCCAGAGTCATGCTCCTTCACGCTCCTTTACCTCTTCTGAGTTAACCAGCATTATTTCTTTTTAGTTTTACCTACGTCATGTTAATTTCATAAATTTTCTTTCTTCCTTAAGGAATTAGGATTATAAATGCAAGATTCTAGTGCATCTTCGTGATTAATAACTGTCTAACAGAATTTGACGCTATTGCGAGTCTTTGTCAACGATACATTCTAAAAAGGCAGAAGTTCAGCCGTCTCTATTACTTTCACACAGTTTTACTCTCCATGTATGTTAGACCATGTCAGATATATTCTTCTGCAGTAAATATTTGTTAGTATTTTTCTATATGTTTCCCGTTTTCCTTTCCCTTGCTCATATTCATTTTACTGGATTTCTGTGATTCCCCCTAGAATCATTTTCTTCCTTCCTAAAGAAATCTTATTATTTCTTTTCATGTACACCTGTGGGCACCAAGTCCTCTCAGGTTGTTCGTGGTGGAACTGTGCTGATCTTGCCTTCGCTTATGAAGGACACTTTGTCCGGCTGCAGCTCAGGTTCTCAGCGTTCTCCCCCTGCCCGTGAAGGTGTTGTTCCCATTGTCTTCTTGCTCCCATTGCTTCTGCGGAAATGTCAGCCACTGGTGATTCTGTCCCTCCTCTCTCTCTGCCCTTCTGGGGCAGCTCCCTCCGTCTCCGGGTTTGAGCCGTTCTCTTGTGATGCGTCAGTGCGTCCTCCTAGGGGCTGTGCTGCCTGGGAAACACGTTGCTTTGTGCACCTGTGACTTGAGCCTGACAATCAGGCTGAGGAAATTCTCAGCATTCTCTAACTTCTCCCCTCGCCCCTCCCCTCCCAAGCCTCCAGCTACACGGTTAGCCTTTCCGCTCATCCACACGTCTCTGGGGCTGTTTTCTGCATTTTCCTTCTGTCTGCGTCAGCCAACCAATTGTCCCAGAATCTAACCCTCTCTTCTGTGCTTTAAAGTAAATTATGACTTCACTGAATCTTGGTTTCAATGTTTGAAATTTTTACTGCTAAAATTATTGATACACATTTTTATGGATTTGGATTTTCTGCTTAAATTCCTCACCTTTGCTTCAATATGTTAATCAAAGCTGTTTTAAAGTCCAGATTTTGTAGCTTCAATAAATGGGCAATCTGAGGCTTTTTTCCCTAGTTTTGTCCATGGTTGCACCTGGTGAGCTTTTATGAAATGCTGGACTCTGTATATGAAACGTGACAGAGGCTCTGTTCGACGGTGTTTCTTTATTGCAGAGACTGCGTCTTTCCTTGGTACACAAACGGGCAGAGGTGGCCGTCCTCCTGCTAATCGTGAGCTGAGTCCGCTCGTGACCAGGACGCAGGGCTGCTTCTGCGCTAGCTTGCCTGTTGGCCTCTCTGCAGTTTTGTCGGTCTCCAGGTTCCCCTAGCCCTCCTTTCTTCTAGGGAGGCCCTCGAGGTTTCCAACTGAAACCCAAGATTAGTGGCATCCGTTTACCTGTTCTGCCATCCACTGACCATCCCGCTGCACTTTCCGCTGGCCGTTCCACTGCACAGAGAGCCCCACTGTTTTAAACCAAAAGCTCCAAGGCTTTGTTTGGCTTCCTAGCACCGCCCTGTCTGCCCTAAGAATGCAGTGAACGCCTTCAGGGAAGAGCCACACGTTTATGATGGAACCTCCCGCACCTGCCTTTGTTCCAGGATCTGGCTCCTAAGTCCCGTGAGTCCCTCTCAGTCACGAGACCAGGGGGACCTCTGCTGACCTCAGAGACTCCCTCCCTTGGCTGGGGTCTTCACGCCTCAGGTCCTGGCCGCACTCCGGCTCTCTGATCTCTTCCAGTGATGGTTTTTCCCCTACTTGCTCATGGTGAAGCTTTGGTCTGTGGCTAGCGACTCCGTCTTAGCTGCAAACAGAAATCCTCTCTTCGATTTTACGATGAAGTTCGGGAAGCCATGCGCGGCCACCCCAGGAGAGCCGGGGGCCGTGTCCCCGTCACTCCCGTCAGGAAGGAGGCTGTGCGGGTCCCGCAACGAGCCGCGCGACCCCGGCCCCCAGCAGTATTCCCAACTGACTGCTGCGTCAGCCTCGAATTCTCAGGACTCTTCTCAACACGGCCCTCGGTCTTCTGAAGTTCAACCCACTGCCTAACCCACTTTGGGGTTTTGGGCCAAGGTCAGAGGTCAGTCAGTCATTTTGGTTAAACACCTGCCAACTTCAGGCAAAAAGGAGCACAGCATTTGCCTGAATGAATTCAGTAGCTCTTTTTTTTTGTCATGAAACCATGGTTTTCTGGCTAAATTCAGACTGACTTCACGTTTTGGAATAGTTTGTGTCTCCTCCCCCAGTCCTTAGAAATGAGAAGGATAATGCTCGTGACTGAAGAGGGGGTCAGGGAGACCATGCAAATATTTGGAAGGCAGCAGAGTTTGAACACTTGAAAGAAAAGTGTGATATAAATGATCATTTTTTAAAGCGCCATGTGTAGGAACTGCAATCCAGCTTTTTTTTTAAGAAGAAGTGTTTTGGCGTTTCATCCCAATTTACTGATGAATGGTAACTAATGAAATGTTTGTCTGGGACTCTGAAGAGGCAATTCAGTTGGCTGTATGTAGACAGATAACGTCAGGCGCTTCTGATCTTGCACACCAAAGCATCTCATATAATGATAAATGGTACCAGGTTTCAGAGTCCTCCACGCGATGCTATCTGCAACACCACTGCTTCTCCTTACTATCTCCCATTTTTATTTTCTCTCCGTGAAAGAAAGAACCGTTAGTAAAGGCTTATAAATTCCAACTCTTATCTTTTAAAATGGTTGTTCTTTTTCCTCATCTTAACATACAAATAGACTCCCTTTCTCAGGCCTTTGCTAAAGAGCTGAGGAAGAGTTTGCAAGGTTTTGATAAAGCCTCCTGAGCAGTCCAGCCAATGAACAGAGATATGGAAGTCACTTACTATCCACCTGGACTGCTGCAGGCAGAGCCTTTTGACATCCTCAGAGGAGGCCAAGCTTCCCCTGAAGGAGATGCTCAGAAAAAGTGGAGAAACAGCAAACAGAAATCTGGGTGAAAAAACTGGAATCACAGAAGAAACTTACCTGATTGTCTCCAGTGCTGCTGACAGCAGAAGGGGCTAGGGCGGCCTTTGGAGGAGGCTTCAGATGCGGAGACCTCCGGGCTTCCTGCGCCCTTCACGTCCACCCAGCCGTGACGTGGTCGCTGGTTCCCTGCAGGACTCGGGGGGCAGCTGGACTGGTCGCTGGTTCACTGCAGGACTCGGGGGGCGGCTGGACTGGTCGCTGGTTCGCTGCAGGACTCGGGGGACGGCTGGACTGGCAGGATCTTCCTCCGTGAGAGGAGCAAGGGGCAACGATCCCCGATTCGCCAACAGCCACGTGGCTTCTGCTCGCAGGGTGTGGAGGTTTGGCGCCGGAGGGGTCGTCGGGAGCGGTGGGCACCCCTGTCTGCTGTTGCCCTGCCCCCACTTTCGCGCCCACCCTCCTCTTCCTCCTGCTCGTCTCGCGGGCTGCTCCGTGCATTGTCTAAAGCGCTGTCTGTTCCATTTTCTTCTTTAAAGTCATCCCCCTGTGGTCTGGGCCTCAACTCCAAGTGCCCAGCTGCCTCTCCTGCCCCCGCCTCTCCTCTGTCACTACCTTCAGCTTTATTTTTGATCTAATTTATTTATTTGGCCCTGCCTCACGGCACGTGGATCTTAGTTCCCCAACCAGAGATCGAACCCCGGACCCTGCAGTGGAAACGCAGTCTTAACCACCGGAGCATGAGGGAACTTCCACCACCACCAGCTATAAGCTCCTTCCACCACCGCCAGCTATAAGCTCCTTCCACCCCCGCCAGCTATAAGCTCCTTCCACCACCGCCAGCTATAAGCTCCTTCCACCACCGCCAGCTATAAGCTCCTTCCACCACCGCCAGCTATAAGCTCACCTCCCGGCCGCGGCATCCCCTCTCCCCACCCTCTTCCCCCCGCAGCTTCTTCTGCCCCCAGTATCGTCGCCCACACCTCCGCTCATCGACAGAGGCCGTCTCGGCGTAAATGCCACTCCTAATTTATGACTGCTGATCCCAGCATTGTCTAATCATGTTTGCTGATGTCTTATTGTCTTTGGTCCAGAGGGCCCCAAATATGTGCTTTCAAAGAAACATTTTCTAACCCAAGAAAATGTTTAAAAAGCAGGTCTTAGTAAATGTCACATTTATTTTATGGTAAAAATTAATATTCAAAGCCTTAAGAAGGTAGTCAAGCCTGCCACTCCCCCCAGTTAGAGATCTTACAGCTCCATTGAGATTGAAAGAGATTTACGTGATCTGGGGGGTGGATGGGTCTCAGCGCTTTCACCTACTTTTAGAGGTAAGACTAAGAAAAAGCCAGTGCTAGTCTCTCTTTCCTAAGCACGTGTGTGCGTGTTAAGTCGCTTCAGTCGTGTCCGACTGTGCAATCCTACGGACTGTAGCCCACCAGGCTCCTCTGTCCATGGGATTCTCCAGGCGAGAAGGATCTTCCTGACCCCGGGATCAAACTCACGCCTCCTGTGGCTCCTGCACGGCAGGCAGATTCTTTACCGCTGAGTCACCAGGAAGCCCCTTTCTAACCACAGTTATCCGTGAAATCCAAGGAGGAAGTTGCAGAGGCATTTCAGGACTGACTGTCAGGACGGCGGATAAGGAAAGTCGGAAGCGTGCCTGGCACACGCACGTGTCAGTGCCCCCGGGAGTGTGACAGATCTCCGCACTCGGCACCTTCAGACAGCTTGCATTTATCATCTCCTGGTGTGTGAAGGTCAGGAGCGGGGCTGGCGGAGCCGGGCTGCAGCTCGAGGTCCCCAGGCTGCTGCAGGGTTTCTGCTGCAGTGGAAGCCTCTCCTGATTCTGGGTCTCCAACGAGTGCTCAGGGTTACGGCTGTAGGACTGGCAGCCTGCTTCCTTGCTCATGTCAGCGGAGCTTCCACTCCCAGAGGCACCTGCAGATCCCCGCCACGTGGACCCTCACGCGCTGGCAGCCGGCCTCTCAAGGCCAGCAGGTGCCTCTCCGCTTCTGGTCTCTGGACCCAGAGAGGCCCATGGCCCCTCTGAAAGGGCGCTGCGGATCCAGCCGGGCCCACTGGGGCGTCTTGTGATCTGTGCTCCGTCACGCAGTCGTGTCCGACTCTGTGACCCCACGGACGGCAGCCCACCAGGCTCCTCTGCCCGTGGAATCTTCCAGGCGGGAATACTGGAGTGGGTGCATTTCCTACCCCAGGGACTCTTCCTGACCCAGGGGTCAGACCTGTGTCTCTTTCGCCGCCTGCAAGGGCAGCTGGATTCTTTCACCAGCGCCACCTAATTTCAGTTCAGTCGTGAACTGGACTGAATGTCAGTCGTGCCCGACTCTGTGACCCTGCGGATTGCAGCCGCCGGGTCTCCTCGTTCTTCACTGTCTTCTGGATTTGCTCAAACTCGTGTCCACTGAGTCGGTGATAGCATCCAACCATCTCATTCCCATCCCTTCTCCTCCTGACTTCACTCTTTCCCAGCGTCAGGTTCTTTTCCAGTGAGTCAGCTCTTTGCATCAGGTGGCCAAAGTGTTGGAGCTTCAGCTTCAGCATCAGGCCTTCTCATGAATATTTAGGGTTGATTTCCTTTAGGACTGACCGGCTTGATCTCTTCACAGTCCAAGGGACTCTCAAGAGGGATGGTCACATCTGCAGCTTTCCCTCACCTTTGCCATAACCTGGAATTCAACCCAGCGCTTTCACCGTGACTGCTGGTTTCAAGGAATTCACAGAACCTGCTCTGTGAGGGGAGGACTGCAGAGTAAGACACACTGGGGTCGCCCTGGGGATGTCCATGACAAAAACCTACCCGAAGATACAGGCAATCAGTCAGCATGGATGGAGCGTGTAAATGAACACTGAGGACCAAAGATGCCGAATTAGGGGGCTGGTGGCTGGGAAGGAAAGCTTATTTACAGCATGGCTTCAGTGCTGACCCTTACAAGCCTCCTGACATAATTGTATCACATCCACACATCAGGAGCCTCACCACTGAGAATAGCGTGTCCTGACTTTATGCACAAGAAACTGTGTTTCAGTGCAAATCAGAAACTTGCCCAGGGGAGCGGGGTGCCCTGTGGGAGCCTGAGGCTCTGTGACTGTCCTGGCCCAGGGGGTGAGTGCTCACCCAGAGGGGCGGGGTGTTCCCCAGAGTCTGCACACAAGAGCCCCCCCATCCCCGTCCCGCCGTCACACATTGGAGGCTGAGGCCTTAGGCTTCTCCGCGGCTCCCGAATCTGCCCCTGCTAGCCCTGTGTGCGTCCCCGAGTCCCGCGGCCACATCCTCCCCCGCTCAGCCCATCACCCCCGAGCTGGTGAGAGAGCTCCCAGGAGCAGCTCCGGCATCCCACGGGAAGACCCCGGCCCGGCCTCCATCCCGGCCACCCCAGCCTCTGTCCCGTGTGCCCAAGCTGGTTCTCCCACAGCCCTTCGTGATGGCCCCACTCCCTGACATCACCTGCTGGTCCTGCGGTCTTCACAGGGGAGCCTTCCCTGAGCCTGGTCCCTGCCCGCCCTGGACTCAGCCCCAGGGTGCTTGGCCCCCGGGGCAGCCCGTGCCCAGTGGCCCAGGCCTGGCACATAGCCTGCCCTCACCCCGTAACGGGCCTCTGCTCATGAATGCGGGGTGAGTACCCCTGCCAGGCGTCCACGAGCCCCACTGAGCCTAGGCACTGGGCAGGCGGGGATCCCCCGGTCCAGGTTTGCTAGAGCAGGGGCCTGGTGTCCAGGCAGCCCGTCTGCTCTCGCTCAGACTGAGGCTGCTGGAGGGCGGCAGAGCTCTGGGGGCAGAGGGGAGAGTCTGGCTCGGGGGTGGCAGGGAGCAAGTACCCGGGGTTTCTCACACAATCCTGGCAAAGGCCTGACATTGGCAGCTCGCACTGGCCTGACCCCCCAGACCCCTGTGCCTTTCCCTGACCCCCTTCCCAGCATCTCAGTGTACTGGCCTCACCCCCTTCCATGAGCAGTCTGTGTTTGTGTCTGTCAATTTGCCCTCCCAGGGCGATGTTTTCTGGGGAAACCTGTGCTCCTGTATTGATTACACTCTCTGCAGACATAAAAGCTATGCCTTTTTCAAGTGAGAGCTATGAAGATGGACATAAAAGTACATAGAAAATACACTCCCGGCTTACCCCACCAGCTGCTGTGTCTGCCCCGATGCCGGCTCCTGAGACAGGATAGCCGCACACCCATCACCTTGCTGGGGGACGGGGGGGACATCAGGTCCTTTGCTGTGAGTCACTCAGGGCCCAGGGCGTGCGATGGGGGAGACGGGGCCTGTGGCGGTCAGGATGCCTCGAGCCACAGTCTCATCTCACCAAGGGCACAGCGAAGCTCTGCAGGCCATCCAGGAGTGCTGGGGAAGACCCGCCCCGAGTGGGGCTGTGAGTCTGGCCACCTCCAGCCCCTCTGCTCCATCTGCCAAGCCCTCGCGTGAGCCCTCACTCGGGCGAGGTGAGCAGCGTTTTCCCTGGAGCTCAGGAGACGTGGTTTATGGCTGCCGCAGGGAGCGCTCGCCAAGAGGCTCTGAATTACCGAGCTCTTGGAGACACGCGTGCATGAATAATAGATCCAGCCCAGATGCAGGGCGCCTTCTGTGCAATTTCTCAAGGCGCCTAGAGAGCCTCTCAAGGGTGCTTGCGGAGGTCACAGCCTGCTTGAGCTATTCTGGGTGGGAGAGACGGAGCTCTGCGGGTGGAGATGAAATGCCGACAAGGAGACACCTCCTGAGCAGCGTAGGCCTGGCCTGGGCACCTTAGAGGCCCTCTGCCTCGCCCACTCCAGCTCACCAGGGTCTTGCTCATCCCCTCCCCGGTCAGCAAGGTGGCCGTGACCCGTGTTAGCAGCGGGATGTGGGCTAGAAACCCACACCGTCCTACCCAGCGCAGAGCCCAGACCCCTTCCGCAGTCACACGTCTCAGCAGAAAGAGAAAACTGCAGATCTGAAAGGGAGGCGCGCACGGTGTCGATGCCGGCGGTCTTCCCGGAAAGCTGGGACCTTCTTGTTTTAGCCCCACACGAGGCTCGTGACCTTGAGCCTGTTGCTGAAGTTCCTGGAGCACAGGGAGCTCAGCGTGCCCTGTGAACACGGACGAGGGGCCATTCCAGGATCGCAGTACCTGAGACACGGCACCCGGGGCATCCGCAGCTCCAGCTCCTGGAGGGCACCGGGGTCCTCCTCCAACCTCCGTTCTCACGGAAAGAGACTGCAGGCTGCCGCCCAGCTGCTGTCAGCTCACAGCCCCGACTCTCCCACAGATGCAAGTTCACTCACGGCCGTGGAAAGAGGCAGAGCAGGCCTGCTTGCCTGGGGGCGCAGCTGGTAGAGAGCCTGCCTGCAGTGCAGGAGACCTGGGTTCCATCCCTGGGTCGGGAAGATCCGCTGGAGAAGGGCAAGGCCACCCATCCCAGGATTCTTGCTTGGAGAATCCCATGGACAGAGGAGCCTGGTGGGCTGCAGTCCACGGGGCCACAAAGAGTTGGACTCGATGGAGCGACTGATGCTAGCTTGTCTTTCCAGCGTGTCTGCAGCTGGCGTTCTGCTTTGTGCGTTCCGCTTTGTGCGTTCCGGGGTCACGGAGGATCACTGTGGGAGGAGACAGGGCAGGTCCTAGGCAGGTGGCCGCCAGGCCGTGGGGCGATCAACCCTCTTTTGGTGATTTGATGAGCTGGAGCCGGGGCAGGAAGAAGGAGCCAGGATGATGCTTTCCCTGTGAAGAAGCTCGTCACCCCTACCAGACAGAGAGGAGCGCGGTTCAGGGGTGCGGACTGCACGGTGGTCAGACTTGATCACAGGCGGTTTAATTTGGCCACAGTGTCTCGGGTAGGCGGTGGCCTCATCCGACGTGGCCCCCTGCTCCGTGTCTGCTCCCCGGGAGAGCCTGGCCCAGCTGGCCGAGCTGGAGGGAGCCTGTCCTCTCAAGAACAGGAGCACCATTCTTGCTTTCAGCACCCCTGGCTTAGCTGCAAAGGCTTCATGCCGTCTCTCAATCATCCTAGAGATCTCTATGCGCCTGATAAAACCAGAATAAATATCAAGTAGTTTTAGCTGTGGAAGCAAGCCTACATTATCTCAGGGTTCAATCGCAGGCTTGTGTCTCAAAATCAAACAAGAGTATTCAGGAAGCAATCGTTGGTCTAGAAAATTTAGAAGAGTACGCCAGGAAAGTTTGGTGTGTTAGAAAGTCTATGTCAGCGAGAAGGAGAGAGATTGTAGTGTATTAATTTCTGATATCATGACTCAAAAGCAAGGTTTAACTGAGGAAAATTCTAAATTAAAATATTTCCTGTGTGGTTACAGAGAATAAATCCTACTACTGATTACACTGTATTTATCCCCATTTCAGTAATTTAATTTACACGCAATTTAAGCCCAGCCAGGAATGATAGTTGGAAGATTGTCACCTCTTAAGACACTCTTAAGTGCAGATGGTTTCCTATGAGCCTAGAGAATGAGGAATTTTTATAACAGCTCTTCTCCTGCTCAGATTTGTAAAGCGTATTAGGAAGTATGTAAAATTGGACGTCTTTCTAGAAGACCATGAAAGAACGGCACCAGGCTCCCGTGTGAGCCCTCCTGACTCCTCCTGGCACCAGCTCCCACCCTCACGGGCCAGCCGGCCATGCAGACGCCCACCACAGCCCCGCGATGTGCAGCCCACGGCCCCCGCGCCACGCAGAGCAGGAGCGTTCGGGCGCAGCATCAGCCGTGAGCGGCAGCCGGGGGCAGGTGATCCGGCTGGCCACCCCGGCAGCTCCAGACACAGGACACAGCGCAAGCCCTTGGCTGGCGGGGGCGGGCTCCAGCGGGCGGGAACTCGGGGTGGACGCTCCCTGGATCCTGAGCAGGCAGGATCTGAGATGCCCCCACCTTGCCCCTGGCGGGACCAGACCAGCACAAGCTGCCCTCGTCCAGGGTACTCGGCCTGCCACCGACTGCGCTGGCTCCGGCCCGAGGAGGGACGCCGAGCGCACCTGGCCACCACTCCAGCGCCAGAAGCCCTCCTGGCATGCGCCTCTGCCCAGGACTCTCTGACTTGCCAGCTGGCCGTGCCCGGACTTTGGCCCCTTCCTGTCCTGGGAGGGGCCCTGGGGCTCAGACCAGCCTTGGCTGCAGCGTCAGGGAGTTCCCGGGGGCTCTGCAGTGTGCTCGGGAAGGCTGGCTGGACCACACGACTGGGGCCGACAGCAGCCCCTCACGGCGGCCTGACTGGGGCAGGGCTGGGGTCAGGAGCCCGGCGGGGGCCCTCCCCCACCCTGAGTGGGCCCTGGGCAGTGGAGCAGTGACCAGGGGTCGGACCTGTGGGAGGCGGGACCACAGCCCAGGCGGACACCACTGTTCACGCAGCGGGCATTGCTCCCTCTTCCCTTTAAAGCCTGTCTTCAGTGGAGCCTCTCCTGACAGCCGTCTATGGACCCTTCCTGCTGCCCGTTAGGTCTGCATCGCCGCATGACGCTCTTTTTCATCAGGTCACTTAGCGGAAGTTTTAACAACACGTTAGTCTGTTTATACGAGTGTTGGCTGTCTCTCTATTATTTGTGGGTAATTTCGGCTGTGTAACAGAACACCCCAAATAAGTGGGACTTATATAAGATAGAAGTTTACTTCTCATCTCAACCTCAGTTTGGAGACCCGCAGTCCAGCGCCGATCTAGGGCTGGCCTGACAGCTCCCCAAATATCAGGGACTCTAAACGCCCTCAGATCTGCTGCTCTACTATGCCCTACACATGACTCATAACTCACGCCCCAAGAAGGCTGCCTGACTTCCTGCCATCACATCTGCATTCCAACAGGAAGGAAGAGACTGAAGCAGATATGTGCACCCCCCTGAAATGGCTCCATCCAAAACTGAACACACCCCTTCTGCTCACGCCTTTGTCAGAGCTTCGTCTTGAGACCACTCTTAGTACCAAGAAAGCAGGGAAACGTGGCTGCTGTGATGCCAACCCATCAGCTAAGAATTCAAGTTTTACCATCGGGGAAGAAGGGGAAAAAGACGCAGGAAAAAAACAGACCCAACCCTCTCTACCAGTAGAAAGAAAAGCCCTGTGTCAGCTGGGCAGGGGCGCCCAGCTCCAAGCAGAGTTGATACCCAAGAAATAGTTGTGAAAAATGAGTGAAACCTCCCCAGAGTGAAGACTTGCTGAGACTCTCAGGGAGCAGGGCCGTGACCACAAGCTTCGAACTTCGGTGCCGAGTTGTGCTAAAAGTAAGGACGCGGGCGAGGTTCTGGGCACTGACCTCCAGGTCTGCCACCGCTCACCGTCCATCCTTACCCCGAGAAAACACGTCCCCTCCTGTGGAGGCTTTGCCCCCAGCAAATCCGTCTCCGAGTCATACCCTCAGCTGCACTTTGCCCTCCTCCACCTCCCCTTCATCTCAGTGACTGAGTGCTCAGCGTCTCCTGCCCAGCCTACGCTTCTTTCAGGAGGAAAACATGGACACAGGATCCTGAGCCCCCGCCCTCTCCTCCTGCAACTTCAGCCCCCTTCACCCCCAGCCAGTGCTGGGCAGGGCGCCCCACCGCCTGCCACTGCTGTCTACAGCTCATCGCGTTGGCCACACAGCCCCAAAGTGACCCCGAAACTGGCCAAGGCATCAGAGCATCACCAGACCCCAGCACCACCCTGAACCCAGCACCACCCTGAACCCAGCACCACCCTGACCCCAGCACCACCCTGACCCCAGCACCCTGACCCCAGCACCACCCTGACCCCAGCACCACCCTGACCCCAGCTCCACCCAGACCCCAGCACCACCCTGAACCCAGCACCACCCTGACCCCAGCACCCTGACCCCAGCACCACCCTGACCCCAGCACCCTGACCGCAGCACCCTGACCGCAGCACCCTGACCCCAGCACCCTGACCCCAGCACCCTGACCCCAGCACCACCCTGACCGCAGCACCCTGACCGCAGCACCCTGACCGCAGCACCCTGACCCCAGCACCCTGACCGCAGCACCCTGACCCCAGCACCCTGACCCCAGCACCCTGACCGCAGCACCCTGACCGCAGCACCCTGACCCCAGCACCCTGACCCCAGCACCACCCTGACCGCAGCACCCTGACCGCAGCACCCTGACCGCAGCACCACGTTAGCCATGCTATCACCTCTCCCCTCTGCAGTGTCTGCCCCTTCCTGCCGGCGCCTCTCGGGTTTCCAGGAAACCACTCTCTCCTGGTTTACCGCCTGCCTCTCCACCGCTGCTCCGTCTCCTTTGTGGGCTTCCCTCTGCTTTCCTGTCTCATGAATGTTGATGTTCCCCAGGGCTCCGTCCTCATCCTTCCACTCTCAGTCCAGACAATCTTCAGGGAAGATCTCATTCAAGCTTAGGGCAGTAACTGGCACATACTGCCCTGTCCACCCCCTGCCACGCTGCTCCCCCATCCCCTCCCCCCTCCCCTCCTCCTATCCCCTCCCCCATCCCCTCCCCTCCCCCTCCCCCATCCCCATCCTGAAGGAGGTGCAGCTCCTGACTGGGTGGCACCAGGTGGACATATCATCAGAAGCCAAGCTCAGATTTTGCGGAGGCGCCTTCCACCCTCCACAGAGTCCCACCTCCCCGGTTCAGTAAGAGGCCCCAACTGTCTAAAGACCAGAGACAGCCCTGAGGATGTGAGGGCGTCTGAGATGCCTCCTTCACCCTCGCTGCATGCCCACCAGGCTCTGTGCTCTGCAGTCCAGCTCCTTCCTCAGCTCCTACTTCCGCCTCCATCTCTGCACAGATCAGCCCTGACTCAACTGCCCTGCGGACGCCCCGGCTTCTCCGCCCGGGCCCTCGCCCCAGCTTCTCCCCCTGGGCCCTCCCTCTCAGCTTCTTCCCCAGGCCCTTGCCCCAGCTTCTCCCCCCAGGCCCTCGCCCCAGCTTCTCCCCCTGGGCCCTCCAGGCTTTACACACTCCCCTGGGCCCTCGCCCCAGCTTCTCTCCCCGGGCCCTCGCCCCAGCTTCTCCCCCTGGGCCCTCGCCCCAGCTTCTCTCCCCGGGCCCTCGCCCCAGCTTCTCCCCCCGGGCCCTCGCCCCAGCTTCTCCCCCCGCCCCGGGCCCTCGCCCCAGCTTCTCCCCCAGGCCCTCGCCCCGGCTTCTCCCCCTGGGCCCTCCAGACTTTACACACTCCCCTGGGCCCTCGCCCCAGCTTCTTTCCCCCGGGCCCTGGGGGCTTCGCACACCCCCCCACAAGCTGCCCAAGCAGCATCTCTAACGGAAATCCAGTCACGCCACCTCTCTAGGGACAGGTGTCCCCCTCCCCCGCAGCTCCCAGTTACGGGGCCCTGGTCCTCCAGGTGCGAGCCGAGGATGAGCCTCCTTCCCCCGCCGCTCGGGCCCCAGGGACGCCCCCAGCAGCCTGCAGCTCAGGGCTGCTCTCACCCACAGGACCTGGAGCCTCCACGTCAGGCCAGTGTCGCCCCGACCAGATCCCACCGGATGACATCGGGGACCGACGACCTCACTCACTGTAGTGATTCACCAGCAGGTTTGGGGCCTAGAACTCGCTCCAAAGGCAGTTTGAGGAGCTAAACGGAGCGAGAAAACATAGTGAAGCCCCTTCACAGCTCGAATTTTAGGCCCAGGTGAGGCTGCGCCCCTGATTGTCATTTCTCATCCCCCGTTCCGACTACACTCCTTCCCTCCGACACAGAACCAGAACACCCGAGTCCACCTCTCCCGGCCCGATGCCGAGAACCCTGTGTGCGCACCTCTCCACGGAGGCTTTTTCTGATGCGCTCGCCTTCTGGTGGCCGCTGGGCTCTGTTGACGTGGAAGACTGAAGACACGGAGGCTGCCTGGGCACCTCGAAGGGCTGAGCTGCAGGGTGAACGTGAGCAAGGGGGGAACCTGCATTTCTCTGCCTTCAGCAAGGGGGTCCTTCCAGAGGATCTCCCCCCAATGTCTTGGCTGACTTCCCACAAAGTGACAGGAAGTGAGCCAGGGGCACCTCCCCAGGGGAGCGTCAGACCAGTGACTGGAGCCCTGGCTCTGAGCAGCGTCCCGGGTTCTGAATCCAGAGTCGCTGCCCTGGTGGCCTTCTGTGTGCCTCTAACAGCTCTGTTTACAACCGAATCAGACCAAGTCCACATTTTCAGAAGCATCCAAATGTCATCACCGCGAGACGTGGCCAGCATACCAAACAGGGGCGGGGGGGGGGCGGGGGCGGGCGGTGGAGACACGGCCCATTGGAAGACCACTCTCTTTATTTCACGTGTGTAAGATAATGAGGCTTTCAAAAACTGCTCCAATTTTCTTGGAAACTAATAGAGTTTGAGGCGATGTCAATAGAGGGATTAATCAGGACCATCAGGTATATTTTGTTGACAGAGGTAAAGAAATAAAGCGGGGAGTCGTGCCTCCGGCGAGGCTGCGCTTGGAGGAAGCGAGCATATGCGAGAAACGAGGAGAAACGAGGAGACGAGGCCAGTGTAGCGAGAAGTGGATTCAGGCCCTCGACTGGTTTCCGGGGCGGGAGGCAGGCAGACAGACGGCAGGACATCAGGACGCGGACTAAGATGGATTTTAAGATGACAGGTGTGCAGGACGGAGTGGCCTTTTCTGATTGGGAAACGCGTTCCCGCTCTGCCATCTCCCTGCCGCTGGGACCCCGAGGCGCAGCCCCCAGCCCCCCGTCCACGCGCCCTTTCGGTCAGGCCCGCGTCCTGTCTGCATCGCGTCCCGGGAGAGCCCTCCGGCTCCTTCCCCTGCTTCAGCAGGGGTGTTCCCGCTCCTGCGCCCGTGGAGAAACCCCGCGTGGGGAGAGTGCCCCCTGGCGAGCTGGGCTGTACCCGGGAGCCCTGCGCCGGGCGTGGCACGCCGGAAGCCCCGGGAGAAGGCGTCTGACTGTGCGAACGCGGGGAGCGGAAGGGAGCACCGTGGCAGGGGTAAACGGCGAGCGACGGGAGTAACGCGCTCCACGTGGCGGATCAGCATCCTCAGATATACAGGAATTTGACAAAGAAATAAGGACAAATAGCCCAGGGAGAAACTAGGCAGGCAGTTGAAGATATAAAAGGGCATTAAGTACAAGAAAATAATCTAATTCATTAGACACACATTTCTAATGAAGACAAAAGTTATTCCCTGCGTCCATCACACTGATAGAAATGGCAGCAGTGCCCATGAGCACTTCAGAAGAGGTCAGAATATGTGCATAATTCCCTCAGACTTCATGGGACTACAAGCCAGGACAGCACTTCTGAGTGATACTTTGGCAGTTGCTGTCAAGAGCCGGACCTTTTTACCTGGAAACAGTGCACTGTAGAGCGTGCGCCGGCTGGACGGCAAAAACACACCCGGAGGTGCAGGCGTGCGGGGCTTGGTGTGCAGCCCTGAGAACGAGGGCCGGTGGCGGGCTGGTGGGGGCCGCGCGTCTGCTCGGCGATTTTGTCGAGTTTCTTCTCTTTCCTGCCACCGGTGCCGAGCAGCGGAGCTCGGCCGCGGCCTGCGCTTCTGGGGCTTCTCCTTCTGCTGAGGCCGCATCATTAAACAGCAGGTCGTGGTCGCGCCACGAAGGAAAACGCAGAAAGGAGAAGAGATGGAGGGACGGGTGTGAGCCAAAGCCCTAGGGAGCCGCGGAGACGGCAGCACAGAGACCGCTCAGTGACGACTCAGAGGGTGGCCGGGCTGTCTCAGATCCCAGGAGGGTGGTGAGAGGCGGAAGTGTATGATGGCAGCAGAGCTCACGTGAACGCCGACCCTGAACAGGAGAGGAGCTGCGCTTCCTGAAATGCTTCTTTGCCTCTGGGGATGGGATGGCACGTGATTTCTTCAGAGCCACGTCTGGGGTCTTCCAAGGTCTCTACTGATCGCGTGCTTTCCCAATGATGGTGCTTCTTTCACATTTCACATGGAATTTTCAACATTTGTGTGGACATGGAGATCAGCCCGGAAGAGTCCTCAGGCTTTTTCGCAGGTTGTGATAAACTTCCCTAGAGAAGCTGATCTGTGTGCTTCAGAGGGGGCAGCGTGGGAGCTGTAGGTGGCGGGGGGCTGAGAGGCGCCTTACGCTGTGTCATCACCGTCTGTCAGTCTGTTGGGCGAGACAGAGACCCCGGGGCCGGGAGCCTGCAGGGGTGGGGGAGGGAGGGGCGGGGTCCCTCCCGGAGTGGCCACGGGGAGGTGCCCGGGGGACCCCAGGGTCAGTGAGGGGACCCAGATGCTAGGATCGTGCATGACCTCAGGTCCAGTGAGGGCTCCAGGTCGGAACAGCCCCGGACAAAGGGCCTTCCCCCGTGGGTCACCAAGAGCTGGCTGCACTGGGGTCAGGGGACAGAAGTCGGGAAACATGCTGACGGAGACCAGCCCAGCTTTCAGAGGCGTGCTGGTGTGCCGGGACAGCCCGCCGCGAGGACAGACTCTCCACCCGGCCCTGTCCTCCACTGTCTGACCACATCGGCTCGCACAAGCTGTGCGCACGCCCATGGAATCACCTGCCAACACGATGGAGCACACGGAGGAAAGCGCCCCGCGGCCACAGCCACCCTATGGACCCCGACTTCTTGCACCTATGTGAGGAGCAGGTGACAAGCCCTGGAGCCCTGGGCCCGGCTGGCGGTGCCGGGTTGACAGCAGCACCTGTGCAAACACCAGGCGGAGGGCAGTCTGCCTCGGCCTTTCATTTCTGCAGGGCTGAGCTGCAGCCTCTGGGGCTCGGTGTGAGATCCCGAGAAATTGGATCTGGAGCCGGTCTCTGCCCGGGGCACAGGAGGAAGCCTCCAGAACAGGCTCACCTCTCACTCTTTGAATCCGGGACCCCGATTGCAGACGTGTCTGGGTGAGGCCACAGGAAAGACCGCCACCTACGGCTGCTGCTAGCACTTGGCAGGAGGTGATCCCTGACACTGGCTGTGGGCACTCAGAAGGCGCGACGACCCTGCAGGGCCAGGAGGGAAGTGCTGGGTGCTCTGGAGCTGCCTGCAAGGGAGTGGGTGTGGACGGCTCGCGGGCCCACTGTGGGCTGGAGGAAGTGTCCAGAAAGTATTGAGGGGAGGGGCCGGCAGTCCCCCTGAGGAAGCTGGTCCGCGTCCCCTCCCCCTGAGCCCTGCCCTCACCCCTGAGCCCGGGGAGCCTTCCAGGAGGCTCCCTGGGCTCTGTGACTTTTCATTTCTGCCCTGACCCTGGAGGGGCCCCTCACCTGGGTTGTCATGTGCAGGCTCCTCTGAGGGTGGCCTGGACCACCCTGTGGCTTGCACTCTGGGTCCACCGGGCCGTGCATCCTCCCAGGCCCTGCATCCTCCCGGGCTGTGTGTCCACCCAGGCTCTGCGTCCTCCAGGGCTCTGCGTCCCCCCGGGCCGTGCGTCCACCCAGGCTCTGCGTCCTCCCAGGCTGTGCGTCCTCCCAGGCTCTGCATCTACCAGGGCTCTGTGCCCTGACACCCTCCTCCCTGGGATCAGGTGAGTGCTCCCGCAGTCCCCCCGTCCACACGCCCTGTCTTGGTGCCCGCTGGCCTCCGTCGTGAACACACTTGAGGAGCAGCCCAAGCTCCATCGTCTGCTGGCTCCACGGCTGAGCTGAGCTGTGCCACTTCTCGGGGGCCTTCGGTGAGCCCTCACAGGGCAGACTCCGTCAACGGTTACTGAACGAGTTACTCTCCGTGCCCCCGTCTCGGCAGTGGAATAGAGCTGGGGCCCTGGCCGCCGGCTGAGGGCCCCGGGAAGTTCATAGACAGACAGGAGTATCTGAACTCCGAAGCGTTCACACCCTCCCACGTTACTCCCGCTCCAGACTGTATCTGCTCCATCTCTCGTTTCCTTCTCCTTTGCTTCACTAATTTATCCTCAAATGGCAAGAAGCTCACGGTGTATTTTAGACACAGCAAACCCCCGGGAAGATGTCTGTTATTTGTCTTCTAAGATATAAGCTCCAGACTCTCCCCAAAGCCAGATGTGGGTGTATTTATAGCACAACCTGAAGTCTGAATCTCAGGTGGAGAATGCTCGATACACAGCCCTGCAGAGGCACCACGCCCCCTGAGGCGACACCAGCTCCCCAGCGAGGGCCTGCCCGGCCGGGGGCCGACCCCGAGGGCCACAGCTGCCCTCTGCACTTGCGAAGCTTCTACCCCCGCCGACCCGACCTTTGGGGCTGACCTCTGAAAGCCTTGGCTGAGACTGGCCGGCTTTGGTGAAGTGCGGAGCATCCGTTGATGCTGATGGAAAGCAGAATGTGAAAATGTGAACTCGCTCCATGTTTCTTTCTTTATTTTTTGCTTTTCAAAATAAAAAATATTTTTGGAGTACAGCTGGTTTACAATATCATGTTAGTTTCAGGTATACAGCAAAGAGAATCAGAAAAAAGTGAGAATCATCTACGCTCGATTTTTCAGATTCTTTTTCCAAATAGGCCATCGTAGAGCATCGGGTGGAGCTCCTTGCGTCACACAGTACGTTCTTACTAGGCTTCTAACTTTCCTTAATTTGTTATTTTTAATTGAAGGATAAGTAAGGCTATGGTTCTTCCAGTGGTCATGTATGGATGTGAGAGTTGGACTGTGAAGAAGGCTGAGTGCCGAAGAATTGATGCTTTTGACCTGTAGTGTTGGAGAAGACTCTTGAGAGTCCCTTGGACTGCAAGGAGATCCAACCAGTCCATCCTGGGGGAGATCAGTCCTGGGATTTCTTTGGAAGGAATGATGCTGAAGCTGAAGCTCCAGTACTTTGGCCACCTCATGCGAAGACTTGACTCATTGGAAAAGTCTCTGATGCTGGGAGGGACTGGGGGCAGGAGGAGAAGGGGATGACCGAGGAGGAGATGGCTGGATGGCAGCACTGACTCAATGGACGTGAGTCTGAGTGAACTCCGGGAGTTGGTGATGGACAGGGAGGCCTGGCGTGCTGCGGTTCATGGGGTTGCAGAGTCAGACACGACTGAGCGACTGAACTGAACTGAACTGAATTACAGTATTGTGTTGGTTGCTGCCATACATCAGCAAGAATCAGCCACAGGTCTGTGCACGTCCCCTGCCTGTTGCGCCTCCCTCCCACCTTCCGCCGCGCCCCACCCCTGAGTTGTCACGGGGCCCCACTTTGAGCTCCCCGAGTCCCACTGCGAGTCCCCCTGGCTGCCGGCTTCACGCATATGGGTGTGTTTCCATGCTGCCCCGCCCACCGTGTCCAGAAGTCTGTTCTCCAAGTCAGTGTCCCCATTTCTTCTCATCTGAAGACTGCCTGGGACCCTGCCTCACCTGGCCAGGTCCACACCCTCAGGCAAGGGTGCAGTCTGAGCCCCGCCGGCGTCTGAGGCCACATCCACCACCAGGCAAGGGTCCTCCCTGGACGCAGACGTCCGGGGCCATTCCCAGCCCACGGCAGGCTGTGCCATCCCTGCTCTCCATAACTGCATGGCCCGTGTTCGGGAGGATAGCCCGGGACAGTGAGAACTGTCAGCTATGGGGTCAAAGGAGCTCCATTTGGGACCTCCTCGCCGCCAGCGCTCTGTCCACCTGGGCCTCAGCCGCCTCCCGTGCGGGTGGTAGGGGCCGGAGCCTCACCCAGGCCTCGCTGAGATGAGCTGGGAGGAGGCAGGAAGCCACGTGCTTGCTCCGCCACAGGAACTCCATGCACACGGCTACCCCTCGTTACCGAGAGCACACACCTGGCTTCCCTGGGTGGATCCCAGTGGGGAGAACCCCTGACTCGGGCCCTCTGCACCTTCCGTCTGTGATGCGGCCGGAGCCCTGCCAGCCCGGTTGGCCCCACTGCCCCCAGGCCCTGCGGCAGTCTGGGTACCACCGTGTCCTGTGAGCAAGAGCCTGCCCTCCAGTGAATTCGGAGATGCTGCGGCCCGGCCGGCTCAGCCTCCTGCAGGCAGGGCCGGAAATCTCAAGGAAAGAGACAAAGGGAACCTTCAAAGTAAGACTTGGGAGACTGGAGCCCCCTATGGTTCCCCACCCAGTCGTCCTCCAGGGGGTCAGCGGGCGGCTCACGGCTCGGAATGAACACATTGGCCCTGACGAACCCCGGCTCTCAGCGCCTCTGAATATCTAGAGACGAGCCCCCAGTTCTAGGCCATCTGCAAACGTGACTGGAGCCCCATCTGAGCCCTGTCTGTTCCTGGTTCAGCTTGTCACCTGGAGGGAAGCCACAAGGTGAAGGAGGCCGGAGAATCACCAAGGGCCCCCCCTTGTCCATGTGCAGGTTCTGTCGCGAGCAGGGTCCTTCAGTGACAAAAGCCGCCCTTCAGCTCACGTCACAAGGCACAACCCACAACGCACGTCACGTCCAACAAGAGCTATGATGTCTGTGTTCCTTTGGTTTCTTGTTCAGCGTCTCCCCCTGCAGCGTGTCATCAGCTCCACCAGGCAGGATCTCTGTGATGTCCACTGCTGTGCTGTGAGCACAGAGGTGTGCTTGGCAGGGAAAGCAGGGTGTTTGGGCATAGATGCTCAGAGAGGTTGGCCTTGAGGGAGCTGGGGAGGGCGGGGGCGCTGAGGAGAACAGCTCTGAGTCCTCATCCACCATCCTTTAAAGCAGGGCGGGCGGTGAGGGGAGCAGAGATGGAGCCCCAGGTCAGGCCAAGCGAGGAGAAGGGAGACTGAGATGCCCTGGCGTCCCAGGAGCTGGGGAAGGACAAGCCAGGAGAAGGGAGACTGAGATGGCCTGGCATCCCGGGAGCTGGGGGTGGACGTGTGCAAGCAGGATGCAGGCCAGGACTCCCTGGAGGCGCAACCTAGCCCCGGGCCAGCGCCAGGCAGCTGGTCAGAGACGGGTCAGCCTGCGGCTGGCTGGGGCCTTGTTTGCCACCCAGCCCAGCCCAGCCCTTCATCCGACGGAAGAGCAGAACAGAACCGTGGGGAGACAAGGGGTGTGGCTGAGCTAACAGAGGAAGCATGGCTCACCCCAGGCCCCCTGACCCCCAGGCCCTGGCCAGTGTCTCAGCCACGTAGTCAAGCGTCCAGACCCTGCTGTGTTCCAGCCTGACTCCCAGGCTGCTGGTTGGCTCCCTGAGGGGCAGGGCTCAAACACTGCTTTGGCCCAAGACTCCCATCACCTCCCTTCTTCGTCTCTTGGACAGACGGCACCTTCCCCAGCCGCTCCCCTGTGACAGCAGAGATGGACAAAGAGAGTTCGCAGGAGCGCCTTGCGTTGGGAGGCGCAAAGCATTTTGCACCGGCCCCCGCTCCCCATCTGCTTCGTCTGTGCCCGCTCCACAGCCTCTCGGCAGAAAGCCAGTCCGCTTTTCACTCCCCGCGGCGCCTCCTCCCCACCCCCAGCCGCAGAGGCTTCTGCGGACACGACCCTCTTCTGAACAACCATGCTGGGCAGCCGTCCGGGTATGCACTGCCTGGGCCCAGACACCCTTCCCCAGCAGAGAGTCCAGGACACTGTTTTAAATAACTGTGCAGATTTAGGAAAAGGACAAGCATCAAGTAAATCTTGTCTATAATGGCCCATCAAGTAATGTGGATGAAGATTAGCTGCCGGAGCCCATGGATCTCAGGATGTATAAATAACCCTCCTTTTGACAGGCAGCACAGATACGTTTTGTTTAAGAGCTGAGTGTCAGGGAATTCATTTCTGAGGATCGACGAGGAGACACGCACATCAACACGCTGCTTCTCTGCAATAAATTTGGGGGGAAGCGCAGAGCAGACCTTGGGCTCCTCACTGCCTCATCAGCAACCTGGAAGGACCCGGGGGTGGAGGGGTCCTCAATGACAACTGATCAAGGCAGCTCCCCCGGGAGGCAATTTCCTTCCTCTGCCCTGTCTCCCAGACTCGTGGTGTAGTGTGAGCCAGGGACACTAGCTGGACCAGGCCCCAACCTTCCCAGTGACCATGTGGGGAAGATGGATGGAGGGGGCCTGCTGTCTGCAGACGTAAACAGTCCACGGCTAAATGCTTCTGGCTCACGCTCCTGAGCCTTTAGCCTGCAGGTCTGGTCCCACCGGACACACCCGCTGGGAAGGCCCCTGTCCCCTGCTTGCCTGAGACCAAAGCCGGCAGGCCAGGCCTCAGAAATACCAGGAGCATGTTGGGTGCAGAACCCACAGGAGGCTCTCAAGGGGTGTTTCTGAACTGACTGAGTGGAAAAAGACTTTGGGACAAAGGTTAGTGAATAAAACAGACAGGTGGAGATGTCACGGGGTTAGCCTCCTTCTTGCTGGCAGACGCCCTAGAGGCTGTCCTTACAGACCTGAGGGAGTGTGGGGAGAGGTCCCCAGGCGAGGAGCTGCAGGTGGCCACTGGGAGGCCCTTGGGACCCCTCAGGGCTGTGGGCTACCGCTGGGAAGTTCCAGTGACCGCTGGGAGGCCTGGGAGCCCTTGGGGCTCTGGGCCACTGCTGGGAGGCCCAGGTGACCACTGGGAGGCCCAGGTGAGCCCTCTGGGCTGTGGGTGACTGCTGGGAGCAGGGGGCGGCCTCCAGCTGGCAGCCGGCACATGGCCAGGCCAGAGGCCCTTCCTCCACTTGGGGAAGAATTCTGCCCACTCCCCGGGGGGGCTTGAAAGCGGACTCTCCCACCATCAGGCATCTGGTGGGAAGGCCGCCCCTCCAGTCTCCATGGAGGCTCGGCACGACCCTAGCAGAGCCAGCTCAGACTCTCGGGCCTGTGGTCCAGGCTCCTGAGCGATGGACGCGGAGCCGCCTCTGTGTGTGGTCGGACGCCACTCACTGTGTGCCATCTGCTAACACAGCGAGAGTGCTGGGGTTCTCCAGAGAAGCAGAGCAACGGGAGCGACCGAGAGGGGGACGGGGCCCTGGAGACGGGGGTGCTGGCCCTTTGGTGGCCCTCTGCCAGGCGAGCGGCCCCTGGCTCTCGTGAGTCTCTGCTCCTCCTGCTCTCGTGAGTCTCTGCTCCTCTGGCCTGCTGTCCCAGGAGCCGCACCCACCCCGGCTTCCTCTCCTCTGACATCTCCCTCGCCTCCCCGCCTTGACCCAGCCGTGCCCCCCAGGTCAGGACCCCGCTATCCCGACCCCGCCCCCTCCCCCTGCCAGTCCCCATGGCCCCGTCCGTCGCCAGCCGCCCCTCAGTTAACAGTCACCCTTTATTCCCACCACTCCTCTGCAGGCCCGGTCCCGGGTCAGCCCTGGGGGCCCAGGGCGCCAATCCTCCAGCAGTGCTGACAGCGCCCCTTCTGAGCGCAGGGCCTCCTCGCTGCGTCCCCGCGCTCACGCGGGCCTTCACCCAGCGCCAGTGGACGGAGCCCACACTGCTGGAGTTCCCCGATCCACCAAGAGCGGGGGTCTTGCCAGAACCCCTCTCACCCTGACTCCTAGGGGGCATGTGGAGGGGGGAATCACCTCCAAACCCACCTGCCGGAAACTCACGCCGTCTGAATATCCCTGTGACTCTCACAGGGCGTGGCTGAGGGCAGAGGCCCAGCCTGGACACCAGGGGGGCAGGACGGTGCCTTCGGAGCAGGGCCCTGCCTCCCACTTCCGGGCTCAGGGCCCCGGGTCTTGGGGGGCAGTGGGAGTTCTTCCTGCGCCACTGGGGTCCCTGCGGTGGGGTCTCCAAGTCAGACTCGTACAACCTGATCCACAGGTTCCCAGGGACTGACTCGGCTGTGGGCCAGGCCGACACGTCCTTGCTGGGGTCCAGCCCCTTTGACAGGCCCTGGGTGGGGCAGTGTCCTGCAGGCAAGGCTGGGACCCCCGCGGTAACCCGGCCCGGGAAGCCGAGCTGCAGCCTGGGCCCCCATCCAGCAGGGCGGCGGCTCAGGTGCGGGGTCTCTGGGCACAGCCTGCCTTCACACGCACCTTCGCTCGGTGGCGTTGTGCCCCTCTTGGAGCCGGTGCCCAGTATGTGCTTGTGGGATGAGTTGCCATGACGACAGCCAGGGACGCAGCTCTCGGAGATTTTCAAGTCCTCCTCGGTCTCTGCCCTCAGGCAGGAGGATGGAGCAAGCGGGGCGGCTGCCAGGTGCCCCCCGAAAGGCTGGCCGCCCAAAGTGCCTTTCCTTGCCGGTCTGAGCAAACGCGTCCTGGAAAAACTCCAACAGCGGCCCCTTCAGTGGACAGGAGCCACAGAGACCTCGGTGGGAGCATCCAAGGCTCGGAGCCCCCTCTGAGTGCGTGCTTGGAGCCTGAAGACCCGCTGACCGATTGCTGGGCTCTGCTGATAGGGGCGTGTCTGTCTTAGCCTGGCTCCCCCAGCACAGGCCCGTCCTCTGGGGAGCATGCCAGCCTGCTGGACTGGCCTTCCTTTTGTAGCCAGAGCAGGGCCCTTCTACCCCAGGCAAGGACGGAGAGGAACAGCCCAGAGCCACGGGCCGGGCCTCCTCCGCCTGCACCCCTCGGGTCAGGGCGCTGCTGGGGAACCAGACCAAGAAAGCTGTCTGTGTGGGCTGAACACGCGGGAGAGGAGCGGAGCGCGCGAGCCCACACATTCCTGCGATGCTGGGCACCGCGCGGTCACCAAGCAGCTGTCCTACTGGGCTCGATGGAGACGCTGCCATCAAGGCGGCCGTCCTGACACTCCCTTCTGCTCGGCCCCACCGGTGCTGAAGCGGGAACCCTTCACTTGCCTCCCACACGCTGTCCCAGACAGAGAGATGATGTAACAGAAGCAAAGAAGGGCCAGGGAGGGAAGGAGAGCCCAGAACAGGAGCTGGAAACACAGGTGCAGCGCCCTGGGAAATTCCAGCTGAGGTCTGCTGGAAGGTGTCTCCACGGCAACGGGGCAGCCTGGCGAGGCGGGGGCTTGGGTTGGGGGAGCCTGCCCTCCAGAGTCCTCCTCCTCCCGTGGACTCCGTGCTCCCGGACGCCTTCTCAACGTCCAGACCGTCCAGGTGTCCGGACACCGTGGGCTGGCAGAAGTGGACACACGGCACGGTTTCCGCCTGGACCTGTGCTCATCACCCGCAGGCCCTCAGTGACAATGCACTCTCGTCCACACAGACACAGCCACCTGCCCTGAGCCTGGCGGGCTGAGCGGAGGGGACCCGGCAGGCATGGTTCCTCGTCTCCCATTCACTCCCTCATGAAAGCAAAGCTGCCTCACCCACCTCTGTGGGTCTGGGCTACCTCTGCAATGCAGTTCACTTCCTCGCCACTGTTCTGCCTAAACTCCCGGGGGTTCCAAAGCAGGAGGAAGTCCTCTTGGACAGATCCGGCCAACGGTTCAGCTTTTATGAAACTTTGTGCAAAATGATTGGTTCTGAGAACCATCCGTCACCCAAGCCATCGGCACCGTAGGTGGAGACACCTCGTCTGCCTGGAATGTCCACGCTCAGGCTGGATAAAGCTGGAGTAAGACGTGAGAACCTTCTGCCCAGGGACATGCGGTCCCGGCTGCGGCTGCGTGAAGGACGTCCCAGGGCGGCTCCCTCGTCACGCCGAGGAGCTCATTCAGCCGCTCCGCAGGGGCGGCACCGCTACACACTCTGCAGACACACCAGCTTCTGTCGGAGCCCAGCTCTGCCCGGGGCGCCCCCACAGGGATCTACCGAGCCCCTGACCCCAGCCTGTGCTGCCAGCCCCACACCTGGGGTGGTGCACGGCTCTGCCGTCCGCCCCTCTGAATGGGAGACAGGTCAGAGCAGGTGTGGTCCCTGGGCAGGCGTCTGTGGCCGGTTCAGCGCCAGGTTTTTGAGTGATCTGCAGATGACAGCGCTCACCGCATGCTTTCCAATTTCTGAATCTCTCTCTTCACTTCCCTGTGCTGCGCTTGGTCACTCAGCGGTGTCTGACTCTGTGTGACCCCATGGACTGTAGCACACCAGGCTCCTCTGTCCATGGGATTCTCCAGGCAAGGATACCAGATCAGGTTGCCATGCCCTCCTCCAGGGGATCTTCCCAACCCAGGTGTCAAACCCAGGTCTCCTGTACTGCAGGTAGATTCTTTACCGTCTGAGCCACCGCTCAGAACTAATTAAGAATTTTCTTTCCTTAGATTCAAAGTCTCCTGGGGCTTTAGAAGTCCACCTGTACAGGTGAGAAGTTCTGGGCCAGTAACTGTGTTTTTCTAAACGCACTGTTTTCCAAGTGGTCAAATACCCTTTAAGAGCTTCACTCCCTGCTTCTCATAACATGGCTCTGCCTTGGCCGGAAAGAAAGCATTTTCCTGCGTGACTTGGATGCAGCCCCGTGTCAGCGGCTGGCTCAGCCTTGCCTGAGTATCAAGTGGACCTGCGACCACACTGGCTTTGATGAGGCAGGCAGGGCTGAGCTTCTTTGTCCTGAAGCCGAGTGGCTGGGCCCACAGCCATGCTGCAGCGTCGGCAGTCAAGTCCAAGGGCACACGTCAGGCTGGAAGGACCAACGTGACCAGGTTTCCCTGTCCGAAGGGCCCAGGAGCAGGTGGTGGGCATGAGGGATCTGGTGGAGCCATCCCTATGGAAACCATCCAGTGATGGGTTCCCGGGAGGGGGACTGACCCTGGTGAGGGTCCCGTCCTCAAGGATGGGGCGTGCGAGAACCTGTCCAGGGGTCAGGGGCACAGAGTCAGCCGTAGGGGCAAAGACTCAGTTCCGGGACCTAGGGCTGAAGAGCACATTCCAGGTGGGTGAACAGAGATGTAGCTGGGGTCCTGTCACCTCAGATGACAGGCCTGGAGCAGCAGGTTAGTTCCATCCCCTGGGCTGGGGGCTGAGTTTCTGGTGCCCTCCTGCCTGCCCCAGACAGATGATGACCCTAGGAGGATGAAGAGAATGCACGTGGAACCATCCCAGGGCACTTCAAAACCATCCCAGAATGCTCCGGACCGGACCAGAGTGCCTTAGAAAGAGAAACTTCTTCCTTCCTTGCCAATCAAGTTAAAAAGAGGTAATAATACAAGTTGTTACTAATGAGAGTATAGCAATAAAAATATTCTTGAACACCCCAGTAGAAGCTGAAATTGGAAATAAAACGATGTTTCTGGCAAGCAATAGGTATCAAAGAATCTAGTGTTCATGTCCTTTGGCTCACATCTGACAACTTTTCTTGGAATGCAAAGTCACATGGGCCTTAGGCAACATCACTACAAACAAAGCCAGTGAAGGTGATGGAATTCCAGCTGAGCTGTTTCAAATCCTACAAGATGATGCTGTGAAAGTGCTGCATTCAATATGCCAGCAAATTTGGAAAACTCAGCAGTGGCCACAGGACTGGAAAAGGTCAGTTTTCATTCCAATCCCAAAGAAAGGCAATGCAAAAGGATATTCAAACTACCACAAAATTGCACTCATCTCACACGCTAGCAAAGTAATGCTCAAAATTCTCCAGCTGAGGCTTCAGCAGTGTGTTAACCAAGAACTTGCAGATGTTCAAGCTGGATTTAGAAAAAATAGAGGCACCAGAGATCAAACTGACAAAGTACTCTGTGCCTGGTGCTGTTCCGCGGAGTCCAGACCCCCTGAGCCCCCTGGCATGTTCAGGGTTCGATCCAGACTGCAGGGCCCTCTGGGCGGTAAGTACACACACGCGGGGCATGGGGCGCGCTCGACAACCCCCGCACATTAGCTTCTCCACAGTGCTCCTGTGCCCACGGCTTCCTGGACTGCGAGTGGGTTCCTAATTGTTTCCACCAAGCCCTCGGGGCCTCCCTGGTAGCTCAGAAGGTAAAGAATCTGCCTACAATGCAGGAGGATTCCACGGCTAGGTCAGGAAGATCCCCTGGAGAAGGGAATGGAAACCTACCTACTCCAGTATTCTTGCCTGGAGAATTCCACGGACAGACCATGGGGGTGGCAAAGAAACACCACTAAGCGGCTCTCAGAAGCCCTCAAGGGGCTCCATTCACTCATGCCAAGCAGCTCTGGGTTTGCAGCCAGTGTTTCCGGCAGGGGCTCCCACCCAGGGGTCAGAGGAGCCTGTACACACCACCCCCACCCCTCAGCCCAGAACGAGGCCAGTCCGTCTGGAGGACCGACTCAGGCCCACTTTGCACAGGGAACCACACAGAACAGCTGAGGCTGACACTCCTGTAAGGGAAACAGACACGATCAGGCAGATCCCCACAGAACGCGCTCGTCTGTGCTATAAACACAGGGGCGGCGAGCCCCTCCCTGAGGCCCTCAGCCTGGCCGCCCTGCCGGGCCCAGGGTCCTCCCAGGGAAGGAAGGCAAGGGAACCCCATCCAGGCGCTCTCCTCTCCTCGGGGGCGTCTCTCCAGGCCGGGGAGCCTGTCTGACAGGGAGTCGGGGGGGGCACGGCCCGTGGATCTTCCTGCACCAGGACCCAGACAAGGGTCCCCGAGCCCTGCGGGGACAGCCCACCCCACCCCTCCTCTCCCCGTGTTTCGAAAGTGTCCGCGAGTGTGTGTTCCTCCATTCTTTGTCTCGTCACAACAAAGATTTGGAGGGACGGACATTAAAGCCCGCTCGGCGTGTCGCAGCTCTCAGGTCTTGGATAGACCGTGTTATAGCTCTTAGACAAATCAGTGTTACAGCTCTATTTCATTTAGAAGATAGCAGGAAAATCCATCTTCGAGGCATGAAGGCACGTCGATCTACAGAGACGAGGAGAAGAGCGCCCCAGCGCGCAGGAGGGAGAGGGCCCTGGCTCCTCTGTGTATCTGTTTATCTCCCCTGGGCCTGTCCTGTGTAAACTGGGCCAGCCGGGCGTATTGTTTGCTTCACCTGAGGTCCTCACTCCGGTCCTCGGACCTTCTCTTGTCTCACTTTCGCGGGCTTTCCCCGTCCTCGCCTGTGGCCCCCGCCGTTTTGGACTCCTCTTCCGTGTTCTCCCTGCCTAACAGAAGGACACAGTGAAAGCTGTGCAGCTGAAGCGAGTGTTTCTCTTTCCTTTTCCTTTCATTATTGCTTTTAGATTCTCCTTCTCAAGCCCAAGGCCCGTCAGTGAGATGGAGTGGGACCTGCGATGCTGGGAAAGGACGCTGACCACCGGGGAGAGGGGCCCGCACCAGCCTGTCTCTGCCCGCCTGCTGCGGCGCGGGGCCAGGAAGCGGCTCTCAGGAGAGAGGCGGCTCAGACAGGACGGCGGAGGCGGCCACCCCGGGGAGAGCGGCCCCGCCCGCGGGACGGCTACAGGGGAGACTGCAGAGGCCGGGCCAGTGGGGCAGCGCCCACCTCTGGGCGGGCAGGGGGCGGCGGCGGGCTCGGTCACCGAGGGGGTCCCTTCAAGAAGCCAGCCCGCCTGCCTTTATTGTCGAGAGCCGGGGCCCTCGGAGACTTGCCCCCACCCCACCACACACACACACACACACACACACACACACACACACACACGCGGTGCACAAGCAGGCTTGCAGGCTAGAGGAGGCTACCCGCCCCCGCCCCGGCACCCTCCCCAGGATGCAACCAGAATGGGCCCAGAGGTCCCTCCAGAGGGGGTGAGCGACAGCTTCCTCTGCTGTCCCCTCTCAAGTCCCTTCTCCCGCCTTAGAGCGGGTCCCTGGTTGCCCTTAGATTTGAAAATAGACAGTTAATAGTTACTAGCCTGAGGCCTCTGTCTGCATTGTTAATGCCCCAAGGCTAGGACAGACTGACCCAAGAGTCGCTGGAACCCTTTGGATCCTGCAGGCGCCCCTAGAGGCTCCTGAGTTCTTGATCCTTCTTCCTGGAAATGAAGGTGAACCCAGACACCAGGCACTAGTGGACTCGAGGAGCACTCCCCAGGGACAGCAAGGGTCTGCCTGGCCAGGGCGCAGCTGACGGCCCTCTGACCCCAGGGAGCCCCCACCGTGTGCCTGCTGGACAGGGGCCTCAGGGTCCCCCGGCAGAAAGTGCCCTCAGGGGGTTACAAGCACCCCAGGACCACGGGTCACGGCCTGTGGAACCACGGAAGGTGGGGAGCTCTAATCTCTGCCACTGTGCAGATGACTAAACGGTGGCCTCTCAGAGTTTGCCCCAAAGCCCACCGCCGGGAAGGCGCTGGCTCAGGTCCAAGGCACCTATTTCCTCTCTCACAGGTTAACATCAAAGGCATCTCCACTTTCCGATGTCATCTTTTCAGAGGAACATATTGTAGCTCATTTAGTAAAGAATCTGCCTACAATGCAGGAGACCTGGCTTCGATTCCTGGGTCGGGAAGATCCCCTGGAGAAGGGAAGAGCAACACACTCCAGTGCTCTTGCTGGAGACTCCCATGGACTGTAGCCTGCCAGGCTCCTCTGTCCACGGGGTTGCAAGAGTCAGACATGACTTAGCGAGAAAACCACCACCACCACCAAATACTGTGAGTATATTATGGCCGATGATATTAACGAAAAGCCCCTCTGAGACTGTAACCAGGCCCCTTAGACAAGGTGGAAAAACAAGGAAACAAGGACAGGCCTGGCGATCAGGGTCCCCTCTCTGCCTCTGCCCTGAACCCTCCTACCGACCACAACCGGCTCCCGTGAGGAGGCAGTGGGCCTGGAGGGCAGCTGTGGGCTGAGCTGTCAGAATTAGTCTGAATCTGATCCTCCACCAGAGGCTCTAGACACCGGCCCTCTGGGCACCAGAGTTAACAAAAGCCCCTCCCCCTGGGCAAGTGGGGAAACGCAGGCCCTCACCCTGCCAGGGGTGGGGGGACCTCTGTCTTGCTCTTGGGCCTCCACAGGGCAGGTGTGTCTGCTGGGTGGTCTCACCTGGAGGCAGGGTCTTGTCCCAACCACCCTGCCCTCCCCCAAGAACCCCAGGGCAATAATGACACACCCTGCCTTACAGCCGGGAAACGCAGGCTCCCCGACTCCCTGCTTCATGTCACCCCGAGCTCTGCCGCCACCAGGCTGAGATCGCATCATCTGTGTGGGGTCCTGTCTACACACAAGCCACCCCCGGACAGGATCGCGCCCCCAGAGCCAGCAGCCACCCTGCCCGTGGCCTCTGCCCTTGCCGCCAAGCCCCAACCCTGGCTGGGACAGTCCCCACCTCAACCCAGCCTCTGGGGGACAGAGCTGGCTCTGGAGGAAGCGACAGAGAGCAGGCTGCGATGAGGCCCCCCCACCCCAGGGAGAGGCTGAGGATGGAGGGTGGTCCCAGCTGCGGATGCTGCACGGTGCCCCTCCTCCATCCGCCCAGCTCCGCCTCCCCCGGGAGTGGCTTCTGAGCAGTCTTCGGGGCTGGGACCCCCAGCGGCTGGAAGGGACCCCCTCCCAGGCGTCTGGGGAAGCACCTCTGACCTGTCGTCAGGGACCAGCTCTGAGACGAGGGTCCCCGCGCTCATGTCCCAAGGGTGGAAGCTGAGGGTGGTAACGCCCACCTCGGGCGGGCATCGCTGGAGACCAAACAGGGTGACACGTGGAGAGATGGGGGCTCGGGGCCACCCTGGCGCCTGCTGAGGGGGCTCAGTGAGGACCGCAGAGCCAGCCAGGCCACGAGACAGCAGGGCTACGGACGCCCCGCCAGGCCTCCGCCCCACACGTCAGCCCTCATCCAGCCCAGCAGCTAACCCGGCTCCAGCCGCTTCCTCCCAAGGTCGCAGAGCAGCCGCCACCCATCCCAGACGGCGTACCGAGGCGGTCAAGACAGGCGGCAGGAGACACAGTGAGCAGCCGGCCAGAATAGGTGGAGGAAGACGAGCCTCACCCTCTCCCCTCTAAAAAGGCAACCACTCCCTCCTTGTCTCTGTCTCTCTCTCTCTGTCTCACATACACACACACACACACAGACACACACAGGCACACACAGCCACACACACACAGGCACACAGGTGCACACACAGGCACACATACACACACACGTGCACACACGCAGATACACATAGGCACACACACAGGTGCACACACACAGGCACACAGGCACACACAGGTGCACACACAGGCACACACAGGCGTGCCCACACACAGATACACACACACACACAGGAGCACACACACAGCCTCCCACACACAGGCACACACACAGATACACACAGGCGCACACACACAGGCACACAGGTGCACACACAGGCACACATACACACACGTGCACACACGCAGATACACAGAGGCACACACACAGGCGCACACACACAGAGGCACACACAGGTGCACACAGGCACACACAGCCACACACACACAGGCACACATACACACACACGTGCACACACGCAGATACACATAGGCACACACAGCCACACACACACAGGCACACATACACACACACGTGCACACACGCAGATACACATAGGCACACACACAGGCGCACACACACAGAGGCACACACACACACAGGCGCACACACACAGAGGCACACACACAGGCGCGCGCACACAGATATACACACACACAGGCGCACACACACAGAGGCACACACACACACAGGCGCACACACACAGAGGCACACACAGGCGCACACACAGATACACACAGGCGCACACACACAGAGGCACACACAGGCGCGCGCACACAGATATACACACACACAGGCGCACACACACAGATACACACACACAGGCGCGCGCACACAGATATACACACACACAGACGCGTTCAGCAGCAGGCACGTGACCCCCAGCGGCTGGTGTCTCGGTGGGGGGTCTGAGGCCCACCAGTTTGAGGAGCAGGGCTGCTTCGGCCACCCACACAGGTTCGTATTGCCTCCCTGTTCCTCTGCCCGCAGGGCCTTCCTCCTTCAGCGAATGTAACGCTGCCCTGAGACCAGCCCTGACCTGGTGCGCGAGGAGGTGGCATCGCTGCCGTGGGAGCGGCTCCGCCTCTCCCGTGTGGTCGGCGCTCCTGCTCCCTTGCACAGTGAAGGAGCCTGAGGGGTGCAGCGGCCACACGTCCTTCGAGGAGGAGCAGATCCCAGCCTGGCTCTGCCCACAGCCCGGCCCCTGCCCCCGCTGGGACCCCGTGGAGGCGTGGAGGCGGGAAGCAGGAGTGGACAGAGCCGTGGGCGCCGCACCCGCGTCCCGCTCCCTCTCTGGGCCGGAGCCTCCTCCAGGGGCAGCCGGCCTGCCTGCTCCCCCTCTTCCTTCGACGTGAGCCACCCTCCTGCCCCCGCTCCTCACCAGCTCATCCCCGGGGGCAGAGAAGTGAGAAGCTGAAGGTCCCACAGAGAGAAACACCCCACGGGAGCCCGTGTTCCATCGAGGGCAGGGGGATTCCGCCGCGCATGCGCCTGCCTCATCCTCGTCCTCCGCCCGTGTCGGGGGCACAGAACCAGCCCGCGCGGTTCCGGGTCTCAGCGAGGGCGGCGGGGGCTGAGGATGCACTTCCAGCAAAGTGCTCTGAGAGTCAAGAGGGGCAGAAGAAGCAGGCTCCTGTCTCTGGTGCGGGTTCCCGGGCACCCAGGATGGGCGAGGGCTGGCGCTCGGTCCTGTGGGGCAGACGCAGCCCTGAGGGGATGATGGTGTGAGTGCTGGTGCCAGGGTCACATCGGTGGAGCCAGTGGGTGGTGACGGCGGCTGCTCGGCCGGGGCCGCGGGCTCAGGGAGCCGAGGACCACCTTCCCGTCTGAGCCCCGGGGGCAGCTCTGTCTGCGCTGTGCTCTGAGGTCCTCAAGAATGGGCTTCGGGCAGAGGGTGGGCACCCTCCTGGGGGAGCCCTCAAGCGACTCTGAACAGGAAGCCGCGCTGAGCATCCAGGCTGCAGACCTGAACTCTGATTGGAAGAAGCCATGCGGCCCTGGTGGGCTGGAAGGAGGAGGAGCCGTCGGAGCAGCAGAAGCCAGGCCTTGAGAAGCGCTTGCTGAGCGGCTCAGTCCCCAAGGTCTGGGCGGAGACCTAGAAGCAGGGCACGCACCGGGCTGGAGGTGGGCAGCGTGGGCACCCGGCAGGCGCGGGGAAGTCCCCGGGGACGCCCATGTCCTGGTGCCCCACACCTGTGAGCCTGAAACCTTGTGTGGCCAAGGCTCTGGGCTGGTGGGGGTGCGTCAAGGGTCTTGAGGTGGGAGGAGAGTCTGGGTTCCCCAGGGTTGCCACGGGGCCTTCCTGACAGGGAGGCACGTGGATCAGCGTCTGGGAAGGATGGGGGCGGAGATGGGAGGCAGAGGGTGAGGGGGGAGCTCTGGAGACACATCTGGCTTGGACGATGGAGGCAGGGGCCACGAGCCAAGGGATGCAGGCCCCTCCGGAGGCTGGAAAAGCAGGAGACGGGCCCTCCCCGACCCCCACCCCCCAGAGGACATAGCCCTGCCGACACTTGCTTCAGGACTGCGGCCTCCAGAGGCTGAGATAAGCTTGTGTTCGCGGGTCACAGCAGCGGCAGGAGTAACTCGGGGGTCACAAGACGGCTGCGTGGGGCTGGGCCCTGAGCTTGGAGCCCACAGGCTTTGGAAACCCGGCGGGAAGGCGCCCACACCGCAGCCTCGCTCCCGGCCGTGAGCCCTCATGGAGCTGCCCACCGGTGGATGGGGTCAGAAGCCAGAGGCCAGGAGGGTGGATACTCGCTCCGTGGGTGCAGAGCAGGTGGACGAGGGGGCAGTCGGAAGCTGGCCAGCTGCAGGGAGAACAGGCTCCCGTGAGTAGCGGGCAGGGTGGGGGCGCACGTGGTCCGGGGGCAGTGCCCAGGGCTCATCCGTGCTGCCCCTCACACATGAGGCTACACACTTAGCCCTTCCCCCCTCAGCAGCAGGACCGCCGTGCAGCCTGCCCCAACTCTGGGGGCTGCAAGGAGACCCAGGGGTTCCCGGACCTCCGGTGCCATGACCTCCACCTCTCCGTATCTGGCTGGCAGCCATTCTCGCCAGGGAGCAACAAGGAGGAGCAGACTTTTCTGTCCTTCCCACGGTAACTAGACTCTCAGGCGGCTCCGGGGATCGAGGGTGTTATCTGCAAAGCTGGGAGCTGTTAGATCTGAGAGCTGAGGATGGCCGGGGCGTGTCTGCAGATGGTGAAGCCAAGGGCTTGCTCTGCACCCCGATGAGAGGACTGCAGAGCGCATCAGTGCCTCAGGCATGCCCAGATCCCTGGAGAGGGGTGACCCACCAGCTCAGCAACACGAGGGCAGGAAGGAGAAGGGCTCGTTCGGCCCATTCCTGTGAGGCAAGGGCCTGCGCCCCTCACGAGTGCGTCTCCCCCCGGGCCTGACCCTGGGCCCTTCTCTGAGCCGCACTCAGCGCCCACCCTCCCTGCGAGAGAAAAAACAGACAGGCTGGGCCTCTCAAGGCTGAGGGCTTGGACACAGATGAGATTAAATGAGAAGCACACGTGCATGCGTGCACACGCGCGTGCACACGCAGGCACACGCAGGCACACAGAGCCCCGGGCCTCGTATCTTCCTCCAGCTGCATCCTCCTCCCAACCCTTCCGCCGCGGGCACACCTATCAATTACTTATGCTCACAGATGTGCTCTTGGTAATCTCGCCCTTTCCTTGTCAGGCAGAGAGAAGGGCTGAGAGAGCCCAGGCAGCTTGGCAGGACGCGGGACGTGCTCTGCGAGCAGCCTCATTTGCATCAGGCAGAGTGCATTCCCGTGTCACTGCCAAAGATGAAAGCGTGCCCCTCTCTGCTTCTGCGTCCCCTGGTCAGACATCTGAGCAGGCAGGCAGCGGCTCTTACTGGGAGGAAGAGAGCTGCAAGGGCAGCCCCCTCCCCCTCCTCCTCTCTCCCCCCACCCCTTCTTGCCCGGAGATTCTTTGCATAATTGAAACCGAGGGAACAGAAGCGAGTGGCACAGATGTTCCCGTCACAGGTACCTCGGAGAACTCCAGAGGGCCCTCACTGAGCAGCGCCTGTGAATATATTTCATGCCTGGCTCGCCAAGAATTAGCATTGGAAGTCATCGCTGTGAAGGCAGGGGGCTGGATGGGTTTCAAGCCAGCCCAGAAAGCAGCCGCTCCGTTGCTGGCTGTCAGCCGCAGTCACATCACTGCAGACATCTCTCGCAAAGCCCGCAGAAGCCGGCGTGTCACTTCTGACATCGCGCCTTGTCCCTTTTCCCTGCCTGGCTGACAGTACGCCCAGCGCCTGCCTGTTGCTCTGTGCTGAGCAGACCCAGGTGCCCAGGCCCACAGCCCCGGGGCTTCGCTGGAAGCTGTCAGCTCAGCTCTGGGTCTCGGCAATTGATTTGCCTGCCAGCCGCCCCGGGCGTCCAGGAGAGGGATGGCTGGGGACACCCGTGGACATCTGATGTGCCTGTCAAAGGACGGTCACGCGGAATCCGGAAGAGCGCGGGTCCCGCCAGCCTGAGATGATGCCCTGGGGGAGCCTCACCGCCCCCCCCGCCCCGTCACCCTGGAGGCGCAGGTGCCCCCGGGGGGCCCGGAGCCCGGTTGCCATGGCTGCTGCCTCCTGCACCGCCGCTCACCCTTGCTAGGTGTTTCAGATTCTAACATATTTACCGCTTTTGAACACGCGGAGGAAACGTCAGTGCAGAGAGGGAAGTACTGACAGAATCAGCACCGGATCAAGCGGCGAGCCTGCCGCTGGCACGCTGTGCGGCCTCGGGCTCGTCGCTGGGCGCCCCAGGCCCCGTTCCTCCGTCTGCAGGGTTAAGGCGGGGCCTCCCCCCACCCCGACAGGCAGTGTTGGTGCTCTGGGCACTGAGCGGGGTCCTGCCTTTCAGGAGCAGCCTGCCAGCACCCCCCCAGCACTCCGGGGAGTTCCCAAGATGCCCCTGCGGGGTCCAGCGTGGGGAGGGCGCGGCAGGTGGGCCGCTGCGCCGCGCTCTCCACTGCGCCGCACTCTCTCCGCTGCGCCCTTCGAGCCAGGGGTCCCTGGGGCAGCAGCGTGCTGTGTCCACTTCCAGGTGCAGCGTATGCAGCTTACGGAGAAGCAGTCGGTGCGCGCAGCTCTGAGCTGGGGCCCCCGTCCCGCCCGCTCTCTGCCCACAGGGCTGACTGCGGTCTGCAGTCACAGGGCCCCGTGTTCCCCGTCTTCTCCTTGGGTCTGGCAGGAGACACAGGGGGAGGGTGGGAAGAAGGCCTGTGTCCCCTGGAGGCGTCGCTGCAGGGTCTCTGTATCACCGTCCCCGCCCGGGGGCAGCCCGCCCAGCATGACCCTCAGGTGTGACGCCGGCTCCTTCCTGCGATCCCTCCAGGCCTGGCCGTGGTGACCGAGTGCCATGACCAGCTCTGGGGTTGGCAAACCACGGTCATCCACTGTCCCCACACTTTCTGAAGGGCCCTTGTTTAAACGTTCCTTAAGCTCATGCTGTCTGTGTGTCCGGGGCCCCACGGGACACAAGGAGGCAGCTGAGTCCCCGGGACCAACCGAGGAACCATTCCCAGCCCTCCGAGGACGTCCAGGCCTCCCGGGGGGCAACAGAGGGATCACTGGGTGTCAGCAGAGGAGCAGAGCCCAGGAGACGGGGCAAGGCCGTGAGCCTCCGCCCTCCCCTCTGCTCAGCAGAGCCCGGAAGCTCCGGCCCTCATCCATCTCTGCGCCTCCTCACGGCCACCCCTGCACCCCGGGCCTGCTCGGGGGCGCCCTGGGCACCCTGAGCCTGGCTCCTGGGCGGGGCAGGCAAGCCTGCACACAGAGGCCTGCGCGTGTCTGGAGGCCTCTGTGACTCCATTCCAGGGCACTACTCACAGCACCGCCGTTTCAGGCCAGGAGCGGAGCTGAGAGACTGGGGCTTGCCGGGGATCTCCTCTCCCAGCTGGTGGTGTTTGTGAAGAATCTGAGAGCACGAGGAGGCCGGCGGGGGGAAGATTCCCATCCTGTGATTTCAGTTCCAGGAGGGGTCACAAGGGAAGGGTTGGGGGTGATCCCGCTCCAGGGCGGATGTGGAGACTTCCCTCCCAGCACGTGCCACCTGCTTCCCGGGGGAGACGGAAAGAAGGGCGTGTGTGCCCATAAGGGCCAGAAAGAGCCGCCGGTCTTCACAGCGGAATTCCCCAAGTGAACCCCAGCGCAGACACAGGGTACAGGCGGCCGGAGGGAGGTTGGGACACCAAGCCCTTCTCCCGGCCGAGCGGCCCACGCCGCTGAGTGACCTCTGTATTCTCCCTGGGACACACACACACACACAGAAGAGTGCGTGTGTGACAAAACGGGCCTCACGGCTGTTGCCCCAGTGCCTTCAAAGTGCCCCTCCACGGGCTCCTGGCAGCCGTCCTAAGCCGGTCTCCGTACCGACAAGAGCTGTGGCCTGGTTCCTGTAAACGGTATCATCTGCCGTCTCCACCCACCTTCTGCCATCCCTGTGAGCTCTCACAGAGCTCACCTCGCCCCCTAGAGGAGGGGTGCATGCTTGGGGGACCCCTCACTCCCAGCTCAGCTCCCCCGGGAGGGCGGGGCCCCCCACGGATGGCCCGCAGGGTCAGGCAGGGGTCAGCCCCCTATCCTGGCCGGGTTCTGGGGCATCCCCTCAGCAGCACCACAGAACACTTCGGGCCCAGAGCGTCCCCTACTGGAGCCCCCTCCTGCACATGCCCCGTGTCCAGTTGCTCGGGAAGTCCAGGACATCAGGCCCCACGTCCACCCCAGAGTGTGGACCCCTGAAACCCGCCCCGAGTGCCCCCTCCTCACCGCGTCTGGGCCCACCCCTGTCTGAACCCCTGGCCTCACATGGGTTGGTTCCTTGGAGCCCCCGCCCATGCCCACCCACCAGCCTCCATCCTCCACAGCTGGCTCCCCTTCCAGTCAAGCCCCCCAGAGGCCCCAAGTCCCTCTGAACAAAAGACAAAGTCTTTGCAATGGAAACCATTCCTGAAAGACTTCACTCCATCCGACCACCGGGTCTGTTCAAGGGACCTGCAGTCTCAGTGCTGACCATTTCAAAGGCTAAGAAACTGGATTTCCCTTGATCAAATAATGAGAAGGACATGCACGCAGGACTCTAAAGTTTGCACACAATTGTGATGAAATGCATCTTATTTCATACACACTCCAAAAAAGTTTAAGAAATAAGGATGGCACGTACATTTTTTAAATTAATTTTTTGTTGAAGTAGTCAATTTATAATGTTGTTTGAATTACTGCTATACCGCAAAGTGGTTCAGTTATACACATACATACATTCTTCATCAGTTCAGTTCAGTCGCTCAGTCATGTCTGACTCTGTGACCCCATGAACCGCAGCACTCCAGGCCTCCCTGTCCATCACCAACTCCCGGAGTTTACTCAAACTCTTGTTCATTGAGTCGATGATGCCATCCAACCATTTCATCCTCTGTCATCCCCTTCTCCTCCTGCCCTCAATCTTTCCCAGCATCAGGGTCTTTTCAAATGAGGCAGCTCTTCCCATCAGGTGGCCAAAGTATTGGAGTTTCAGCTTCAACATCAGTCCTTTCAATGAACACTCAGGGCTGATCTCCTTTAGGATGGACTGGTTGGATCTCCTTGCAGTCCAAGCGACTCTCAAAAGTCTTCTCCAACACCACTGTTCAAAAGCATCAATTCTTCAGTGCTCAGCTTTCTTTATAGCCCAACTCTCACATCCATGCATGACCACTGGAAAAACCAAAGCCTTGACTAGACGGACCTTTGTTGGCAAAGTAATGTCTGTGATTTTTCATATGCTGTCTAGGTTGGTCATAACTTTCCTTCCAAGGAAGAAGCGTCTTTTAATTTCATGGCTGCAGTCACCATCTGCAGTGATTTTGGAGCCCAAAAAAATAAGGTCAGCCACTGTTTGCAGTGTTTCCCCGTCTTCACACTTCATGTCCCTTTCTGCTGCGGTTTATCATGGGATACTGAATATACTTCCCTGTGCTAGACTGTAGGATCTTATTGTTTATGTACATCTTTCTAAATAAGATTGTTGAAGCTAAGAGGAGGTAAGTGATTGCCCAATAATGCATGATTAGTAGCTCGTTGATCCAAAACTCCAGTTTACACCCAGGGCTCTGTGAGCGCCATGATGCCAACCCAACGCACTCTAGGAGTAGCAAATTAGACCGAGTGTCGTGGGGCCCACATGCAGAGGGTTGGGCTGGGTGCCACGCAGAGCACACACACAAAGCTGATTTTACCTAAGGAATTGTTAGCCCTGCCCAAAAGTTAACGGGCAAAACCATGTGGACCCACAACCTCAGAGTGGGTGAGACCAAACAGGCTGCTTATGAAACCTCTGCGTCTCCATGGGGACCCAAGTCCCATCCTGGCCGCTTCTGGACAGAGACACAGGAAGCTCAGCACCAGCAAAGCCCCTGTGTCCACCGCTGCAATGACCTCAGGGATGTGTCTCGAGGTTTTGGGGACCCTGAAGCATTGGGGTTCACACTGGAGTCCCAGCCCAGCGCCCACCCACACACGCTGAGGCTCCTGTCCTTGAGAGGCGGGTCTGTTTCCCGCTCCTTGAACCTGCTCTGGGTGTGTTACCAGGTCTGACCTACCGGACACGGCAGAAGGAACGCCGTGTGGGGTCTGCACTCCTGTTCGTGCCGAGCTGGGTCACCAAGCCACAAAGCCACCCACACCCAAGGGAGACCGACAGGCGGAGGGGAAACGGGTCACCACGCAACACACACAGCCACCGCCGCACCCCGGCCAGAGTGAGGCCCACGTGAGCTCCGCCCCAGCTCACGCATCCCCAGCGTGTGGACCCCCACCATCCTGCCCAGGAGAGACCCTAAGAAACCTAAACTGCTGTTGGAAGCACGAGAATCATGGAGCGATTTGTTGAAGCACGACAGGTAAGCCCCATCGGGAAAGTAAATGGCATGGTCTTCTTAGAGGTGGGGCAGCTACAAACGCTGACTTTCCCTTGGCCTGCGACCCTGGGCGATCGTAGAAAGCGCACCCCCACCCTCCACTGACCTGCAGGGGCAGGGCACGGGGAGCGTGAGCAGCAGGCCGCCCGCCTCATGGACGCCACCCCGCGGCGGAAGCCTGGCTCCTGCAGGTCGCACTCAGCATCAGCGGCTTACCGATCATCAGGCTTGTGTGAAGACACGCAACAGAAGTTTGTTTTTAGTTGTTTCAAGTTTTTAAAAAGTAATAAAGGATGTTACCTGTTGATCCGAAACTCCTGGTGGCATTTCCAGGGTCAGAGCCTAAGCGGGAAGCCAGGATGGAGGCTCATCACCAAGGCTCTGAGACCCGGACCGGGACCCTGCCCTTCATCACACTGCTGTCTCTGGAGCTCAGCCCGAGATTTCGCATCTCTCAGCACTGTGGTCATTCTCTGAGGCAGGGGCTCTTCTGCGTCTGCTTCTTCTTTTTGGATGTGGACCATTTTAAAGTCTTCATTGAATTTGTTACAATATTGCTTCTGCTTTAGGTTTTGGCTGTTTGACCACAAGTCTCGTAGGATCTCAACTCCTTGGCCAGGGCTGGAATCCCCAACCCCCGCGCTGGAAGGTGAAGCCGCAACCACTGGACAACCGGGGAGGTCTGAAGGGCTTCTTTACTGAACCCGCCCTGCCCTGCGCTTCTCCCCAGGGCCCCTCTCCTGCTCCACCAAACATTTCCTCTATTTTCCCGGAGCATGTCACCTCTGCCTCCATCGGCACCTATTTAATTTAAAATAAGCATTTCCACTAAAGAAATGTGCGAATGTTACTTATATTTTAAAAGAAAAAAAATCACCCCCCAAAACTAGCAACAGCCTGTCAAGAGAGAAGAGAGATGGATCCGACTGAAGACTAAAACATCCTGAGATGTCAAGGCCATTCCGCGTGGGGACAGCAGTCAGGCAGAGTTCCGTATGAGCTGACGAGAGCACTTGCGTTCTATGGGATGGAATAAATGATATTTATGACATCATCAATGAATGATTAAATTACGTTTCTCGTATTCTGTGTACAAGAAAAAGTGGAATTATTTTAGGACTCTTTTAATTCTCCAGCGGATCTTCCCAACCCAGGAATTGAACCAGGGTCTCCTGTATTGCAGGCGGATTCTTTACCAACTGAGCTATGAGGGAAGCCCAATTTAAAACTCAAAATGGTGTGTGTATGCGCACGCACTTAATTTCCTGCTCAAATTGGTAAACTTCAGTTCTCTGCAAAATTTGGTTCGTTGCAGCATCGCACCACTCCATGAAGCTGGACGAATGACACCTTCCCTTGGGAATGGGATAAATCGCCATAAATAAAGCATATTTAGACTCTAATGAAGTGTCGGTTATTTAACCTTTCAGAGTTTCCATGAAGCTGATTATAATTGTGTCTGAAATAAATGCGGTGTAATGACTTGAGAACCGGCCTTAGCATCAAAGCAACAGCAATTTCAGGGCACGGCTGTGAAGGGGCTCGGAGGCAGACGCATTGACAGAAACTCGGGTTGGGTTTGCCCTTCTATTAACGATCGGGAAGAAAGAGCAAAGATGCAGTTAGTGAAAAGCACAGAGTCCAAGGTCATCCAAGAAGCCAACGTGTTCACATGATGAGCGCGGCCATGTGCGGAGGGCCCCCGCTCTCCCAGCATGCTCTCCTGTCTCCCCTCCACGATGAAGTCAGACCGGCGTCAATACCTCGAAAGGACCCCCGGAGCAGGGATGGCAGAGACCGGCGGCACGTGGACCTTTGACTGTGGAGTCTTTCCTTTCCCAGAGAGAACAAGCATGAGAGTGCACGCTGCCCAGAGGACAAGCTAGGTGACGGCTGATGGGCACGGTCCCAGGTCACTTTACAGGTGGACTTTGCTATTCATCTCACAAGAGCTCTAGGGCTGGGTGTTACTGCCTTGCTTCAAGATGGGGAAAGAGGGGCTTGGAGAAGTCGAACAACTTTCTCAAGAAGAGAGCAGACACCGTGGTGTAATTAACTCAGCCTGTGTTTCGGGGAGTGGCACTTAGATGGGTCAGAGGCCAAAGAAGGGAACGTGTCTCTGTCACGTGCCCTCAGAGGACGCGTGTCGAGGCTGCAGGACACGCCCTGGGCTCGGCAGACTCACACCGTGACCTCCCGGCCATGCCCTGGAACAGCAGGTGGTACACCGGGGCTCCTGCCCATCTCTGAAGATGCTGGGGACGGGGTGCCAGACGCGGACATCATCACAGTGGTTGAAGCAGCGCGTGCTGCAGGGTGGGCTCCAGAGGGGGAGCTCGGGCCGGGAGGAGGTTTGGGGCAGACGGAGGGCAGCTTCTGTCCTTCCCATGTGTCCCCCGCACATCTCATCGTCCTGCAAAGAGCCCGTGTCCAAAGTCCAAAGACTTGGGCGTGAGTCCTGGTTCTACCAGATGACAGCTTCATGACTACGGTCGGCTTGATCTCTCTGAGCCTCGATTTCCTTATTCCTAAAGGACGCAGGCAGTATTCCTCTGTGTTCTAATGCCTACGTTTACTGGAGAATCGGATGAGGAGTCTCTGGGAATATACTACGTGAGGCAGAAATTGATCTGCCAAGTGAGGGTTGTATGTATGCGTGCGTGTTCAGTTGCTCAGTCATGCCTGACCCTTTGCAAGCCCACGGACTATGGCCCACCAGGCTCTCTGTCCATGGGGTTCTCCAGGAAGAATACTGGAGTGGGTCCCCCTGCCCTCCTCCGGGGGATCTTCCCAACCCAGGATGAAACCCACGCCTCCTGTGTCTCCTACACTGGCAGGCAGGTTCTTGGTCACTGCTCCACTTGAAAAAGCCCAGGTGCTTTTTATAATCATACAAATAAATGCAACCGAAACAGCCGCTCAGGGAGTGCATGAAGCTCTGTCACCTCAGCACCGGAGAGGGGGTGAGCTGCCTGCACAGTGTCTCCCTGGGCATCTGCCCCGCACACACACGCACACCGTGGCCTATTAAATGCGGGCACAATTAACCTGGATTTCAGCAGCCATTCCTTCTGAGCACACAGAGGCATTATCACGACGTCGTGTGAAGTCTGCTGATTCGAGGTTACAAAGCGCGTCATCAGCTTATGCCGCCCTGTGTCGTTACCTGAGAGTAAGTGGCAGAGGCATCAGGTGTGCACACAGCGTGCCCAGCACGGCACACCGCGACGAGGCAGCCAGCCCCGTCCCTTCATCACAGTGACAGCAAGAAGCTAATTGCCAGAGTCCGTTTATTGAGGGCGTTTGGCAAATAAGGTGGTGGTTCAGTCACTAAGTCATATCTGACTCTTGCAATGCCTTGGACTGTAGCCCGCCAGGCTGCTTCGTCCATGTGAACCCCCAGAAAACCCACCCTCCTCCACAGACCCCCCTGGAACAACTCCGGACTGCACACGCCAGGACAACCCTTCATGGGTCCACTCGGAGCCTGAAAACCACCCACTGTGACTCGGCCAAGTCCAGCCTCCTCGCCCACCTCCTCCAAGGCCTCTGGAGTCACGGGGCAAGCCCAGCGGGGAGACAAGAGCCCCAGGATGTGCAGGGCCAGGGGTCAGAGGTCAGCTGTGACCGCAGCCATCTTGTCCAGGGCTTCAGAAATGCACATGGTAGTGTCTTCACTGATGGCTGGTCTGCAATACCCACCCCAACAAAGAAGCAAGTCCCTGGTCTTTGGAAGTCCACCCTCCTGGAGGCACGGCTTAAAATAAGTTAAAACTCTCACAATGACTTTAGAATCATACAGAAGGGCAGGCTGGTTCTGTGGGAAGTCAGAAGCCCCTCAGCTTTATCATTTTTTTCGGTTTTATTGAGCTGTAATTAACATACAGCCCTACTGAAGTCTAAAGTGTGCAGCTTGACGATTGGACGTACAAGCCTCATGAAATAAAGACCACAATGTTGAGTGTTTTGGCTTCCCTTGTGGCTCAGCTGGTAAAGAATCCGCCCGCAGTGAGGGAGACTTGGGTGCGATCCCTGGGTTGGGAAGATCCCCTGGAGAAGGGAAAGGCTCCCCACTCCAGGATTCTGGCCTGGAGAATTCCATGACTGTATAGTCTGTGGGGTGGCAAAGAGTCGGACACAACTGAGTGACTTTCATTTTCACTTTTCACTTTCATGTTGAGTGAACGTCCATCCTCTCACAGACACAACATTAAAGAAGTAGAAACATGTGTGTGTGTGTGTGTGTGTGTGTGTGTGTGTGTGCATTTCCTTGTGATGTGAACCCTCAGGATGTGCTCTATCAAGAATCTTCATATAGAGCTCGGTGGTGGTGGTTTAGCCACTAAGTCTGGTCTGACTCTTGCGACCCCATGGACTGTAGCTCAGCAGGCTCCTCTGTCCACAGAGATTTCCCAGGCAGGAGTACTGCAGTGGGTTGCCATTTCCTTCTCCATCATATGTGGCGTACAGCGATGCTCATTTATTTATCGCACTGTACGTTGTATCCCAGGTGCTTATTTATCTTATAGCTGGAGGTCTGCACCTGCCAGCTACCTTCGTCCAGGTATGACTCTGCTCCCCACACTGTGCGCTTCGTCCCTGACACCCACTTATTTCGTAACTGGGAGCCTGTGCCTGCTCAGCTCCATCGCCTGCTCCACTCACTCTCTCACCTCTCCCCTCCAGCCGCCGCCTGTTTGCTCTCCGTATCTGTAGCTTCGTCTTTGTTGAATTATGCTTGTCCGTTTCTTTTGTTTTTTAGATTCCACATATAAGTGAAAACATATGATATCTGTCTTTCTCTGGCTGACTTATTTCACTTATAGTATCTTCTGAAAGTGAAAGTCACTCAGTCGTGTGCAACTCCGCGATCTCATGGACTATTGCCTGCCAGGCTCCTCTGTCCGTGGGATTCTCCAGGTGAGAATACTGGAGTGGGTAGCCTTTCCCTTCTCCAGGGTATCTTCCCAACCCAGGGATCGCACCCAAGTCTCCTGCATTGCAGGCAGATTCTTTACCATCTGAGCCACCAGGGAAGCCTTCTGCAGAGGATCTTCTCAACCCAGGAGTCGAATCAGGGTTTCCTGCATTGCAGAAAGATTATTTACCGACTGAGCTACCTGAAGGCCCATAATATCTTCTGTGCTCAGTTGCTACATCATGTCCAACTCTTTGCAGCCCCATGGACTGCAGCCCACCCGCTTCAGACTCTGTCCGTAGGATTTCCTAGGCAAGACTATTGGAGTAGGTTGTATTTCCTTCCCCAATAATATCTTCTAGGTCCATCCATTTGTCACAAATGGCAAGCTTTCAAAGTTTTATGGCTGAGCAATATTCCATTGTGTGTTTGTATATATATGACTTTCCAGATAAGTTAGTGGTAAAGAATCTGCCTGCCAATGCTCGAGACACAGGAGATGGGTTTTCGATCCCTGGGGCAGGAAGATCCCCCAAAGGAGGAAAGAGCAGCCCACTCCAGTATTCTTGCCTGGACAATCCTATGGACAGAGGAGCCTGGTGAGCTACAGTCCATGGGGCTGCAAAGAGCTGGGCAGGACTAAGCACACGTGCGCGCGCACGCACACACGTGCACACACACACACAATGTGTTTTCCAGTTGTCTGTGGATGGACACACACACACACAGACATAATGTGTTTTCCGGTCGTCTGTGGATGGACACACACACACACAGACATAATGTGTTTTCTGGTCGTCTGTGGATGGACACACACACACATACACACACACACACACAATGTGTTTTCTGGTCGTCTGTGGATGGACACTGACGGTGCTGTATACCCTTGGCTGTTGTAGGTCGCACTGTGATGAATATCGGGATGCGTGCATCCTTTCTAATTAGTGTTTTTCTCTTCTTTGGATAAATACCCAGAAGGGGACTTCTGGATCAGAGAAGAGTTCTATTTTTAAGTTTCTGGGGCGCTTCCATGCTGTCTCCACGGCGACTGCACCATAGGGGCGAAGCTCACGATGACTGTGCAAGAGCCCCCTTTCCTCCGCGTCCTCGCAAGACTCCCCATTTGTTGTCTCTGGTGACAGTCATTCTGATGGATATAAGATGGTATCTCCTTGGATTTGCGTTTCCTTGACAGCTGGTGATGCTGAGTACCTTTTCATGTGCCTATTGGCCATCTGCATGTCTTCTTTAAAAAATAAAGTCAGTTCAGGTCTTCTGCCCACTTTTTGATTGCATTGTTTGTTTTTCTGATGTTGAGTGGTATTTCTTTGTGTATTTTGAATATTACCACGTATTCGATTGTTTGCAAATACTTGCTCCCATTCAGTAGGCTGCTTTTTCACTTTGCTGAATCACAGTTTCCCTCGCTGTGCAAAAGGCTTTTACTTTGGTGTTGCCCTATTTGTTTATTTTGTTTTTGTTTCCCTTGCCTGAGGAGATATACCCCCAAATTATTGATAAGACTGATGCCAAAGATAATACCGCCTACATTTTCTTCTAGAATGTTTATGGTTTCCGGTATTATATTTAAATGGTCGATCTATTTTGAGTTTATTTTTGTGTATGGTGTGAGAAAGTGGTCCAGTTTAATTCTTCCGCGTGGAGCTGTCCAGTTTTCCCAGCACTATTTCCTGAAGAAACTGCCTTCTCTCCAGTGTTTGGTCTTTACTCCTTCGTCAAGGCTTAATAAGCTCTCAAAGCTGTGGCTTTCTTTCTGGGCTCTCTACCCTGCTCCACTGGCCTGTGGGTCCGTTTGTGGCCTGCCAGCGCCTGAAGCTCTAAGTACTGTACTTTTACAATATCATTTCAAGTCGGCGGTGCCTCCCGTTTTGCTCCTCACCAAGAATTCTTTGGCCATCTGGGGTCTTCGGCATGTTTGAGTCTGGAACTGGAGCTTGCTCCGGCTCTGTGAAGCTTGCCGTTGATGCTCTGATGCACGCTGCGATGACTCTGTAGATCGTCTCGGGAGTGTGAACAGTTTGCCCACGCTAATTCTTCCAGCCCATGAGCCGGTTTGTCTTTTCATCTGTTTGTGCCGCCTTCAGCTCCTTTCAACAGTGTTGTGTAGTTTTCTCACTGCAAGGAGTTTCTCTCCTTGGGCAGGTTTATTCTTAGGCACTGTGTTCCTTTTGATACAGTTGTGAATGGGGTTGTTTCTTTAATCTCTCTATCTGATAGCTCATTGTTAGTCATAGAAATGCAACAGATTTCTGTGTATTAATTCTGTGCCCTGCATCTTTGCTGAATCCTGCATTTTGCTGACCAGGTCCTGGCATGGCTGGCTGCAAGGTCGGGGTGTCCAACAGCTGATGTCAGCCCTGTGGTGGGCAGGGCCCAGTGCTGCCTAATGGGGACCGAGCTTCAGTTTTACAAGATGAAAAAGTTCTGGAGATTAGTTACACGACAATGCCTTTATACTACTGAGCTGTACACTTAGAAATGCTAAAGATGGTAAATTGTATATTTGTGAAAAAGAGACCCTCCTCTGTACAGCTGGGAAAATAATTCCTTGCTTTGCTATCATTTTGAAAAATGCCTAGAACATAATAGGTCCTGAAGAATTGATTGTCATTGTGATTTACAATGATCAGAGAGCAAGCCCATTGGTGGGGCCCTGAGTTGGGGTGGGGGAGGTGGTGCTAAGGGGACAGTCATAGCCTGAATGCTGAGTATCTGCCAGGAGGAGGCTGCCAGGAGGTAGCCTGATCTGACTTGGGAGATGGGCTCAGGGAAAGTACTGGCTGGAGAGACAAAGTCACTGCTGAAATTTGGAGAACCAGGACATATCTCATCACTGGGCTTTTTTTTTATTCTGGGCCAACAACTGAAGATGGCAGGGAATGTCTAGAGACGTGTACCCTCCCAGCACCCAGGGAACAGGAGGCCCTGCAGAGAGGGGGCGGGAAGGACGCTCAGAGCAGAGACCAGGACAGACGTGCTGTACAACGCAAGGGTGTTTGAAGTCCCAGGGGCCTCAAAACATACAGGACCCTTTATCCCTCATATTTATAGCCCATTTTAGAAATAAAACAGAAAAAAACAGCAGGTCCCCAGTTAACAGACATCAAATCAAGACAAAATTCTGCCACAATGGGCAATAATTAGCACCAGAAGCTTAATGAGAAAAGTGTCCAGGGGAGTCACTAAGAAACTTGGAGAAAACAGACTTTGAGCCACAAAGTCAAGAACGAGCTGAGACATCACACCTGACTTTGCCGTCAGCCAAGGGAAGTCATTACCCGCCTGTGGGGACATCAACAGTGGGGGCATCGGGAAAAGTCGGAAGGGAGGGAACTCTGGCGATTACAGAGCCGTCACACGGCTCTGGGCTCACATTTGTGCAGCGATAATGGGGGAGAGAACAAGAGAGAGAGAACGAGACAGATGGACAGAGAGACGCGTAAGAAACCGAGAGCGCGAGAGAGACAGACAGACAGACAGAGGGACAGGCGCGCTCAGCCTGGGCGCCGGGACCTGACCACCCTCCAGGACTCAGGCCACCGCTGGCCCACAGGTCCCTCCACGTTAGCGTCAGACGAGGGAACTGTCGGGGAGACTGAGCAAGTCTGACCCATGGGGGAAGATCTAGACCAAAGCCAGGGGTGGCAGTGGCCAGGCTTAGGGCCACTAACCCGGGCGCTAGGTCTCCAGACAAGAGACTCTTGGCACCAAAGCTCTCAGTTTATCCCCAGGCAGGAGTCGGTGCTGGAAGGAATCTGTCCCAGATCTTTCCTGCAAACCTTTGGTACTAATTCAGGTCCGTGGGGCAGGCAGTAGAGCCTGGTTCGGCCCATTTAAGACCCAGAACTGAGTGAAGGCAAGCCAGAGGGTCTGCGAGCTGCTGGGCTGAGTTGCTCTGTGTTGACCCCTGCCCCTGGTTCTGCAGACAGGGCCATCGGGGCTCCCTTGCCAGGCAGACCTGGAAATCCCGTGAGCGGTCAGCTAAATCCTGACGGTTGGTTGACAAGCAGACTGACCTTGAGGGTCTTTGCGGGGATCTGAGTGCTACACAGCAGAACCAGCTGCCCCCAGGACGTAGGTGCCTCGTTTCGATTTTACGAGCAGGTGCCGTGTTGCGGGTGCCTCTCCACTCCCTGCCCCGCTCCCATGCGATGCTGACCTGCACCCAACCCCCTCAGCCTCTCAGCATCGTTCCTCATTCCTCCCACCCGAGCAGCCAGCAAAACACTGGACACTACGATGTGGTGGAGCCTGGATCCTGGGGATTTCCGAAGCCTGCGCCCGCTTCTGAGCAGCACGTGGGACTGTGGCCTCTGCACAGTGGAGGGAACCCAAGGACACCTAGGGACCCAGGCCTGTCATCCCTGACAGGGAGGCTGCCTCTCGAAGGGCAGGGAGACAAAACGGGCACAATTGTCAGGAGCAGCTAATGGTGATCTGCTCCAATTTTCCCAGCAACCGCGACTCTGCAGTGCACCGCTGGCTCCAGCCGTGAATATTAAACAAGAAAATGTGTCATCGGAACAAGCCCCGCAGCTCAGGAATTAATATTAATGGGACGAACACTGAGCCTCCTTTTGAACCCTTGGAGTGGGCGGTAAAGGTAGTGATTATTAAAGAGCTCAGCCAGCCTCAGAGCTGACCTTGACCTGGGCAGGGCTCAGCAGGAGCTGCGAGAGGAGTGATTAACCATTCAGTGTGGCTCTCCCTCCAGCCGCACCGGGAGTCCAGGAGCGCCAACATCTGGCATTTTAAAGCTGATCGGCACAGAGGCCAACAGTCTGCGGTGGGAACGTGGAGGCGCCTGGGGAAAGAGCAGGGAGCCCCAGGACAGGGTGATGAAGATGTTCTGGTCCCAAAGCAGGATGAGGCCCCATGGGAGGGTTATTCCAAGCCCTCCCTCTGATGAAGAGGATCCCTGCACTTCTTAACAGCAAGCCCTGATCTTTACAAACATCTAAGAGTTCCTGGCACAAAATGGGTGCTAAGATGAGACACTTCTGGGCCTCTCAACTCTTCTGAAACATGAAGGGAGGAGTGGACAAGCCCTGAGCTCACCTCCTAGAGGAATGTCCAGGCGGCCCCCTGGCGTCGCTGGGGCTGGACGTTCCCTGTCCTGCACATGGCCCTTCAGACTCCTCTCTCTTCAAACTTGGTGATGGGATTCACGAGCAAGGAGAAATTGGCGGGTTTGATTTTGTCACACAGTAGGTACTCAGCAAACAAATATGTAGTCACTCGGCTATTTGTTCATTCAATGAATATTTACCAAATACTTAGATACTTAGATCTACTAACCTAGAAGATCAGCTGGGGAAGACTCTTGAGAGCCCCTTGGGCTACAAGGAGGTCAAACCAGTCCATCCTAAAGGAAATCAGTCCTGAATATTCTTTGGAAGGACTGATGCTGAAGCTGAAGCTCCAATACTTTGGCCACCTGATGTGAAGAGCCAACTCACTGGAAAAGACCCTGATGCTGGGAAAGATTAAAGGCAGGAGGGGAAGCAGACCACAGAGGATGAGACGGTTGGATGGCATCACTGACTCAATGGACATGAGTTTGAGCAAATTTTGGGAGATGGTAAAGGTGGATAAATGAGTGGATAGGTGGGTGGGTGGGTGGGTGGGGGATTGGTTGGGGGAGAATGGGTGGATGGGTGGATGGGTATTGAACAGATGGATGGATGGATGGTGTTGTACTTTGAATGGATTGATAAGTATTCATTTTGGTGGGTTCTAGGACCTTAGTTGTAGACTCTAACCCAGAGCACCCTAAGAGCTCAAGGCTCTAAACCCCAGAGAGAGTGATAAAATTTAGCTAACGAACACCCGAGCAGCTAAAGAGACAAGGGGTCAGACATTGCCTTGAGTCACACTGGCGACGTAGCGCGTGAGTCACAGACTGGGACCTCCTGCGCAGCCGCGGCTCTCTGAGTGCTCAGGGCTCATCCTTCTGGGGCACCAGCTCAATCATACCACTTCCCTGCAGGAAATCCTTCGCTGGCTTCCCTTTGCCCGTAAGATAAAGTACAAACGTCTTCCCGTGGCCTGCACTTCTCACGACTGAACCTCAATTTCTTCCCCATCGTGGCTGGAATAGCTGCTGCTGCAGCCCAAAATTCTTCTCCGACGTTCAGCAGACAAGTAGCAACCTCCTCTGGTGTCTTGCTGGGCTGGCCTCAGCTGGGCCCACGCACGCATCCGTGCCTGTTGGTGCGTCAGCTGGGGGCTGGCTGCTCTAGGATGCCGTCGGCTTGTGTAGCTGGACCTCTGCCTGAGCGCGTTCCCTGGACTGTGGCGGGATTAAGACCGGAGATACGACTGCAGCTTCTTGAATCGCGGTCACTTTCACCACGTTCTCTTGGTCAAGCCAGGCCAGCTCAGATGCAGGGCTGGGGATGGGGTAGACTCCAGCCCTGGAGGGGAGAGGTCGGGCAGACAGAGAGCAAGCAGGTTGTGCCTGCAGGGAAGGCCGGGGCTGGGGGCACGCCCACCATCAGCCAGCACACTGTGCTCAGCGCCTGCCCCCTACCCTGCCGCCTTCCACCCGCCTTCTCTCTGTCTCTCCTGCCTCCTGAGAAGCACTGCTGTCCGAGCCGGGATCACGTCTCCTACACCCCTGAGCCCCGTCCCTCCTCACAGGGCAAACTGGCGTCCCACCTGCTGGCAGGGATGGACCCTCGCTTCCTCAGGGAAGCTCCCACGGCCGCCCCTGGCTGGATGAATCCTTGCTCTTTTCCCTTAGAGGGCAGGATGCATACTTCCTTCCAGAACTTTGCGGAATTCTACTCAAATACTTCCTAGCATCACAGCGTGTTTTGTGTCTGTCCACTAGAAGGCAAGCTGTGGGTCTCAGCCCCAGCTAGTAAGACAATATCTGGTGTATAAGAGTTCAATAAATATCTTTACTACAAGCTTGAATTAATAAAGGAAAGACACTTCCTAGCACAATAGATCCTAGCCTGTTAGCACCGTTCCCATCTCAGAAAGTGGCTGGCCCCCTGTTTTTGTCTTTGTTCTCCTAAATCTGTACTCACTGGAGAAAATGAAACATGTCAGCATGAACTCTTTTTTAAGGGATTTTTTTTCAAACCCAGCTATGCTGGCTTGTTCCTAATCTCATATTCCCACTGCACGAAAAGTCTTAGGTGAGGACCAGTGTAGATGATGGTAGGATCCTGTCTTAGAACCTGCTCAACGCTGGGCTTCGGCTCAGGCCAGGTCCTAACGGCGAGGACCAGAGGGGTTGATCTCACCTGCCGAGCCTCAGTTTCTCCTCCGAAGGGGAATAAGAAGGTGTCTCTCAGGGTTTGATGACGGCTAACTCTTCAAGGTGTTAACAAGTCCATCCCACGGCAGGTAATCAATCAGAGTTAGTTCCTGTCTCCCCAGCTCATCTCTAGCTTCTTAGCCGTATGGGAAAAGAAAAAAAAAAAAAAAACAGCACATAGGAAATGCTCAATTTATGGTCAGAGAATTACGCTAATGGCCCTCATCTGTGAACTGAAGAGAAAGAGTCAGGAGCGCCCGTTTAGAAGGAACGGAGATCAGCTCCACTTTGGAGACACCACCACTGGGAAAACGGGCCTGGGGCCAGGGGGCAGGTCAGGGCCACGGGGACAGCCTTGGAGGAGTCCACCCAGCATGCCCAGCCGGCCAGGGAGACGCAGAGGGAGGACCAACACAGAGCTTTCTCATCCAGCTTTCCTTGGCAAAGAAAGGGAGACAAGCAGGACTGGACATTCATGTGGATGGTCCTTGCCCTCCTTCCGGCCAGTGTCTCCTCGGAAACGCAGCTCGTTGGAGGCTGTGTTTGCTGTCCTGGGGGCGGGCTCACGGCCTCCGGGTGGTGAAGGGGTCCTGGGTTTATAGACCCGGGGCTGCAGGGGGCTTCCTCGGTGTTCTCAGCTCTGGGTGGAAGGGGAGGATGCAGACAGCATGGACCGGAAGACAGCGGGGGTGCCGATGGGGCTACCATGGGCCTCTGGGCCCCCAAACGTGGCTTGATGTCCAGGAAGGCCAAGCTGCTGGGTGCCGGTGGTGAGAGCCAGACCAATCAAAGACAACACTCTTGCCTTCTGGGCCTGTTCTGAGATGCTCGTGGGGCCCCGGGTCTCCCCTTTCTGTCCTTTTCCTCTCCAGCCCCGCTCGGGTTTTCAGGGCCCCTGGGTGAAGGAACGTTTCCGTCACACTGCGTCCAGGGCGCAGTGCCAGCCTGCCTCGTCACTGCAGTGTGGAGCGGACCGCCTGCCTCAGGTGTGTGCCGGGCCTCCCGGTCGCATCGCTCCCTCCCCGCCCTGTCCTTCATGGAAGGGAGCCAGAGCGCAGCTCACTCCTCAGGAGTTGGGATGACGTCCCACGCACTTCGGGCCCGAACATCTACATGGATTGGGATTCCTCCACACGAGAGATTTGCCTATTCTCACTCATTTACGTATTTATTCAGTAAATTTATTTGTATCCCTACGAGCTCATCCATCCTAAAGAAGATCAGTCCTGGGTGTTCATTGGAAGGACTGATGTTGAAGCTGAAACTCCAATACTTTGACACCTGATGCGAGGAGCTGACTCATTGGAAAAGACCCTGATGCTGGGAAAGATTGAACATGGGAGGAGAAGGGGACGACAAAGGATGAGATGGTTGGATGGCATCACCAACTCAGCAGACATGAGTTTGGTTGGACTCCAGGAGTTGGTGATGGACAGGGAGGCCTGGTGTGCTGCAGTCCATGGGGTCGCAAAGAGTCAGACACGGCTGAGTGACTGAGCTGACCTGAGCTCATCGGGTCTGTGTTCATCCTCTGGGTTACAATCCCACGGGACTTGGTTCTGGTGCTCAAACTGCACCAGCCTTGGCCCCTGGGAAGTTCCTCCAGTCGGCTCCTGAGCTCCTTGGTCTCACCCAAATCATTGTCAGGCCCTGCTTTTATTTCTGTTTGTGAGCTTCCTAGCTTTCTGGCTCACCTGGTATATTTCCTGCCTCAGTCCTGGGATGAGCCGTTTCTCCAAGGTGCTTAACTCCCTCTTAAAACACACATTTCCTTGACACTGTCTTGGGGAAATGCACTGGGACCGTGAATGATGTGACTGGTAGCCAAGAGGGGGCCCTAGTTTTGGGGGGCTGGCCACAGGACCTGAGTGAGACCTCAGGAGCAGGCCCAGCCTCAGGGCCCTTGGCCGTGTGAGGCCTCCACGCCACCAGCTCACTCACGGCTGTGACAGGGAGGCTCTGACCCAGCTCCCGAGAGACAGGGAGCTCACCTCTCAGACAGGGAGCCCGGCGGTCCCCTGCCTCTGGCTGTCCTGCCTCTGGCTGTCCCGCCCCCAGACCCTCAGGGTGGAGTGGCTGGGCCCTCACCTGTGCCCAGCACCCCGAGGAAATCAGCCCATACCTGCATGCAGGCACAGAGTTCTCGCCTCCCTGAAGCCACAAGCCTGGCGACTCCCTGTCCTGAAGCTCAGGGCGGCTCAGGGACGCTGCCTGCTGGAGGCGTGGCTGGCTTGGGGCTCCGTGGTTCTTTACTAGTGAGTGAATTTGTGTGTGTGTGTGTGTGTGTGTGAATGTGTGTGTGAGAGAAAGTGTGTGCGTGAATGTGTGTGAAAGTGTATGTGTGTGTATATGTGTGTGTGAGTGTGAGTGTGTGTGTATGAGTGTGAGTGTGTGTGTGTGAGTGAATGTGTCTGAGTGTGTGTGTGTGAATATGTGTGTCTGAGTGTGTGTTTGTGTGAGTGTGTGTGTAAGAGTGAGTGTATGTGTGTGTGAGTGTGTGAGAATATGTGTCAGTGTGAGTGTGTGTCTGTGTGTGCATGTGTGAGTCAGTTTGAGTGTGTATGTGTGTGAGTGAGTGCATGTGTGTGAGTGTGTGTGTCAGAATGTGTGAGTGTGTATGAGTGAGTGTGTGTGTCTGTGTGAGAGTGTGTGTGAGAGTGAGTGAGTGTATGTGTGTGAGAATGTGTGAGTGTCAGTGTGTGAATGTGTGTGTGTCAGTGTGAGTGTGTGTCTGTGTGTATGTGAGTGTGTGTGAGTGTGTGTGTGAGTGTGAGCCAGTGTGTGTGTGTGTCAGAGTGAATGTGTGTGTGAGTGTATGAGTGTGTGTGAGTCTGTGTGAGTGTGTGTGAGTCAGTGTGTGTGTGAGTGCATGTGTGTGAGTGTGTGTATCAGAGTGAATGTGTGTGTGTGAGTGTGTGTGAGAGTCTGTGTGTGTGTGTCAGTGTGTGTGTGTGAGTGCATGTGTGTGTGTGTCAGAGTGAGTGTATGAGTGTGTGTGTGATTGTGTGAGTGTGATTGTGTGAGTGTATGAGTGAGTGTGTGAGTCTGTGTGTGTGTGAGTGAGTGCATGTGTGTGAGTGTGTGTGAGTGAGTGCCTGTGTGTGTGTGTCAGTGAATGTGTGAGTGTGTGAGTGTGTCAGTGTGAGTGTGTGTGTGTGTGAGTCAGTGTGTGTGTGTGAGTCAGTGTGTGTGTGTGTGTGAGTCAGTGTGTGTGTGTGTCAGGGTGAATGTGTGAGTGTGTGAGTGTGTGAGTGTGTGTGTGTGTGAGTCTGTGTGTGTGTGTGTGAGTCTGTGTGTGTGTGTCAGGGTGAATGTGTGAGTGTGTGTGAGTGTGTGAGTGTATGAATTAGTGTGTGAGTGTGTGTGAGTTTATGAATGAGTGTGTGTGTCAGTGTGTGTGAGTGTGTGTGTCAGTGTGTGTGTGTGTTGGGTGAATGTGTGAGTGTGTGTGTGAGTGTATGAATGTGTGTGTGAGTCTGTGTGAGTGTGTGTGTGAGTATGTGTGTGTGAGTCAGTGTGTGTGTGTCGGGTGAATGTGTGTGTGTGTGAGTGTATGAATGAGTGTGTGTGTGAGTCTGTGTGAGTCTGTGTGAGTGTGTGTGTGAGTGTGTGTGTGTGCGAATGACGGGCACTGTCCAGGGCAGACACTGCCAGGCTTTCCTGGGAGAACGGGGCTGCCCACACTGGCTGAGGCCCTCCTGCGCTCAGCTGCCAGCGCGCCCCGCCCGACGAGGAAAAGCGGCACAAAGAGCGTCTGCGGCTCCACACCCGGCTCTTCTTGAGCGGCTCAGGCAGCCGGTGTGCGAACCTGGCAGGCGCCTTCCCTGAGGCCTGTCTCCTATTCCGCCCTGCGAGGGGCTCGGGTCTCCAGGAGGCAGCGTGACTCCGCAGAGTGACAGCCGCAGAGGGGAGCGCGAGGGGAGCGAGGCCGCCCAGACGGAGCAGAGACGCGCGGCTGCCCGAGGAAGGAAGGGCGGCCACGACCCCTCCTGTCACCCAGAGAGTGTCGCCATAGAAACAGGACCACCTCTGGGTTTCTCTAACACAGTGCGCAGGGCTGAGCGGCAGCAAGAACTCCCTGCCACAGGTCAGGGCTGCGGGGAGCGGCAGAGGGCCCTTCCACGGGAGCGCTGCGCCCTGAGGGCCCGGGGGTGGGGGCGCAGGGTCCCAGGGTCTGTCCAGGGGAGGGGGCCCTCGAGCGGCCACACAGGACCACCCACAGGGCTCAGCCTGGCGCGGAGAGCCCACCTGCCAAAGATGGCAGGGCATGGGTGCTGGTGGGCTGGGGGCTGGGGGACCCCTGGGGTGGGGGCTGGGGGACCCCTGTGGGGCTGGGGGTCCCCTGGGGTGGGGGCTGGGGGTCCCCTGTGGGGCTGGGGGACCCTGTCTCTATCAGCCCCACAGAGTCGGGGGCTGCGGCTGCCGCTTGAGCACGGTGAGGTGGCTCTCAGCATCTGGAAACAAGGGCACGATAAGGCGTTCACAAATGAAACTACAGAGAGCAAGGGGACGACCCCGAGGAAGCGACCCGCGCGCCATCCAGTCGGACTCCAGGCTGCAAAGGCTGCAAACCGCCGGGTTCCCGCCATACGATGTTCTGGAAAAGGCAGACTGCGGGGACAGGAGACCGCGGTTGCCGGGCAGGGGGCGGGGAGCAGTCTGAGCTGAGGACGCCGGGGGAGGAGACTCTCCATATGAGCGGGCGACGCGTCCGAGCCACAGGACGTGCAGCCCGAAGGTGCAAACGTCTCTGGACTCAGTCAACCACACCGACTCAGTGCCGCTCAGGAACGGGAACAAACCTGTGGAGGCGCGAATAAGAGGAGCGTCCGCCGGGGCGACGGGGGGATTCTGCTCTTCAGGCCCACCTGCTCCGTATACTCGAAGCTGCTCTACAAATAGAGTCTATTAATTAAAAGATCACACGGAGCAGAATTTAATTTTGCTGACAGCCTCAGTGGTTCTTGGGGAAACTGCAGCCTCTTCCCTCGCTCTGACCGCCGCCCACGGCGGGGAAAGGAAGCAGCGACCTGGGATTTGGCGTTTCGGGGTTCTCTCCACTTGGCTGCGCCCCTCCAGGCATCACTTCTTGCTTTTCCACCAGCACCTTGACTGTGAAATAGTTGTCTTCAGACGAAGGTGCGCTGCCTTTGTGATGAGCGACTGCAGCATGCCTTGCTAACTCCCCTAATTTCCCCGTTACCCACAGGAAGCTGGTTCAGAGAAGGTGGCAAAGATGAGACCCTGACCCAGGTTCCCACCACTCGAAGCTGAGGTCCGCTCAGTGGGTTCCCTAACCAGCCACCCACACCTCGCCCATCCTCGCCCTCGTCCAGGGTCCCCGGGGCAGGACTGGCTCTGCAGGGTTTCCATCAGCCGGGCACCCTCCTTGAGGGGGATCATCCTCATCACAGCCGCCACGCTGGCCGGGCGTCCGCGTGACCTTCTCGCCTCACTGGGCCGCCCTGTCCCAGGAGCTGGTCCCGGCCTGCTGCCCCTCTCCCCAGAAGGCCCCGCCTTCCACGCCATCGTGACCTCAGGGCTGGCTCCTCCTGCGGCCGTGGGCCGCCACCTCTTCCAGGCCAGCAGACGGGGGTCCTCCACTGGCACGGCTTCGCCCTGCCGCAGCCCCCGAGTGCCTGCAGCGGGAGAGACGCCAAGCCAGGTGCCTGGGTGCGGAGCTGAGCCAGTCCTCCCGACTCCATGCTGCGCAGCCAGAGGTGCCCTCCGAGGCTGGCGGCCGTCCTGGGGCCCCCGGCAGCTCCCCACGGCCCAGCCTGCCAAGACCTCCACCCCGACAAGGTGCGAGACACACCAGAGGGAGTGGGCCCACGTCCAGCCACACCGCAAGCGGCGCGAAATCGGGCTACAGATTATTCAGGGCTGCAGGGCAAATTCCTCCGAATTTTTCGGTGCCATTTAATTTTGACTTTATTATGTCTCAGGATGCTGGGGGTCAGGAGTCCCGGGCCGATCCCTAGAGAGGGCGTACAGTGTGAACTGGCAAACACCGCAGGTCCGCAGAGCCCTCCCGCCGAAAACGGCCCCTCCCCCTCTCCCGGCCCCCCTTCCCCCCAGGCCCACGACGCCCTCGCTGCGCAGGCGACCCTCTTCCCCAGGAACCAGCCCTCGTGGCTAACGCTGCTGACGGGACAGCCAAGTGTAGGACTGCCGGCTCCCAAATGGAGAGCAAGCCTCAGAAGCTGCATTTCCGTTTCCACCCAGAAGCCACCTAGGAACCTGCAGAAGCCGGGGGATGCGGCGAAGAGGGGCTGAGCTGCAGGCCAGGTGGGAGGGAGGGGGCCGGCGGGGCTCCGTCCACACCTGGAGTGTCCATGCGGGGAGAGAAGGCTGGGTGCCCCCGGCCACACTTGACCTCTGCCGGCTCCACACTCGGGCGGTGTGAGCAGGTCTGGTTTGCACTGAGGCCAGCAGCCTGGGTGCTCCCTGCCAGGGCTCTGCTCTGGGATGCCGGTCACCCCCACCTCCTGCGCCCTCCATCCCCAGGGCCTCAGGGTGCCTCCCTGGGCTAGGGCTTCATTAATCCAGTGAGTCATAGTGACCCCTAGACACTGTGGGCCTCCTACAGGGCCATCTGGGAGACACCCAGGACACAGGCCCCCATCTCGTGCCAGAGCGCTTCCAGGAAGGTGCAGGGGGTCACCCCCCAGGACGGGGGAAGGCCCTCTGACAAGGGAGCCAGAGGCCCTAGGGGAGCCTCCCCCCGCCCTCGCCTCTGCTGCCAAGATGCCGATAGCCGGGAGATGACGCATCAACCTGTTTCTCAGGGAGGGAGGGCCATCGATCAGATCCGCCCTCCCCTGGCAGGGCGAGCCGGCCACCAGGAGCACGTGGCTCCACCAGGGCTGGTCAGCTGTGCTTCTGGGCAAACCCGGCCCCTCGCTGAGCCCAGACTCACAAAGAGGGTGGGTCCCCAGGGCACCCAGCCCTCTACCCCATGAGTGCTTCAGTTTTGGGAAAGGACTCAGCGTGTTCTCTAAGACAAACCCCAGGCGGAGACCTTGGTTTCATGTGAAAGGAATCCCAGACAGGAGGGAGCCTGGTGGGATCCGCACCGAGATGTCTGGCTCGCTGCCCTGCCAGTCCTGTCCCTGAAATCAGAACTATCAATCTTGAGAAAATCAGATTAGCTGTGGCTGGCGTTACCTGCACAGTCAAGGGAAAGCAACTGCCTTTCCATCACACTTTCCAGAAGCATAAAAGGGAGAAGAATGAGACCCCAAAGGAGATGAGCATGGGGGCTGTGGGGCCGCCTCCTTGGGGGCACAGAAAAGAGGCATCGTCTGGCGAGCGGGGATGACGGCCCTCCTGAGGACCTCTGCACGCAGGGGCTCCCTGTGGCCCCGGGATGGCAGGGGCCGGGGGGCACACATGCTGGGCAGTACAAGGGGGGCACAGACAGAGGGAGTCTCAGAGAGGTACTGCAGGCCTGTCCCCGCAGGACGCATCTCTGACGGGGCCGTCAGACGTCACCCCTCCTGCCCACGCCAGCACCCCTCAACCAGGAACAGCCTCCTGCTCTGACCTGAATCCTTCAGAAAGCTCTGAAACGACTCTCACGAGCATCTGGACACAGAGGCAGGTCAAGAGCCCACTCCTCTTCTCTCACGGTCTGCCTGCTGCGTGCCTCTGTGCCATGAGTCAGCATTTACTGGGCACCCAGGGCATGCCAGTCCCGGGAGTGGCCCCTTTGACACAGTCCTAACACTGCTTCCAAGCTGCATTCATGTATCGTCATTTCTCATTGTACAGATAAGGAAACTGAGGCCTTAGACGGTCGGCCGTGCACCAGTGTCTGTGCTGGGCTGTGCAGGGCGCCTCTTCCAGCATCCAGCCCAGGGTCCTGCACAAACAGCTAAAATGAACTTTGTGTTTGGGGTGTTCTGCCTGCACAGAGCAAAGGTCATGGGGGAGGACGAGTCTCCCCGGGAGAGGTCCGACCCGGGACAGGCACCCAGGGACCCAGGTAGGTCTGTCTGGGACCCATAGCCGTGAGGTCCTGGGCCCCAGGCACCTGATCAATGCTGGGAGCCCTGCATCAGAAAGGGACCGCCCAACACATGCTGGGATGATTCAGACTCACCAGAAGGCAGGACACACCGGGGGGGTGGCGGGGAGGGTGGTGCTTCTTCAGAGGAGGATACCCCCTGGTCTTTTCAGAAAGCGCACGTTCAGCAAGGCCTGTGCTGCCGTGACAGGCTGGGGCGGGGGCCCTGAGGCCTCCAGCCACCTTCACTCCCAGCTGAGTGAGCCGGGTCCCCCAGCTGGAGACCTCAATGAATCTCCAGGTCCTTCCCTGGCCTGACAGCCTCCTCCACCGCCTCCAGCCTGGGAGCAGACAGAAATGAGGTGTCTGCCCATCTCTGCCTGTTGAGAGGATCTCTCGCATAGAAGGGCTCAAAATGGTCTCAGGAACCCACTTCTATAAAAAGGGAGAAACTGAGATCAGGAAGGAAGAGGAGGTGGGGAGGGGGAGTGAAGGGGGAGGGGAGAGAAAGGGGAGGAGTGGAGGGAGGGGAGGGGCAGGGGGCGAGGGAGGGGGAGGGATCTCCTGAGTCCAACTTTGAGCACATTTTGGAAATAAGCGCCAGGAAAGGTATGAACCTTCCCCAGACGTCAGAGACTTGCTGGAAACAAGCAGCTGAAGCCTCTCCGTCAGCTGTCAGAGCCCAGGAGAAGCGGGAGGAGGCAGGTCCCGGCGGGCCCTGCCATCACCTCGCCTGGAGCTGGGCTACCTCCAGAGACCCTGCTCGGCTGGATGGCAGGGACCTGGGGGCTCTCAGATTGTTCTGAGCAGGTGAGGTCGAGAACTCCTGTCCACCACGACCCTGCCCGGGCCCCAGGGCCACCTGAGCCATGACCGCAGCCAGTGTCCCTCTCACAGGGCCCCCTCCCCACGCCCTTGTCTGTGCAGAGACGTCTTTGCCCCCACCACGAGGGGGGACGTAGGCCATAGAGTGGGGAGGACACAGCCCAGCGGAGAGGGGACTTCAGCCTTGGGCAGGGCGGTACCCACGTGGCTGGTGGGCGGCTAGGGTCAGGGATGGCAGTTGGCAGCATCTCAAGACTGGCCTCTGGTTCTCCCTGGGGCAGCCAGCTTCTCCCAGCAATTTGACAGGGAATCGTGTCTTCCGGGCTTGGCTTCCAGCCACGTCCAGAACTCTGGGAATTCAGGGTTCTAATTAGTGGCTCTCATTAATCAGGGCCCCAACTAGGTGGAACTGGAGGCCCAGCATGGCAGGGAGCAGAGTGTGGGCCACCCTGACTCCAGGGACCACCCGCCTCCTGTGAGCACAGCACTGCCGCCCTGACACGGTCAGAAGAGGCTGGAGAGGCCGGCTCTGACCTGGAAAGAAACCGCAGAAACGGGAGGCAGGCAGACTGCAGAGCAGAATCACATTCTTCTTGCTTTGCTGTCCAAAGCCTCTCGGCAGCTCCCGCACAGCCCACAAGACAAAGCCCACACCTGCAGCTTAACATGGGAGCGGCCACCTAACCCCAGCGACCCCACTCTGGGGGCGTCACCACTTTCCTCCAGCACAGACTCACACTGCCTGGCTCTGGACACACGCTGCCCTTCGTCCGCGCTCACTCTGCCCAGGCGGTGCACAGACTCTTCAGACTCAACCGTGTCTCCTGGGATCTGACCTGAGCTGGGCCCCGAGGGCCCCAAGAGATTCTGCCGAGGCTTCTCACACATGCACACACATAGGCACACACATGGGCACACACGCACACATATGCACGCGTGAGCACACAGAGACACACATACATGCATGCACACGCAGATGCACACACTATACATGTGGGTACACGTGGGCACGCGTGTATACATGCAAACACACACGTGTGCACCTGAACCACACATGTGCGCACCTGCATGCGTGCACACGTGCATACACATGTGGGCACACACGTGCACACATGTAAGCACACAGAGACACCCGCATGCTTGCATTCACACACAGGCACACGTGTACACATGTAGGTACATGGGCACACGTGTGCACAAGTCCGCACAGACAGATGCACACATGCATGCACACACAGCATACCTGGGCACACTCAGGCGCATAAGCACAGGTGTGAGCGCACGTGCACACAAGCCCAGACACATGCATGCAGACATGTGAGCGCACGTGCACACAAGCCCAGCCACATGCATACAGACACGTGAGCACACGTGCACACAAGCCCAGACACATGCATACAGACACGTGAGCACACGTGCACACAAGCCCAGACACATGCATGCAGACACGTGAGCACACGTGCACACAAGCCCACACAGACGCACGCATGCACACGTGCACAGAAGTACACACAAGTGTGCCCATGCACCTGCGCTGTGATGCCTCTGGGCTCATGCCATGCTCACCCGAAATACCTGCCGCCCCCAGTGCACGCCTCCCCAGGTTCTGCTGGACCCCTCGGCCTTGGCCCCTACCCCGCACCAAGCACCTCCTCCCAGCGCCCAGGGAAGCATGAGCCCATATGCTGCCATTGCTGCTATTTTTCAAACAATCCTCCCTCCTTCAGAGTCTGAGTTCCCTGGAGGCAGGACGGTGTTTGACCAGGCCCTCCTTGCCAGTGTCCAGCACAAGCTCCCTTATAAAAACAGATATAAATAAAGGTGGATTTATAAGGCCCTTACTTTCAAAGAACTGTAATTCAAGCGTTTCCCTGTAATCCCAGGCTTTGTCTTCTTTTCTGGTATTAGAGAAAAGAAAACACTTTGAGGTAGACCCATGTTCGTCTTGACGTCTGTGTGAGTCTGCACAGGTCCCTTTGATGGGAGCTGGAGGCACGGCCGGGTGACCGTCTCAAGTGCCGTCCCTGGAAGGCCCACCAAGAGCTCCAAGCCGCGGGGCTAGGCCTCATGGATGGCCGCCTCCTGTGGGCCTGAACCCGCTCTGAGCACCGCTGCCCCCAGCCTCCGATGCACGAAGTGCGGGCTTCCCTCCCTGCAGACGAAATTTGGGACTGAGGTAAATCCACACTCACGTGATGCGTCTCTTTCTCCCACAAGTAGAGGGCAGCCTCAAATGCAGGTTGACGGAAGCGTCTTCTTTCTCCAGACAATGGGCGTTTGGGACGACTTTCTCGGGATGTGTTTACCCCTCAACAAGCAGGGTCTGCGCTGAGTACGAAGCAGCACGTGACTCCTTGTAGAACTGCTGTGAGTGAGGCCTCGTGGGGCAACAGGGGCTTTGGGGTCAGGGGTCAGCTCTTCATTTCGTCATGTAGACTCCGGGAGACTCTGTCTCTTTGAATCTCACTTGGTCTGTAAACTGTATCTAAAGACACATCTATTTATTTCATAGACTTTATGAAATACTTTGTATTCTATTTATTTATTAGGATAAACTAATTTTTCTCTTCATTTCGTGGACTTGCTTCATAAACAGGGTAGTACAAATGTTACTGACGTGCCCTCTGCAGCAGAGTCCCCGCTAACCGACGTGCACAAGCACAGACACGCACGTGTCTCCTTCCATATTTTCCACGGGAAGCTGTGCGGGGCTGGGGCCAGCGGAAAAGGGCAGAACGGAACCTGAGTCTGGAGGGAGACTCAGGCCAGCCTGAGCAGGTGCAAGAGCAAAGCCAGCCGCCCCCAGACAGCTTCCCCCACCCCACTGAGGCCAGGAGGGCTCTCGTGAGCAGCCGCTCTGGCCGGCGCCCTCCTGGGGCTCGAGGTCAGAATCTCATCAGCGGTGCTGGCATCCCCGTCAGCTCAGTTGTCCATGGGGCAGGAAATACCTGAGGTCCTTCTCCCAAGCTCCCAGCACCAAGGACATAAGCCCTTGGGTCTCCCAAGATGGGGCGTCTTTTACTCCAACTAGCGCCTCTCCACCACACCTGGGTTTATGCTAATGAGACTCCCAGGTGGGGCCCATGTGCATGCTGAGTCACTCCAGTCGTGCCCGACTCTTTGTGACCGCATGTGAGCCCGCCAGGCTCCTCTGTCCATAGGATTCTCCAGGGAGGAACACGAGTGGGCTGCCATGCCCTCCTCCAGCGGATCTTCCCGACCCAGGGATCGAACCCCCCATCTCTTACTTCTGCAGTGGCAGGCAGGTTCTTTACTATTAATGCCACCTGGGGACCTGGACTACTTCATGTCAGGCTGGGACTGGGACTGGCCCCGGGAAAGCCAAACTTCTGAGGAGCAGGCTGGACCTTCCCACCCACCCCGACCCTCCAGGTGGAGGTGACAGGGAGACGAGTTCAACCAGCGATGACCAGCGATCCGTGCAATCACGCCTGCGTGGTGCAGCCTTGGGGAAAGTCCTGGGAGCCTCTGGGCTGGTGGGCACCTCGCGGGCTGGGAGGATGGGGTCCCCAAGAGGGCCTGGGAGCTCAGCCCCCCACGCTGGACCTGGCCCGTGTGGCCTCCACAGCCTCTTTGCCGCATCCTCCGTAATTAACCAGCCATCACAAGGAGAGACGCCTCCTGGCTCTGCAAGTCACTCTAGCAAATCACCCAGCCTGGGGGCGGGGCGCAAGTACTCCTGAATTTAGAGCTGATTGCTCAAATGTGTGGTGACCCCAGGGTCTGGAGGGGGGAGTCGTGTGGGTCTGAGCCACACCCCGCCATGTGGCAGGTACGTCAGCACTGAACTGACCCCCAGCTGGAGCTGCAGACTTGGAGAAACACATGCGCGCTCGGGCTGGAGCCAGGCCCGCCTGCTCCACACGTGCCGTCAGCACCCACGGTCACCGCGTCTGCCTCCAGCAGTCTGTCTGTCCACAGGGCCCCCGGCCCCCAGCTGCCCATTCACACAGAGATTCAATGCTCCCCACCACGAGCGGGACAAAGGCCAGGTCTGCAGAGGTCCCCAGAGTCTCTGAGAAGAGACCCCTGTCTCGCTAAGGGGCACAGCAGGCACGAGGTCAGCACCCTGGTGCTGCCACAGGGGTGGGGCACCGCCTCCCTCCCCTTAGGTGTCACCCTGACTGTCAGGGGAGCCGGTCAGCGGGGTTCCAGGTCAGATCAGCTTGTGAGCAAACTGAGGGGCTGAGCTTCAGCATCCCAGGAGTGGGCAAGCCTCGGCGTCCCGGGAGTGGGCTGAGCCTCGGCGTCCCGGGAGGTCTGCAGTAGGACCAAACGGCAGAGAGCAGGTGAATTCGCTCTTCCTGCTCAAGGAGGATGTCAGCTTCTCCGGCCCTCAGGCACCACAGCCTTGGGTCTCTGCTTTCAGACTCAGACCAGGACTCACGCTGTCAGCGCCGCAGGCTCTGGGGCCCTTGATTCAGGCTGAACTGTCCCGTCTCCAGCTGTGGACAGCAGACGGGTCGTGGGATCTTGGGCCTCCGTAATCGCACGGGACAACTCCTAAAAAGCAGTTTCTCCCATCCGTGTCTGACTATCCATCCTATTGTTATCTGTCTGTCTGTCCGTCTACCCACTATCCATCTATTACCTATCCATCCATCTACCTATTATCTATGTGTCTGTCTGTCCATCTGTCTACCTATACACCTCCTGTTGGCTCTGCTTCTCTGGGGAGCCCTGGCTACGCATGTCCACACCGCAGAAGGCCCCAGCCAGGTCCTGGCAGTCGCAGGTTCAGGTTGCCAGAAACAATCCACCCGCAGTGGCCAGGGGTTCGTCCTGGTCTGGCCCCACGTGGGTTCCGCTGCCTTCCCAGCTCCAAGCCCTCGACAGGCCCTGGACCCTGACCTGCTCCGTCCAGCAATCCTGACACTCAGGGTCCTTGCCCACCTCTGTGCGTAGCGCCCCTAGCTCTGCACATGAGGCCTCCCGGCCAGGAATCCCTGCTCCCCGGCTTCTACCTCTGATCTTATTCACTCCCAAAGTTAGGCTTGAACCTCAGAGCTCTGCCCAGAGCCCCGCAGACCCCTACTCTGTGCGAAGGACGCGGTGGACTCTCTGCCCGCCGGGCCTGTGGGGTGGCCTATGAGCTGCCCTGCGGCCAGGGTGCAGCCCCACGCACCAGGAAATGCCATGGTCCACACGGGCGCCAGGACAGGGTGAATAAGGCACGAGCCCCGGGGTGAGATCCAGGCCTTGTGCTCAGGGTCGCAGTTTCCTGCAAAGCCCTCTCCTCTCCTTGGTCCTCATGGCTCTCCTATGCTACAGAAGCTGGTCTTTGAAATCAGCCTGCGTACCAGCAGAGAAAACTGCGCCCAAGGGTGCCCAGGGGAAGGGAGGGCTGCTGGGTTTCATGGTAGGTTTTTCTGAGAACGTTCGAAACCACTGGATCTAAAGCCTGCAAAAGAGGTCGTTTGGGGCATCTGTTTTGTTCAGGAAACGTGGCAGGGGAAAAGACCAGAGGTGTAGGAAATACGGGGAGATGGGCAACTGTGGAAACTGGATTATCAGGTCAAGGGCCAGGTACAAGGGCATGAGAGGAAGCGTTCACCCCTGGGGGATCCTCACTCTGCACAGACAGCACCTGGCCAGAGGCTCACAGAGTAGGCAGCCGTGAACAGAGGGGCCCAAAGAAGCATCTTGGAGCCTGGGCTCTGCTCTGAACACCATGGTCCACCCCCAAGCCCCAGAGTCAGTGGGTCCTGAGAGTCTTGCCTTCCCCTCAGCCCTGTGCTGGGAGCCCACGCTGTGGGAGACCCCAGCTCAGAGCCCCAGGTTCAACCCCCAGCAAGGCACCTTCCGACCAGGTGAGCCCCTTCCAGCTGCCCCTGCCCAGGGATGTGACCCGATCACAGGGCTTGCCAGGGGGAAGGGGCTGTGAGACCCTCCCCTTCTGTGACCTAAGCCCTGCGGTAGTCCAGAGAAGCAGAGCCGTGCTCCCAGCCCCAGGCTCACTGACCCTCCTTCATCCCCACAGAATCCACCCGCCATGTCTCGGTTAGGAAGTCAGCACCTCTCCTCCAAAGTCTGGGTGCCTCCCAAGGAAAGGCTGCCCCACACTCACACCCCCCTGCAGCTCAGCACCTGGCACATGGGGCACTCACGCCGTGGGCCAGCCAAAGCTCTGCTGAGCCCAGCTGAGAGTGGGCAAGGAGGAAAGGTCGGCGGGAGCCAGAGCTCCAGCCAAGCCCCAGGACCATAGGCAGACCACAGGCGGCCCACAGCCAGCAAGGAGTGCAATGCTGAGACCCAGCCCGCGCCCGGCTCTGTGGGGCCATCACAGGACCCCTGCCGGGCTTCAGGGCAGACCCTCGCCCTGCGGCGCCCTCCGGGATTATGAGCCCTCCCGGGTGAAAGCTCCCTCTCCAGCAGGTGTCTCACTCACCCCTGAGCCTTCCAGGAGGGTGGCTGGGGGTCTGGAAGTGCCCCGCCCGGGATGCAGGCCTAGTCAGGTGCCCAGGGCGGGCATTGCCCGCAGTGGCCCTTCCTCGCCCGCCCCTGGGGAGATTCGAGGACCCTGGCCTCATCTCCGGCGGCTCGGACTTGCAGCGGCTGCCTCAGCGGGCTCTGTGGCCTGCACTCTAGCCTCCCGCTTCTGCAGGCAGGTGGCCGAGCTCGGAGCTGACCTCAGCGATGTCACTGGGTCACCCAGGCCCGGCCACTTTCTGCACCACACCCTGCCTTTTGGGCACGCAGCTAATGCCCGAACGCCGTCCTCTCGTGAACACACAATCTGCTTCGATTCCAGACGTCCCTTAGAGCTCAGCCTCTGCAGGATTCATTAGGTTTGGCTGTTCAGAGCAGCCGCCTAACTTCCAGCTCTGCCCTGTCTTGTCGGGAAAAAATGATCATCTGAAACAATTACACACTTCGCTTGGTTAATAGAAAGCAGATTGGCCATCATCCTCCAGCTGGAAATGGCTTCACCTCCAGAGCGCTCTGCGCACCCCGTAGCGGCCTTGGGGTGGGGTTCACAGTCCACGCGGACCACTCCTCAGACCCAACCTCCCTCCTCCACCATCAGAGTCTGTCTCTGAACATGATTTTGGGGCGTTCTATGTGGAAAATCATTCACCATGAGCATTCATCAGAGTTAAGTGCAGAAACGGTTCCACAGCCAAATACGTGTGAGAGGATTGAATTAAAGATTAAGCATATGTATTGAGGGCAGTTTGGAGTAGGAAATGGAAGCCCACTCCAGTATTCTTGGGCTTCCCTGGTGGCTCAGATGGTAAAGAATCCATCCGCCTGCAATGCAGAAGACCTGCATGTGGTCCTTGGTCAGGAAGACCCCCTGGAGGAAACGGCAGCCCACCCCCGTACTCTTGCCTGGAGAATCCCCACGGACCGAGGCACCCAGAGTCTATGGGGTCACAAAGGGTAAGACACGACTCAAGCAACTGAACACCAGAGCAATTCAGTGCCACACTGATCCCAGGTTGATAGGTGAAGGCTCAGCATTAGGGGCTAGCAGAGAGGGGAACAGAGGGCAGGGCTCCCCAGAGCCTCCTGCCTCCAGCGGCGCCCTGCCCCTCCTGTTACTGGGGACGAGCTGAGCAGGGGGTCTGGAGAGCACCCCTGCAGGGTTGGTGCGCTCCCCTCTCCAGCTCACAGTCAAAGGTGAAAAAAGCACAACGGGGCGCCCCTCCGAGCCCCCGCGCCCCCAAGCCCCTGCCTCCCCATGCCCCCGCGCCCACGCCTCCCCGAGCCCCCGAGCCCCCGAGCCCCCACGTCCCTGCACCCTTCACCCCGTGCCCAGAGCTTCCGAGAGCTCCCGTGCGCCCAGGTCTGGGGCCGGGCTGGCCAGCCGTGACCTTGAAGAGCAGGTCTGTGTACAGGTGCCTGGTTCATGAGGTGGGAGCTCCCAGGGGAAATCCGTGTGGAGTGGGCACAGAAGGCGGGAGGGGGAGACAAGGGCAGGGGTCATCAGAGCATGGCTGGAGCAGGCTGGGCGGGAGGGCTTCAGGGGAAGGCACACCCGGGGGAAGGCTCACTTACGGGAAGGCTCACCTGCGGGAATGCACACCTATGGGAAAGCTCTCCTAGGTGGACCCCGATCTCAGGGGCAGGGCTTCCACACTGCCACACCAGCAGGCACTCTGGAGGTGCGGCTCTGCAGGACAAGTACCCCAGCTCTGCATCAGCCCCGGTCTCTGTACTCACAGCGCCCCTGCCCCACCTGGGTTGCCCCCCAACCAGCTCCTCCAGAGCTGCCTGCTTGTCCCGAGCTCTCTGCTTGACAGGACACTGGCTTCCGCCTTCTCCCCCGGGACTCCCACGCCTGCTGGGAAGTACTTCGCTCACAGCAGACTCTAGGGTCAGGGAAGGAAGAGGGTGTAACACGCAGCTAGACATGTGCAGAAGCCCTGGGGAGTGAAGACACCCCGACAAGCCTAACGAAGCTCTCTCTCCACCTCTGCGGCGTCCGAGGAGCGAAGTGCAAAGTGCAGACAGCAAGGCTTCAGCATCACCTCCCTGCCCAGCGAGACCTCGGTTCATCACACCTCATCTCCGAGGCTCTAGAGTCGCCGGAAGACCAGATGCGACAGGGTGGTGTGGGGCTCCAAAGTTCTCTGGAAGCCAAGAGGGAGGCTCTGCATTTTATCAGCGTTCTCACAAAGCTGCGGAACAGATCACTACCAGCGCGGGTCAGGCCGGTCCAGACGCCCGGGAGGGGCCGCCCTCTTGAATCCGCATGGGTGTTCCTGTTGTTATGGACATAATGCAGTGGAGACCTCCAAACTGAATTCCTGCGTGCAGTTCTTCCAGGAAGTGGACTGGGTGTCATTCCCAGCTGTGCGGATAGGTGAGTCCTGAGGCCTGGAGGAGGGGCTGGGGCTCCCCTGCCCACGCGTCAGAGGAAACCAGTGCACCGGCCGTGGCCCTGGTCTCTCCTCCTCCTCGCCACCCTCCAGCTTTGCCAGAGGCGGTGAGCAAACACCCATAGATAGATGAAATCAGGCACGTGCCCTGGATTCTGCCACCACTCAGGTTTGGCTGGAGAGGCCCTTTAGATGGAGCATCTGAAGGACTCGTGTGGGGCAAGCTTGGCCCCACACCCAACGTCCGTTCTCATATTTGCCTCGCATCTTTGACCTCACGCCGGGCACTGGGGACAATTCCAGCCAAAGCAGAAGAGACGCACCGAGGGCCCGGGGCCAGTGGGCTGGCTTTGCCAACAGGGACAAGCCGTCAGCACAGCCTCCGAGTGTGGCTCTGACAGCCAGGACAGCGGAGGCCGCGCCAGGGAGCCTCCCTTGGCAGGAGGACACTGTGTCCAGGGAATGGCCCGGGCGGGCCCCAGGTGGGGACCCTCCGGCACATCTGAGGACCTCTGGAGGCCAAGAAGAGGACTTCAGGTTTTATCCAAGTAAAATTAGACACATTAAGGGGCTTTGAGCAGAAAGGTGCCAGCAAGCAGTTCATGCTTCTGGAAAGCTCTCCCAGCTCCAGGGAGAGCAGGCGTGGTCAGGACAGAAGGCGAAGGCGGGTGAGGAGGTCGGATGCCATCCCGGGTCGGATGAGCACGTGGCCAGGGGCAGGTGAGGCTGGGGTGTCAGGAACCTGGGGGAACAGAGTCACAGGAAGAGCAGCTGGATTTGAAAGCCGGGGGGACAGCCATTTCAGTCCACGTGGATTAGAGGATGCTGAGACAGGCTACAGAGACAAGGAAACATGTGGGAGAGGAGGTTTTGTTTCCTGGGGGGTGGGGGTGCACAGATCTCTGATTGTAAACAGCAGGCCCTGCAGCTGTGTCCCCAGGACACCTGGGGGCGTGTGCTCCGTGGGCCCAGGTGGGACTGTAGGGGGCCGTCCACACCGAGGAGGGGCTCCTTCCATGAGATCAGCATCGTCTCTGGGACCTCTCTTTCCCCTCTGCCGCATGCGCGGGACAAGGACCCTGAGACACGGCTGAAGTTCTGAGGGGGTGTGACTCATGATGACTTACACAAAAGCCCACCCTCAGTAAAGACAAGAAGAGGGGGTGCGGTCTGGACAAAGAGAAAGAACTTCATGGGGACAGTGACGTATCAAGGACAGAAAGAGCCACCAGAGCCTAGAGGACCAAGAAAGGAACAGTAACAAAGAGCCTCGAGATGAGGCGGAAGGGGCGGACTGAAGGCGGTCTCAGCGGGAGAAATTCAAGCGACAAGCTTTGCTTCATTTCACACAACAGGAAACAAGAAACTGTAGAAGCGAAATAAAGCCCTGTAGAGAGCAAGCCGTCGCCACGTGTTTCCTGGCAAGTGAGGGCTTGCAGGGCCGGAGCAGTCCAGGTTCGACTCCAGGGCCCGGTGTGTGTGTGGTCAGGAAGCCGCGGACCTCGCTTGCACCTCATTTTCTTTTGTATAAAAAGAAAAGGTGTCATGAAGACTAAACAAAATACCGCCTCTAAGCGGTCATCACACAGCGTGTAGCCGGCGGGCTGCAAGTGGCCACGCGACGTCAGTGTTTTCATTATCGTAATTGTGTGTGTTGTAGAACTTTTCAGTAATAACGAGCAGACGCTCTCCTTTCCCCAGACAGCTGTTAGAACGCTGCTCTTCTCAGCTGCCCGACGCGTCACAGTCAGCTCATTCTCCCATCAGGGCACCCTGACCCCAAAGGCAGCCTGCTAATGGAGGCCCCGTCGGGGGGTCCTCACGGCAACACGTCCTGAGCCCCGAGTATCCGGCTCCAGCATGAGCTTCTTGGTTAAGGGGAACAGGAGAGGGTGGGACCTCTCCTGCGGGTGGGACCTGCGGTGGGTCCCTGGCTCTGTGATTTACAGACCAAGTGCCGCTGAATCTCCGCGACAGGCCAGCCAGGAAGCCAGGAAGTCAGCCTCCTGGCAGAGGAGGAGGCCCAGATTAAGCAGGTGAGCCCCGGTGGGTCAGGGCTGAGGCTCTGCGGGCGGGTCTCCCGCGGGGCCTGCTTGCTCTGACGCGGTCTCCTTCGTTCATGGGCAGAGCCACTGGGGTAGCCACGCCCAGACCCAGGGGAGCCGAGGTCACTCCCTCCGGACCTAGAGCAGAAGATGCAGGCTGCTGGGCCGATGCCGCGGCGGTGCTGCAGTGCCCAGGGGCTGGGGAGACGGCAGCGGCAGTTAGGACAGGGGCAGGGGCAGGGAGAGTCCGCTTTTAAGGAGGTTTGAAAAAACAGAGAGAGAAGCTAGGTTTCCCTTAAAAAGGAAATTGTGTAGCACGTGCAAACACAAGGCTTCTGAAAACCTGTAACTGCTGTTGGGGATGGCGTTACCTGTCTGGGGGCCCCGGGGGCTTCCTTGGAATTGAGCCCGTTCTGAACCCCCGCCCTCCCCGGGGCAGGAACCGAGGACACCAGACCCAGCGGCCCCCAGGGTCCGTGCCTGGCCCCCAGGACCACCCTGAAGGTGGAGGACGCCACCCGTGGTGGGCCTGCTGACAGCCTGGCTTCGTGCCCCCCAGCCCCACCCCGCCAGGGCCCCTCCAGTCCTCGGGCCGAGCACACACCCGCAGTGCTGTGTGAACCAGGGACTCCACTTGAGAGAGAGAGAAGGCGGCACCACCAGCCTCTCCGCTGCCCGCCAGAGGGACAGTGCCCTCGACAAACAGACTGGACCCCAGCGGGAGGGGCCAGGCGGGGAGCCGGCAGGCAGGCGGTCCCACCCCAGCCCCCAGCCGGCGGTCTCCGGCTGCTTCCCTGCTCTGCCTGCAGCGGTTCTGCCAGGCAGGTCTGGGTCCACGATCTCGCCCAGTGCACCGAGCCGGCTCCCTGCCGCCTGCCCCGGCATCATCTGTCCCGCAGCCGTGACCTTATTTAGACGATAGAATCTTATATGGTAAGGAGCCGCAGGACAGCCTGTCTGAACAGCGCAGATAACGCATTTCCTGTCAACCACACCATGAAGCAGTTTTCCGCCTCGTTTTTTTTAGATCAGAAGCAGATGAAAAAGCGGAAGACTGCGTAGGTCTCAGTGGCAGGGCGGCTGAGTGGCCGCCTCGAGGGGTGGGGCGGTGGTGGAGTGCGGATGCGCGGGACGGGCTGGCCTGCCGCGGTGAGGTCATGGTCTGCGGGCAAAACTGAGACGTCAGGACAGAACCAGCAGAACCAAGACGCTGAACCTCCCAGCCCGGAGCATGGCTAGGCGCGTCCTGACAAGAAAGACTGCACGTGGTCGCAGGGGAGTGGCCCTCAGCTGCGTGGCGGCCGGCCTGAGGCATCACCCTGAGTCTCACCTCCGTAAGCTCGCACCGTCCATCGCCAGCTATCTGCGTGAAGTCAGTTCCTCCTCAGTGACACGTGACCAGGACTGGGTCCCCACCCGGCGAAGGCCCTTCTCCGGGAGCCTCTGGTCTGGACCCTCGGCCTGCACCCCTGTGGGAGGCGGGTGGCAAGAGGGCTCCCATGCAGACTTCAGAAGGACCACGCCCGTCCCCAGCCTCTCGGGGACTTTGCTCTCTCCCTTCCTTTCTCCTCTTGCATTAGAGGGAATGCCTCCCCGGCTTCCACAGGCTCAGCCTGGGCTCATCTCCCCTGCAGTGCTGACTCGCCAGGCAGGTAACCCCTGTGGGGACCATCCCGGGCACTATAAGATGTCTAGTAGCACCTGGGATCCCCCCGCACCAATGACAGCGGCAGCCCCCGGACCCGACCGCCAACCCCACATCCGGACGCTGCCGAGTGCCCCCTGTGGGTGGAATCACCCTGGCTAAGACCCTAACGTGTTCAGAATCTCCCAGCAACTTCTCCAGCTGGCTTACCACTGCGTGTCACGTATCTGGGCCAGTTGGAAGCCGGTGCAGAGTCCCAGGGCAGCTGCTAATGCAAGGCTTTCTAGACTGTCCCTTGCTCACGCCAGAAGCAGGCGTGTGAGTGGCTTGACCATCTTTTGCTGGGTCGGGACTTCTCTGCCACCCGTAGGTGTGGCCTGTCCCCCAGGAACGGCCCTCCCGGGGATACGCCCTGGAAGGGGGCGGGGCCCTGGCACCCCAGCCTCCTCTCTGACCTCCAGGGAAAGTCCTTCCAGACGTCCTGGCCCCCTCCTCTCAGGGCCAGACTGCACGACAACCCTGAGTCAAATACATCCTCTGGCGAAGGGAAGGACCTGCGCAGCCTGGCCTGGGGGAAGCCCCTTCCCTGGAAGACGGAGTCAGCCCACACGTGCACAAAGCTGTGGACCGCGAGCAGGAACAGGAGGGCAGGCGCACAGGTGGGCTCGAGCATCGGACGCGGCAGCGGGCCTCTGGGGCCGGGCCGCTTCAGCCCGGCAGGCCCCTCCTCACACAGCCTCACCACTCTCCTGGGAGCTGCTCCTTACTCTCCCCAGCTAACGTCCCTGGAGCCTGATCGTCTAGGAGGGCTCTCCAGGGGCGAGCAGCTGGCATCAGAGACAGAGCTAAGTGGGAGCCCAGCACTGACCCCACACTGTCACCTGGGGGGTCATGACCAAGGACACAGGGACCCCACAAACAGAGGGTTCCTCCAGGTTCTTCTGTGTCCATGATATTGAATTTACTTAAGACCATTTCAAGAAAATCTCACTCACAGATTAAACTCCCATAGATGGTATCCCTTTGGACTGGGATTCTTTTTTTTTTTTTTTTAATATTAGGAAGAACCAGAGCTGGTGAGATAAGGACTAGGGAGATGTTCACAAACACAGGAGAACCTCGGCCTCAGCCTCCAGGAGACGTGGCTGCTGGAGTCCCCGGGCGGGAGACGCCCTGACCCCAGTTCCCATACAGATGGGACTAAGTCACCTTCTGAGTTCATTGTAATTAGGAGAGAGGGAAGGATGTGTGAATCTGTAGACATGCTGCACGTGGACCCTGTTCCCAGGAGACCGTCTGCACTCTGGATGCACAGGACACTGGACATTGAGAAGGCGGGGGTGGAGGGGAGGGGGGAGACGAGGGAGGAGCCGGTGGTCTCCGGGGAACAGGAGGGCTCGGACCTGCTGCTCAGAGGTGGGCTTGCCCGACGCACAGCCCTCAAGGCCACAGTGCCCGTCCCCGCTCGAGTCTGCCTAGACCCCATCTTGTTCCCGTGCCACCCCGACCTAGAAGCCCGCCCCACCGGCCGCTTGGTTGTCAAACCACTGTGGCATGTCTGAACAGCTCCCCACATTCTGCTCCTCACTCTTGGTGTGAAGCGACCCCCCGAGTGAAAGGGAAAGCTGAAGTCGCTCAGTCATGTCCAACTCTTTGCGACCCCATGGGCTATACAGTCCATAGAATTCTCCAGACCAGAATACTGGAGTGGGTATCCTATCCCTTCTCCAGGGGATCTTCCCAACCCAGGGATCAAACCCAGGTCTCCCACACTGCAGGCGGATTCTTTCCCAGCTAAGCCACCAGGGAAGCCCGAGAATACTGGAGTGGGCAGCCTATCCCTTCTCCAGCGGGTCTTCCCGACCCGGGAATGGAACCAGGGTCTCCTTCACTGCAGGCCGATTCTTTACCAGCTGAGCCACCAGGGAAGCCCAATCCCCCGAAGACTGTAATAAAAGTGAAAATGGGTACTGGGGCCCGGGGCGCCTGGCTGACCCCTCTCCAGGGTTGTGAATCCCTCTAGGAAGACCCCTAGGGGGGGCTCCGCTGCGGGCTGAGAGGAGGGGAGGAGAGAGTACGGTAGGCCACTCTGGACTCAAAGAAGCACCAGGCATGGCACAGAGAGTGGACGCTCATCCTGGCACTGCCCTCCCCGTAACTGACCAGCGTGTCAAATGCCATCACCTGCCACCTTCCTCTGGTGTGTTTGGCCACATAATGTGCTGATGGGATTCAAAATAATAGCTGATTTTGGATAAAAACACTCTTGTGTTTCCAGATGAAATCATACTAATTGGGACAGTGAGCATCTGATCAGAATTCCCTGCAAATACTCAGATCAAGGGCCGGGGAAGAAGAGAGAGACCCAGCTGACTGCCACTGATCATGGAAAGTCCGTTCCTTGCCGCGTGCGTCTCAGCATCTCCACACGCCCAGCATCTTAAAGGCCCGAGATGAACTTGGGGTGGAGAAGGCGCATCCGTGTGCGGCTGACAGTGACAGACGGGGACGAGGCCCGCAGGCTCTCAGGGTCCGATGGAGGGCAGACAAGAAGCGGGCCTCGTCACGGGTGGGTGGTGATTCATTTCCAGACTCAGCTCAGCTCAGAGCTCAGAGGTGAACAAAAGGCCAGGCCTGCAGCCGCCCGAGCGGCTCCCCTAGATCTGTCCCTGCCACGGAGTCCACAGAGGGGCTGCCAAGCGGGGACCTCTGCCCTCCAGCCTCGCGGGGCAGCTCCCAGCAGAGGCAGGACTGAGAGCCACCACCCAGGGCAGAGGGACTCGATTCAGGACTGAACACCATCACCCTGGGGCAGAGGCTCCTGATTCAGGACTGAGAGCCATCACCCTGGGGCAGAGGCCCCAACTCAGGACTGAGAGCCACCACCCGGGGCAGAGGGCCCCGATTCAGGACTGAGAGCCACCACCCTGGGGCAGAGGGCCCCGATTCAGGACTGAACACCATCACCCTGGGCAGAGGGACCCGATTCAGAACTGAACACCATCACCCTGGGGCAGAGGCCCCCGATTCAGGACTGAGAGCCATCACCCTGGGGCAGAGGCCCCCAATTCAGGACTGAACACCATCACCCTGGGGCAGAGGCCCCCGATTCAGGACTGAGAGCCACCACCCTGGGGCAGAGGGACCCAATTCAGGACTAAACACCATCACCCTGGGGCAGAGGGACCCTATTCAGGACTAAACACCATCACCCTGGGGCAGAGGGACCCGATTCAGTACTGAGAGCCATCACCCTGGGGCAGAGGGCCCCGATTCAGGACTGAACACCATCACCCTGGGGCAGAGGCCCCTGATTCAGGACTGAGAGCCATCACCCTGGGGCAGAGGGCCCCGATTTGTTAAATGCTGGAGTGACAGGTTTGAATGGAACTGGCCCCAAGGGTGAAGGAAGACCCCGCTGGTGGACAGCTGAGGGCCTCTGCAGCCCCTTCGATAGAGCGTGGGGGAAACACGGGAGATGGTAACCACATAGCCCTGGAGGAGCTTGGGGCTCTGGGGTCTCCCAGGGAAGTCTGGGGGCGGGAGAGGGAAGCAGGTTGAAGGAGTTGGGCAGGGGCTCGGGACCCGGGGCTGCAGGGCTGGAGGCCCCAGAATCCTCCCCAAGGCCTCCTCCTCCAGCCCTGCCCCCGACATGCCTCTCAGCTCCATCCCTCCCACCCCCACCCCACAGAGGACCACCTTCTCTCTCGGGGTCCTGGGAGCAGGCTTCATCGGGACCCCCAGTTCCAGTGCTCCCTCGTCATCCACTTTTATAAATGAAAACAGCTACACACATCACAAATACAAGTCGCTCGCTTTTCAATGTTCTAAAATGAAAGGGCCAGACCCCCGTCCAGGCTCACGAGCAAGTCACCCTGGCCCTGACTGTCCAGCTCACCTCCACGGCCACTCCCAGCTCCACCCGACCCTGAGTCCCCGCCAGGCGGTGCACAGCCTGTCCTTGTGGGTCTGGGAGGCCGTCCTCGCACGTCCGTCTGTCAGTCAGTGAGGCCTATTGGTGGCCTGCAGTCAGCACCCACGTGCCTTCACGGTCATCCTCGGCCACCGCAGAGCGGCGAGACGCGTGTGCCTCCGGACACACTGCCCGGCTCCACTGGGCCAGAGGCACACGCGACCTTCCCCGTCAGCTCACACGTGAGCAAGCAGCCTTCTCGTGGCCTACACGGTGCCATGTCCTTCACACTTGTGTGACCCCATGGACTGTAGCTAGCTGAGAGAGGCGATTCCTGGGTGGGTTGGTAAGAAGTCCAGGGTCTCCGAGGAGGAGAAAGGGGTCTGCGGCTCTCAAGGAGAAGAAAAGGACAAACTTTTTTTTCTTTAAGCCCAGAGCACAACAAAACAACTCATCTTGCTCAAGGATGTTTCCCTTAAACTCTGTACCAAGGATTATGTAACAACAATGGCGACCCGCCCCAGTATTCCTGCCTGAGAATCCCATGGGCAGAGGAGCCTGCCAGGCTGCAGTCCACGGGGTCGCAAGAGTCAGACTCGGCTGAGCGACTAAAGCACCAGCTCCACTGTGCTGCTTGAGGACGTGTTTCTCCTTATTGAGAACATTTTGACTCATCTTGTTATCTTAAGACATATGTTGTGGAAGTGCGTCTGGTAAGACCTTTCTGCTGTTGATCTTCATCTTCTCAGTTTAAGATGGGTGTTGTCGGAGTGGGTCTGGTAAAGTACATAAGGCCTTGATAAGACTAGCGGGGTGGGGGGCACTCTGTCCCCCTTCTGATGTCCATGTCAGAAGCTTTGTCTGTCTCTTTTTACACTTTAGTATAACTCTGCTACACAAAAGCTCTTGAGTGATCAGGCCTGGTCCCTGGTCCGAGAGCTAAATCCTCTTTGGAGATCACGAATCCAGCATCGTTCACCATAAGCTGTCATAGCCGAGTTTGTCTCTCGTGGACTTCTCCAGGCAAGAGTCCTGGAGTGGGTTGCCATCCCCTTCTCCAGGGGATCTCCCCGACCTGGGATCAAACCCACGTCTCCCGCGTTGCAGGCAGATTTCTCACCGTCTGAGCCGCCAGGGAGCCTGATTTTGCCGGTGCTCTTGCCTAAGGTGGCCCCGGTGTCACACTGGGGTGCTGCTGGTGCCCGAGGTGTCAGAAGGGTGTGGCAGGCCTCACGGGGAAGCCCCCAGCCGGCAGGAGTGTGGGCTGCGAGCCCCGAGTTCAGCATCAGTGCACCAACAGGATTAGTGGGGTGTCTCCAGACAGAAGCGCGCATAGCACACGGTGGTGGGCGGCCCGGCGGGTGACGACGCTGCGACCAGACGCTGGCAGGAAGCCGTGGTGCTGTTTCCCGCGTCCACCGGGCCGAGAGTGAAGCAGATTGCCCTGCCCAGTGCGGGTGGGCCTCGGCCAATCAGCTGGAGGCCTGGCCGTCCGGAGCGAGGGGGGATTCTGCAGCCAGTGACCTTTGCACTTGACCTGCAGCACCTGCTCTGCTCTAGGCCTGCAGCCTGGTGACTGCTCAGATGACAGGAGTCCCTGGCCTCCACCGCCACGGAGCCGGTCCCTGAGATAGAGCCCACTCTCTGCATGTGCACACCCTGCTCCTCAGGGAGCCCCGACCGGCTCACGGACCCTGTGTCTCCCAGGAGCTGCGGCTCAGGTTCCCTGACTCCAGGCTCTGGCCGCTTTGTGGAGCGTGACTGCTGTAAGGAAGAAGACAGGGCATTGGCCCCCTGCCTGGATGTGATTATTCACGTCACATGATTATCCCTTCACAGAAGCAAAGTCACTAGACCTACTGCCTCGGGGCTCCAAGGAAGGGAAACGTCTCCTGGAAACGTCGATGGAGGTGCCCATCACAGGGTGGTCCACAGCCAGAGTCAGGGGAGAGTCAGGGGAGAGTGAGGGACACCGGGGGCCTCACGCCGCACTGAGCCTCCGCTGGGCCCTCTGCTTGCGGGAACAGGGCAGCTGGGACAGTCGTGTTATCCTGGCAGCCGAGACCTGGAGGCTACCTGGGATACTGGTTCCATCACTAACCAGCCAGTGACCTTGGGCAGCTTACCCAGTCATTACCCAGACGCAGTGCCTGCGTCTTCTCAGGGACTTTTTGAAAGGGTTTAATCAGTTATGCATGGACAGAACTTAGAGAGCCTTCCAAGGGCTCTGTTACTACTTATCTGTGTCAGGACTCGGCCAACTCTGGCCCTCCTTCTGCTCCGATGAGTAAAGCTTTATTGGAACCCTCACGTGCTTGTGCTTTGCCATTGCCGGATTTCACCCCGTGGCAGAAGAGCTGAGTAATTCTGAGCAAGGCCGCGCACTTTACAGACCCAGGATTTTATGGTCTGCTTTTAGTGATGAAATCTGCTGACCCCTTGAAACTGCGCACTTCAGGGTCTGACTATCCGGACTGGGTCACACGTGTCTAGATATTCAGTCAAGCTTCATTCTGGCTGTTTCTGTAGAGGTGTTTTTGGATGAGATTAACCCTGAAACTGATAGACTGACTAAACGGCTCACTCCAGCATGGGTGGGCTCCACCCTCTCAGGTGAAGGCCCAGATCGGAGACAAAGACTGACCTCTGCTGAGCAAGAGCGACTTCTCCAGCAGACGCCCTTGGAGTCCACGGGCAGCGTGAGCTCCCCAGGTCTTCAGCCTGCCAGCTGCCCTGCAAGGGGGCCTCCTCAGCTTCCATGTGTGTGCAAGCCAGTCCCTCAGGCTGGTGTTGCACTGGTTCCATTTCTCCAGAGGACTCTATTCCCAGCCTGTCATTCACCGGAATCCTGCAGAGGTGTGACCACCGCCCTGGGGTTGTCGTAAAGGATCTCCCATCGCTCTCAGGGCGGCTCAAGGAGACACGTGGCTGAGCCAGTGCGGTCCTGCAGGACAGGACCCCCCACGGGCTGGGCTCAGGGCACAGACGGGCTCCTGGCTGCCCCCCCAGGACGGCAGGACCCCCTTCAGGTCCCACCCCCCCCAGTCTTTGGGACTATAATCCGGGGTTCCAATAGTCTTAATTAGCCTGTTTAATTATCACGTAACACGTATCACTTTTCATAAAAATATTTTAGTTTTTCTCATCTTTTATGATGTTACTCCAATTAATTGTGTTGGAAAAAAAGTGCTGAACCTGAGCTTCAAAGAAGGTGCTAGTTTTTGAAGTAAATGTGTTTGATAATGGGGTCTTCTCAGATTTCTGCATCTGGAGAGGGGCTGGGACACCATTTTATACATTCATGTACGTACGACAATATAGATCTATAGCGCACGCACAAGGGCACGGCACCCGACTCCAGGATTCTTGCCTGGAGAATCCCGCGGACAGAGGAGCCTGGCGGGCTAGCCCATGGGGTCACGAAGAGTCGGACACGACTGAGCAACTGAGTGCACACACACACACACACACACACACACACACACACACACAGATCTACAGCACACAAGTAAATGGGCAGATGCAGTGTATCAGCAGCTCGCTACTGGCAGACATCTGGAAGCAGCCACTGACATATATTTCTATCTTTCTGTTCATCCACTTAGCCTCCAGCCACTGCTTCTCTTTAGCAAAAACCCTAAGATTGAGATTTCACTGGAGTCTCCTTCCAACATCACTGGCATCATGGAGTAAAGTTAGAATCTATTTAGTGAAACGAATAAACCACCAGAAGCAAAAAGGCTCGAGCACAGAGGAAGCTCATTTCTCTCCATGTAACAGGGCGGAGAGGACAGACTTCAGGATCTCAGCCAGGCCCAACTGCCATTCAGCAGGTGGCCACCAAGGCTGTCCCGGCCCATCTCCCCCTGGCAGGTGGAGGGGCCCTGCGTTGAGCTTTCCCCGGGCCAGGCAAAAGTGGCCCAGCCTCTCGCGCTCACATCCTGTGAGCTGACCCTAAGTCCCATCACTCCTCCTTGCCAGGGAGGCCGGTAAACCGCGTCCCGCTGTGCACCCGCGAAGGAGAAAACAGCCGGTAATCTCTGCCATTGCTGCTCAGCCAAACTGAGGAGACGAGGTCTTCCTTGAATAGAATCACAGGTGGAAATGCATCCTTTCATGATGGAGAGACGAGCTTAATGAATATTCAAACAGCCTTAGGAGACAGGTAGATCAATACCAGTGTTTTGCAGGGAAAGGGGGTGTGAGTGCCTGAATCCAGGGCCTTCACGCTGCTTTGAGGCAGAAAGCAGGCGACCCAAATTCCTGCGCCAAAGCACTCTTTGATTCATTCAGCGTGGATGCTGACCTCCACACGGATCTACATGGCAAGGGCAGAGGACCAAACTCCACCAGCCCTTCTCACACCAAGGAGGACTCGGGTCAAAGGGTCAAACCGACTCACAGACCGACGGCAGGCCCATGGTCACTGACAGAACGTGCGGGCACCTTTATGGGACCTGCAAGCTCGAAGGGGTCCCTGACCCTGGTGCGTCTGAGACCCGAGGCGTGAGAGGCAGTGGCGAGAGGAGGAGGAGCTCAAGCCTGGACCCCGGGCCTGCTGCCGTGTCCCCTCCGTCACTCGTTCACTCAGCAAGCGTTCGCTGCCAGCTGTACACCGCAGTGCTTCAAGAACAATGTGGCCTCTGCTCTGCAGCACTTACGTTCTGGTGGGGCGATGCACGGCAATGAAACAAAGGGGAAACGGCAGACTGCTGCGTCTCAGGGAGACGAGAGCAGGAGCTGACAGGGAGCCTGCCCTGGGGTGTCCACAGCCCCGGGGGCCCAGCACCGCCTCGCAGTCACCACACCCCCTACAGACCCAGCTCCCCCATGCTTAGTCCAGCAGGCGGGGGCTGCCGCGCTCAGCTCTGGCGGGGCACACGCCCCGACGTGGACCGTTGGCACTCAGCTCACTTCACGCCAGGACCAGCCCTTGCCACCAGCCAGGCCAGGCAGCTCCTCCCGGAGCCTTGTCTTAGGAAACCAGGAGAGAGCTGGTTTCTCCACCAGCTGCTCATTGGATCCTGAGCGCATGGTGGAAGCCCCCCACAGCCCTGCCCCAAAATGAGGAGGTCAGCCCTGCCACAGGCCCAGCGAGAGGAGGGCGGATGTTCTGATGGGTCCCTACCTGCAGCCGGGGTCAAACCAGTCCTTCTCTGGTTAAAAGAGCCATTGATTCCCCTTTTCCTCAAGTCACTCAGGGCTGGGGTTTCCTAATTTTGGACGATTTCTCTGATATCCCAGTAAGGGTGGCGGGGGGCGGGGCTGTGGGCCAGGCAGTGGATGCTGAGAATCCTGTGGTCGGGATGGCCTCTGGGAGGGTACAGCTGCTCTGGGCACACAGATAACAGGATTCGGCCACGAGATAAGCTAGAAAAGGCACATTCCAGGAAGAAGCGGCAGAGGCAACCACGGGAACCGAAGAACTCGTGGGGTGTTTGGGGCTCAGAACAGGGTCTCCGGCGGCCAGGCAAACAAGCTGGGAGGAGCCAGGCACCCACGTCTCCTTCTGGGGGTGATGGGCATTCAGCCGCCAGGGGGGCTCTGGGCAGAGGAGTGACAGGATCTCATTTATGTCATTAACGGGTCACCTGATGGGCTTTCCTGGCGGCTCAGATGGTAAGGAATCTGCCCACAGCGCAGGAGACCCGGGTTTGATCCCTGGGTTGGAAAGATCCCCTGGAGAAGGGCATGGCTGCCCACTCCAGTATCCTTGCCTGGAGAATCCCACGGACAGAGGAGCCTGGTGGGCCACAGTCCTTTAGGTCACTAAGAGTCCGACAAGACTGAGCGGCTGACACTCTCACACGGATAAGGAGACAGAACTGCATCGAAGACTAGGTGGCCGCTGAGGAGGGCTGAGCCGACCTGGGTCGGGGAGGCGGGAACACGGCTGGGGAGGCCCGGGGGTGGGGGGGAGTGGGGGTGGGGAGGCCTGGGGTGGGGAGGCCGGGGGTGGGGAGACCCGGGGTGGGGAGGCTGGGGGTGGAAAGACCCGGGGTGGAGGGGAGTGGGGTGGGAAGTGGGGGTGGGGAGGCACGGTAGCGACCTTGGCAGCAGATGCTGCGATGAGATGGGGTGGGGGTCGAGGCCCTGAGCCTCCGGCTGGCAGGTACGGGTGGGTGGGGGCCGTGTCACCTCCTGGGAGGAGCGGTGCTGGAGAGAAGGGCTTGGGAGGCCAGGGCGGCCGCATGCAGGGAGAGTCTGCTTCTCAGGCCAGGCACTTGGTGAAGGATGAACTCTCCGAGAATTAGATAACAAGCTCGATCGTGAGAAGGTTACGGCAGCGGACCTAAGAGTGATGGGGGCTCCGTCCGCAGCCGGGGGCTCCGCAGACCCTGATTGGGGCTCTGCGCAGGCCGGGCAGCCGGCTCAGAGCCACGGACACCAGAAGGGCGCCAGAGGCCCACACAGGGCTGGCCTGGACTCACTCACGGGGGCAGATGCGTGACTTTGCAGCCCCCGACCCCAGGGAGGGGGTTCATGCTGGGAAGATGGAGTTCAAGGACCTTCAGATGATCTTGTTCAGGTTCTTCTCAGCTGGAGATAGGAGTTCCATAGGGGTGCTGGGGAGGAGAGGGAGGAAAGGGCAGGAAAGTGCCTCCCGCCTCTGCTCCCGGCTCCAGAGCCCCCTGCTTCCTGCAGCCCTGGGTCCCTGCAGCGTCTGCATCTGCGCGGGCCCAGCCAGCCTGGGGGAGCTGCTGGCACAGCGCCGGGCAGAGGCGGCAGCACTGGGTGGGTTCCAGCAAAGGAGCAGCCCCACCCCCGACCCCGGGTCTGGTGGGGCCTGGCGGGGCCTGGCGGGCAGCTTGGTGCAGGCAGGCGAGTGGGGGGTGGCCAGCCTGGGCCCCCAGAAGACCTGCTGCATCAGATCGGATAGCTCGGGGAGGCTGGGCGGGGAGCAGGGCTCCGACAAGGGTCAAGGGGCGGCCCAAGCTCCCTAGCTGACTGCAGCCCCCGCGGGGCGCCCCCAGCCCCCACCCCGCTTAGAGGCAGTTTCCTTCCGGGGTGCTGACTTCCTCCCGACGCTCTTGTTAGACGCCACTGTGCTCACTCAAGGATCTCACACCTAATCCCTGAAACAAAAGAATCAATGTGGCCCCACAGCTCTGCAGAAGTATGTGATTAACCACTTCCGCAAGCATCTTTCCTTTAAAGACTTCTTAAAACTTTCATGGATTTTTTTAATGTTTCTTTATAATAAAAGATCTATTTTTAACCAAACATAAATACTGGTCATGTTATGGGTTTGGAGAGGGTATTTTTAAACAAGGCATAATGATTTGCCCATAGAAATGCCTCAGCTGAGCAGGGGGCCCAGGATGGACCGTGCTGAGATGCACACAGCCCTCAGACAGGGGCCCAGACCCCCAGACAGGAGCCCCAGTGCAGTGCAGTTCAGTCGCTCAGGCATGTCTGACTCAGGGCTCCCCAAAGAGCCAGTGCCCGTCTGTGCTCCATCCCCAGAGGACCCTTCGAGGAGCTGTGAGGAGGAGGAGAGACCCTGATAAAGCTTTGTTTTTATAAAAGCCACGGTTGCTCGGGGCAAAACATTTAGGAAATAGAAGAGGGAAAGCAAAAAGCGTGATGGAAACAAAAATGCCCCATCACCCAAACCTAGACATCACCCTGGTCCTTCTAAGCCTCCGCCTCCCTGGCTGAAAGGGAACGAAGGTGTCACAGTATGTCACAGTATGCGGGGCGCCGGCCGCACGGGGGCCACCTCCTCCGGGAGAGGGCCAGCTCCCAGGGGAGCCCTTCTCCGAGGCCCGTCTCGCCCACCCCCACAGGAGGCAGAGACCACGGCCCCAACCCTGCGGGGGGGACAGGGAGGGGCTGCCTGGCCTGGTGGCAGCCGGGGCTGAGGGGCCGTCTCCCCCGCCGCGGCGCAGAGCACCTGGCGGGCCCTGTCCTGGGGCACACGGGGCGGGAGCAGGAGGCAGAGACGGTGCAGCGAGGAGGCCGTGGGAGCAGCCGCCGTCCCGGGAACCTCTCTGTTCAGGCGCTCACCCGCGGGCAAGGTCCACCCGCAGCCCCACCAGGGACCCTCTGCCGTCCCCAGGTCCCGACAGAGGAGGGACCCCCGGCCCAGGTCGCAGAGCCGGGGGATGACAGCAGGGTCAGAGTCCATCCTCAGCTCTGGGCGCCCGCCTGCCAGCAGCAGCAACTGCAGGGGCTACAGATGGCGGAGGCCTGTGTTCCAGAAGCTTCCAGGACATTCTCCTCGCCCTCCCTCTTCTAGTGTTGAGGTGGGTGGCCGACTACCTGCCCAGCCCAGGCATCTGGTGAATGTCGGCAAGCAGCCATGCTGTATGAGGCACCACCCTAGACCCAGAAAACCAGAGGTGAGATGGTGCCTCGGGGTCGGGAAGCAGGTTTCTGTGGGCGGGCCTGCCGGTAACTGTCAGTGTCGGGGGTTGGCAGGATGCCCCGGGGACCAGAGCTCAAGTGAGGCAGCTTCCCCAGACATGCATGTGAGCCTGGGACATCCGCAGTTTGGACGGGGGCCCTGGGGCACCCCTCCCTCTAGGCCCTGACCTGCCTCCCCCACGTGCAGGGCAGTGAGTGGCCACCAGCCCTGAGGCCCCGAACCGACGGTGGAGGCGTGTCCCTCCAGGGCGGCCGACTCTGAGTCTCACCGCAGGCCCCCCAGCTTCCACCCCAGCCCCGGCCGCCCACCCGCTGGCCAGCCGCCCGGCCTCCAGCAGGGCCTCCAGCAGGGCCTCCCACAGGGCCTCCAGCAGGGCCTCCAGCAGGGCCTCTGGAATCGCTGGAGGCCCGGGAGCCCACCGGAACACTCACTGGAGCAGGGCGTCTCCTGCGTCAACATTCTCAGCAAACAGCCCTTTGGCTTGCGTGCTCTCAGGAAGATGATTAACATAATTTCCTTGACTTCCTCAAAATTTGGTGTTTACAAGGCTATTTTGGCAAGAACGTCATGCAGGCTGGTGGGACCCGACGGAAACACTGCTCTCACTTTCAATATCGACACTGCCAATGAGCAACATGGCTGTGCTGGTCTCAGCCACTTCTCGGGGGTGTTATGAAGGGAAACACGGGCATGTCCCAGAAGGAAAGGAGCCCCTCAAACTTCAGGCCTGCCAGGGGGGCTGGCTCTGTGTTCACCTTGGCCGCAGTACCGCTGCCCAGCGCTGGGGAGGGAATTTATTCTTCAGAAGTCAGTTCACGCTTCACCTCCTCCAGGAAGCCCTCCTTGCCTTCTTGTTCTTGGCCCCTTCTCATTCTTTCTCTGAGCTACCATTATAGCTCTTCAATATTTCTATTATTTTACTTACAATACTATACCAGGACTCTGCTTATATCCATTTCTCATACTAAATTATAACATCCTTGGGGCCAGAACCGAATCTCACTCATCTTTGCACCCACACCTCTACGAGGGTGCCTGGAACCAAGGAGGCACCTGGCCAGCAGCCTCTGGGCTCCAAAACCTGCTGGGGCTCCTGTCCCCATGTGCCCCCTCACCTAGCCTGCAGGCTGGACCTGGGGATGCTTTGTCAATCAAGAGAACAGAGCAGGAGGTGACTGGCGTCTCTCCTGAGATTTGATGACTGTCCTCCTCACTAGCCCATGGAGGCCGCCAGGGCCCTTTCCCAGGGAAGCCACCGCTAGCCCATGAGCCCACAGGGAGGGGCCCCGGGCAGCGGCCAGCCGGGACCAGAGCCCCATGAGGGGCCTTGGATGGGGCTGCCCCCAAGCCCTGCCCAAGGCGACCACAGAGACCCCAGAGAGGACCTGAACCCCCAAACTCTGGACACCCATGCCCTTCTGTTCAAGCCACCAAGCTTGGGAGTAGTTTATTACACAGAAGAGGTACCCAACTGTTCATTCAAACCGAACTGCACTGAACAGAACCCCTTTTGCGTGTGAAGGTCTTAAACTCACGGGGCAGACAGAGGGCGACAGGGACGGTGAGAGTCGACCAAGTTTCCAAGACCGTGGAGACCCCAGCTGCGAACACACTCCTAGAAACCCTGAGGGTGCTGTTTCAGGACAAATGAAACCAGTTCTCACTACCTGTGATGGCGAAAAGTGTGACCCGAGACGGAAGCCTTGCTGGGCTCAGACCCGAGTCCTGCTGAGTGTGGACGCAGTGACCCAGAAACCTGTCTATTCAACTCGCTTCAGGGGTGTCGGTAAAACCAGCTCACAGTGAGAATCACTCCAGTCAGAGTTTGACAGACACCTCCTCAAAACCATGAGCGTACAGCCCTCTGTCAGGAGCTGCGGACGTGAACACAGGCAAACACCACCCCCAGCTCTTGAATCTCACAGGAACGCACTGGCAAAGCCCCCACGTCATCTCCGAGATCCAGCAAGAGTCAGTGCATCCTGCTTCCTCTGAGCTCATTCTTTGGCTCATAAGAGGTTTAGGGGGCAGACTAAACCAGAGAGGACCCTGACCCCCTAAACTGGTAGATATGCTTTTCTGTTCAAGCCACTAATTTTTTAGTAAAAAACTGGGGTTTCTTAATAAAGCGCACTTCTGTGTCTGCTGTGTCCTTGATCAGTGTGAGGGTGGGTGGTCTGGACACCTCACTAACCATCTCCCCCTTGGAGGAGAGGCTAACGAGGGACCTGGGGATGGGAAGTGGGGCGCGGATGCTGGCCTGAAGGCAGAGCCCCGATCCAGAAGGAGCTTGCCTCTGGGAGCCCAGGGCTAGGAGGGGCACTGGGATCCAACCAGTCTGCAAAGTCCTAGAGAAGGAGCCTTGCCCACCCACGGCGACCCCCCCCCCTGCAGCTCCAGCAGCCGACGCCCTTATCCCCGGGTCTCCTCATCTGCCTCTCCTCCCACACTCGCGGGGAGAGGATGCCCAGGACCTCCACAGGCTTCCAGTCTCCAGATGAGGTGCCCCCTTCACAAATGTTTCAAGCCATTTAAATCTGGGGAGCAGGACCGTGCGAGGCTTTGCAGCACCCTGCTCTGATGGAAGCCACTCCTCCCCAACGTGGCATCGCCTTGGATTTCAACTGTGTTCCAAACATACCTAAGAAGGCTTTGGATCATTTCATCTACATGAATACTGCGCCAGACGGCGAGAAAATGACCTCTTGCACATCCAGGCATGACCCGGGCTCGGGCCCAAAGCTCACCGTCTGTCACTTCCTCTCCTGAGAATCGCCACTCATCACCCGCTCAGCACAGTGACAAGGACGCCTCCTGGCATCGCAGCACACCAGCCCACTGTCCTTTAGGCGCAGCTGGAGGGTGGACGCCAGGACTTGGAAGTACACGAGGGGGCTGCTCTTCCATGCCCCTGGGTTTGCCCAGGGCCCTGGATGGTCCGTGGATGGAGAGACCACAGGCTGCCAGGGAGTCGGGGGGGTGGCGTCCAGACCCTGCCTCAGTGTGGGGAGCAGAAGTTTCCAGAACACGGTCTGAACCTGAGGGAGGGGCTCCAGGGGCCCGAGACCTGGCCAGCTCTGGCCGTGTGGGCAGCGCCTTGACCTCTACCTCTGAGCATCTATCCCCTGCTGCCCGGGACAGAGTCTACAGGCTTCTGGGCCAACAAGGAGGAAGCCACACATGGGGCGCGACCCCTTCCCCAAACCCTGCTGCCGCCTCGGACTTTTAATGGGCCAAGAGGCAGGAGAACAGTGGACGAGAGTTTCCGGGAACCTCTGGAGACACAGCCCAGTGAGGGAGACGAGGAAAGAAGGCATACTCGGCACCCCAGAGCACAGAGGGACACTGAGCGAGCCCGGCCCGCCTGCCCGGAGCCCAGGGATGCCTGGCCTCGGAGGCAGCGGGGAGGAAGGCTTCATGAAAAGGCACCTCGGGGAGCACAGACAGTCCTGCCCTCCCTGAGCTCTGATCCCAGCTGGGAAATCCAGAGGACAGGTGAGCAGATAAACAGTTACATAAAGTGGAATGAGAAACACACGGACGCTGCCCACAGGTGAGCGGCGATTTCAAGGCGTCGGGCAAGTGGGGACAGGCTCAGGGAGGCAGTGATGGGCCAGCACCCAGGGCAGCATCGAGCGTCCATGCGGATTCGTGGTCAAGGGGGCTCCTCCAGCACCGGGACGCCCAGCCAAGAGCAGTGGGAAGGAGGTGCCCAGTGGGTGGACACCAGGGAGGAGAGGTGTCTGGGAAGCAGGACATGAAGTGGAGACAAAGCGAGATGAGCTCGGAGGGCTCGCGCGGCCTGGGGTGGGCCTGGTACCTGGCAGCACCCGGACACGTTTTGCTAGATGAGTCCTTCTCGAGAAGGTCCCACATGGCCACGGTGCAACGCCTGCAGGCAGCCTGTGAGGACTCTGGGAACAGGGTGAGGCGGGTGTCCCCTGACACCCGTCACGGGCCACACTGGCGGAAGCCACAGTCCTCACTGTGATGGCCACTCAGGGCCACAGTGGAGGGGGATGTGCACACTCTGGGCCCTGCTGCGGCACTCCCGGAGGGCCCTCCCAGGGACAACGTGAGAAGGAACCGTGTTTCCCACCCTCGCTTAGAGCACGCTCGGCTCTGCTTCTACGCCTGCTGAGCTGGTTTGTCTGGGATGGACGGCCAGGCATTGCTGGAACCAGGCTGCTGCTGAACACGCAGCTCAGAGGAGAAGTTGGCCCAGTCATGGCCCCTGCAGACCCCCTTGGCAAATAGACCTCCTGCCGAATCCAACAGCTCAGCTGCTCCCAGTGATATAAGTGATTTTTGCCTCCATACCATTTGCTTACTTTTTCATTGTGTTTAGAATCTAGATAGAGAAGAAAGGCACTATCTATTGGAGATCCCCTCAAAAATGTAGACAGAAGTAAAACCACCACAACATAAGACAAGTCCACCCAAAGACGCCTGTCGGATGAATTAATGACGCGCAAAGGTCCTCACTGCAGTTGTTTTGACCAAGAATTGAAAGGAAACTGAATGCAGAGCAATTAGAGAGAAGCTGGAAAAGACTTATTACATCTGTACCAGCAACCGTTATACAGTCATTAAAAATAATTAGCTGCACTGGATAATTTAAGGTGATTTCCACAAGTCGTTTATGAGCAAGAACACAAGAGGTTGAAACTATGCGTTAGTGATACTATTTTCATCAATAAATCATGGAAATATGTTGTGTGTGTATTATATGGGGGGAAATTATACGAAAAGACAAATCAGATTATTTAGCACATCTTATGGCTAGGGAAGTAGGCTCACTGACATTCTCATTTGTTTTGTTTTGATAGACGGAGAGTCAGAAGTCATCATTTACAGCAGACAAATCAAGTGAGAGAGACAAAAGTATATGTAAACATGTAAAAGTAAATAGAGGAAAACAAGCAAGTGCAAAGGGGATAAGTAGAAAAAAGAGAGGAAAAAATACTTTGAAAACATACTGTAATCATTTCATTGCTTATAGTAGGAAATCAATAGATTCGATCACAGTAGATATTTGCTTTTTCATACTGTTCATGGAGTTCTTATGGTAAGAATACTGGAGTGGTTTGCATTCCCCCCTCCAGTGCTTTTTAATCATGGTGCTGGAGAAGCCTCTTGGACTGCAAAGAGATCAACCCAGTCAATCCTAAAGGAAATCAACCCTGAACATTCATTGGAAGGATTGATGTGAAGCTCCAGTACTTTGGCCACCTGATGTGAAGAGCTGACTCACTAGAAAAAAACCCTGATGCTAGGAAAGATGGAGGGCAAGAAGGGGGCGACAGAAGATGAGACGGTTAGATAGCATCGCTGACTGAAAAGGCAAGAGTTTGGGCAAACTCCCGGAGACAGTGAAGGACCAGGGAGCCTGGTGTGCTGCAGTCCATGGGGTCACGAAGAGCCAGACACGACTGAGCAACTGAACAACAACCACTCCAAGTAGAAGATTCAAGTGACGTTAAAGAGCAGCTATTAGAACAGAAATAGACACCATAAACATATCCGAAAGCAACCCAGCAGTGCCTCGGCTGTGAGGTACATGCCCCCTGCAGAGGCTGGTCCCAGGAGGGAAGCCCAGGGCAGAGTCGCCAGCTGGTTGGGCTTCTGTCCCTTCAGGGAGAGGACAAGTGTGGGAAAGGCCTCTCCAGGACTGTCCCCCAGCTGGTAGCCGGAGTGGGACAGTGTGACTTTCTCATCTATATGTATGGACTCTGCACACACCCAATCATTTCAGTCATATCTGACTCTGTGTGACCCCATGAACCAGGCTTCCCTTTCCATGGGATTCTCCAGGCAAGAATACCAGAATGGGTTACCATGCTTTCCTCCAGGGGATCGTTCCATCCCAGGGATTGAACCCATGTAGTCTGTATGCAGGTCAAGATATGGAACAACAGACTGGTTCCAATCAGGAAAGGAGTTTACATCAAGGCTGTATACTGTTACCCTGCTTATTTAACTTATATGCAGACTACATCATGTGAAATGCGGAGCTGGATGAAGAGCAAGCTGAAATCAAGATTGCCAGGAGAAGTAACAATAACCTCAGATATGCAGATGACACCACTCTTATAGCAGAAAGCAAAGAAGAACTAAAGAGTCTCTTGATGAAACTGAAAGAGGAGAGTGAAAAAGTTGGCTTAAAACTCAACATTCAGAAACTAAGCATCCAGTCCCATCACTTCATGGCAAATAGATGGGGAAACAAAGGAAACAGTGTCAGACTTTATTTTCAGGGCTCCAAAATCACTGCAGATGGTGACTGCAGCCATGAAATTAAAAGACGCTTGCTCCTTGGAAGAAAAGCTATGACCAACCTAGACAGCATATTAAAAAGCAGAGATGTTACTTTGCCAACAAAGGTCCTTCTAGTCAAACCTATGGTTTTTCCAGTAGTCATGTATGGATGCAAGAGCTGGACTATAAAGAAAGCTGAGCACCGAAGATTGGATGCTTCTGAACTATGGTGTTGGAAAAGACTTTTGAGAGTCCCTTGGACTGCAAGGAGATCCAACCAATCCATCCTAAAGGAAATCAGTCCTGAATATTCATTGAAAGGATTGATGCTGAAGCTGAAACTCTAGTACTTTGGCCACCTAATATGAAGAACTGACTCATTGGAAAAGACCCTGATGCTGGGAAAGATTGAAGGTGGGAGGAGAAGGGAATGACAGAGGATGAGATGGTTGGATGGCGTCACCAACACAATGGACATGAGTTTGAGTGAACTCCGGGAGTTGGTGATGGACAGGGAGGCCTGGCATGCTGCAGTCCATGGGGTCGCAGAGTCGGACACAACTGAGCGATTTAAATGAACTGAGCTGAACAGATCTTACGTCTCCTACAGTGGCAGGCGGGTTCTTTACTGCTGGCACCACCTGGGAAGCCCATGCGTATGGGATTACTTTTCTTTAAATAAATAATAGTTTAAAAATGATGAACATGAAGAGAATAAGACCATCTCCTGTCCCTTCATCAGTGGTCTTCCCTGAGTATCCAGGGGCGTGGGGCTCCTTGGAAGGTCTGGGATCCTCCCACAGGAGGTGACATCCTGCGGGCAGGGGAGGGGCCACAACTGTCCCGCTCCAGACCGGCTTCCTCAGTTTCCTTGTCTGGGCCACTCTGATGGTTTTGACGGTGACCTTCTGCGTCGTGGGGAAGGTGGATTTGGAACTTGGCAAACGTCCCCAACGATGTAAAATCGTGAGCTGAACGCATCTCCTACGGTTCAAGGGGGTCTGAAATGACTCCCTCAGCTGGCGGCCCCGGCCCCTGCCCCCTCCCCCAGTGAGGCCCGGCCAGGGGGCGGAAGGGCACCCTCGGGAACAATCACGTGCAGCCCCGAAAGGAAGAGTGATGAGCATTGATGTGAAAATCGTGGAGGAACCGTCGCTAACCTAAAGGCAGATGGAGCTTTAAGAAAAACCTACCCAGGCTGCAGGCTTCATGTTATCATAAACTCAAACTCGGTGCGTTCTTAAGACAGAGACAATCCAGCGCGTGCAGGACAGAGCCTTCCTCACCGTGAGGAGGGGTGGGCACCTCGCACGGGCCTAGCCTGAGTGCACGCTTGGTGCATGTGGCCTCCTTGTCCTTGGCGGACGGTCACCCTCCACCCCACACCCTGAGCTGCCCCTCGGGAGAAGCACGGCTCCCAAGGCAGCGCGGCCAGGCTCCACAGGGCGGCTAGGAGGGCGGGGGCTTGGAGGGCGGGGCCTGAGGAGGCCGGGGCGGGGCCTGGGAAAGCGGGGCCCAAGGAGGGTGGGGCGGGGCGGGGCGGGGCGGGGCGGGGCGGGGCTGGTGATGAGGGTGGGGTCATGAGGAGGGCGGGGCCTGGTGAGGGCGGGGCCTGGTGAGGGCGGGGCTGTGATGGGCGGGACTTGTGAGGAGGGCGGGGCCAGTGCAGCCCTCCTCAGTGACTGGGACGAAGTTCCCAGGACAGGAGACCCAGCTCCACGTTGTTCAGTTCAGTTCATTTGCTCAGTTGTGTCCAACTCTTTGACTCCATGGACTGCAGCACGCCAGGCCTGCCTGTCCATCCCCACCTTCCGGTGTTTACCCAGAGTCCATCGAGTCAGTGATGTCACCCAACCATCTCATCCTCTGTCATCCCCTTCTCCTCCCACTTACAATCTTTCCCAGCATCAGCATCTTTTCCAATGAGTCAGCTCTTCTCATCAGGTAGCCAAAGTACTAGAGTTTCAGCTTCAGCATCAGTCCTTCCAATGAACATTCAGGACTGATTTCCCTTAGGATGGACTGGTTGGATATCCTTGCAGTCCAAGGGACTCTCAAGATTCTTCTCCAACACCACATCTCAAAAGCATCAAATCTTCAGCGCTCAGCTTTCTTTATAGTCCAACTCTCACATCCGTACATGACTCCTGGAAAAAACACAGCTCACTCTAAAGAGAAACCTGCCACCAGCGAAGGTGTCACCTCTCTGCTGATCTGCCGCCATCCTCAAGGACAGTTGGCAGAGGTGAGACGGCCGTTGACTCCTGAGCTGGGTGGGCAGGGGTAGAGGACCCCGTCCTTTCCTGCAGTGTGACCACAGCTTCTGCATCCCCCGATCGCCAGGGTTCTGCTCTGGACTCAGTATCTCACATCCAGGCTTTTCTTCCCCCCCCGCCCCCCGGAGGCTACATCCTGCCTGGGGGACAGTTGCCTGCCTCCCAGTGACAAGTTTCTGTGTTGCCTCGAGCCCAGGGCTGAGTCTGGCTCCCCTGAGAGCCCCCAGACCTTGGGGTCAGCCATGGCACCCAGGTCCCAGGGGAGACCCCTGTCGTCAGACCCCCGGGCGGGGAGGCCACAGGAGAGTGAGTGGCATCTTCAAACACCGAAGTGCCATCACCAGAGAGAACAAGAATCCTCAGGGCAGGAGTGTGGGTGGAAGGTGCAGGAAGGGTTATTTGGAATCGATGAAGCCTGTGTGAGCATGGATGCTGCTCAGGCTCGGGCAGGTGGTGGAGAGGGGGCTGCCTCCCAGCTGGGTTAACCTGCACTGAGTGACCCCAGGCCGAGAAGCTGGCCCCACTGCCCCGCCCCGTGACCTCCATCTTCCAGTGGTCTCTGAACAGTGGTCCCCTGTTCTGAAAGGACTCTTAATGCCTCTGAACAGGACACGTGCACATGCCAACAGACACACTGTGTGCATGCGTGCGTGCTAAGTGCTTCAGTCGTGTCCGACTCTTTGTGACCCCATGGACTGTAGCCAACCAGGCTCCTCTGTCCCTGGGATTCTCCAGGCCAGAATGCTGGAGTGGCTGCCATGCCTGCCTCCAAGAGAGCATACAGTGTGGCGGCTGCTGCTGCTAAGTCGCTTCAGTCGTGTCTGACTCTGTGCGACCCCACAGACAGCAGCCCACCAGGCTCTGCCATCCCTGGGATTCTCCAGGAAAGAATACTGGAGTGGGTTGCCATTTCCTTCTCCAATGCATGAAAGGGAAGATACACTAGCAGGCCCCAAAATGAACTCGGGGTGCAGACGCTCTCAGGATCCCCCCCCCACAGACATCCCTTCCCAGCATCAGACATGCTTGGCTCTGCCCTGTGGTCTAATAAGGCTCCAGGGTCCTGGAGGGGCCCTGCAGGGTCCCCCTGGAGTCAGGTCACCCACCAGCCAGAAGCCCTCTGCTCCAGCCCCAAGTCTGTTTCCTAGCTGCGTTTGTGGGCAAGTTCCTCCCCCTGTTTCTCTTGCCTCTTCTGGGACGTGGGACAGAGGCCACTGCCCCTGAGCTTCCCTGTGAAGCCGTGGTGGGTACATGTCAAGCTCCAGGCTGGAATCAGGGCTGCCGGCCCTGGTTTTGTCCTTCTCACCAGCTGCTTGCAGACAGCAGCGCCCACGCTTCCCAGCAAGCTGGCACATCCTGCCCCCCGCCCGCCCTGTTGCCATGGAGAGAGCTGTGTGGGGAGAACCAGGCTCAGCAGAGCCTCTGAGGCTCTCCTCCCCTAGGAGGCCCCCTGTCAGCTACGGGCAGCGAAGGCTCATTAGTGCTGGAGCCCGCAGGCCCTCTTCCCCCGCAGCCTCCGGCCCAGCCTGGCCTGGCCCCCGCCTCCTCCCTCCCCCAGCGCAGCCCTGCCGCAGTGCTGGAGGTCACCCAGACACCACGGCTCCCCTCCTCCATGCAGGTCCCTCCCAGAAGAGCCCCCGGCCTGAGACACAGCTAAACCAGCCAGGGCACCTCTAAGGGGCAGGCCTTGAGTGCCCAGGGCTCAGATATGTCCAGGCCTGTGTGTTGAGCTCCCGACCACACACCTGACATGTGTGTGCTCATAAAACTCCATCAGCAAGCTGAGGAGACGGACACAGGCAAGGTCATCACCCACGCGATGAGTAAACTGAGGCCCCAGTAGCCCAGAGACGGGCCTCAGGCACATAACCAGGACCCCCAGACCAGTTCCGTCAGCCCAGGCACTCAATTCCAAGCGCAGCTCTGACTGCAAACTCGAGCTCTGTTCTCCATACCGTCTCCCCAGAACCCGTGTGTGGAGAAAACTGTGAGAACCTGCGATTGACCTCACAAGGAGGAAGGTCTTTGGAGATGTGGTGAAGGACCTTGACGTGGAGAGACTACCCCAGATCATCAGGGTGGGGCCTCGGTCCAGTCACAAGCATGCTTAGAGAAGAGAAGTGCAGGTTTGCAGACTCAAACAACAGAGAAGGCGATGTGAGGACTGAGGCAGACGGGTGGATGCGGCCACCAGCCAAGGACCCCTGAGCGTGAGATGCTGGGGAGGCGAGAAGGCCGCTCCCCGGAGCCCTTGAGGGCGCACGGGCCGCCGGCACCTTGCTGTGACCCTCTGGCCTCCGCAGCCGTAAGTGAATGCATTTGTCTTGTCCTAAGGCCACCCGTTTGCAGCCCTTTGTTGCAGCTGCCACAAGGCAGTCACTGGAGAGTAAAGACGTGGACTCTGAGAAGTGGCACCAGCCTGCGCCATCTCAGCGGCCGGCCTGCACCCTCACACAACCCTCAGTCGAGCAGCCCCACCTTGGTCCAGTTTGGAACATCCCTGAGCTCCAGGTGCAAACAGCCCGAGCCAGCGCAGGGTTCCCACTGAGCTGCGCCAAGGCCATGACGCGTGCGACCTGTCCAGAGGGAAGCCTGCTTCTCCCACACCCACTTCAGAACCCCCGTTTTCTGCATTTTCCAGACAGCGGGGAAGGGGGGCTCACTCCACTTTCTCCATGCCCAGCAGCCATCCTGGGAACAAACCGCAGTGACCCCATCACTCCCACCCCCACCTTTGTGCAGCCACGCCCTCTGCAAGCCGCCCCAGGACACCCCTAGACACGCCCACTCCTCCTCCTGGCAGCTGCAAGGGCACCCTGAAGCAGAGCTCTGGGCGGGCGCCCACCCTCTGCACTCAGAACGACACTCAAATTCCTCACCGTTGGTACCACTGTCGGCTCCCCGACACCCTCTCCTCACAGTCAGGGCCCCAAACACCTCCTCTTCCTTGATACTCTGCTCGTCATGAGAAGGCGAGGCCCTCGTGGCTAATAAAGCCATGAGGGAGGGTGTATGCCTGAGTCGTGGGCCCTGGTCCCTGGGAGACCTCGGGGGGATGACAGGGGATGCAGGGTGAGGCCATCTGCCCGCCTGGTTAGAGGCAGAAGGATTGACTGCCCGCTAGACCCTAGTGGGCAGAGCTCGAGGACCCCAGGAGGGCAAGGCTCTACATGCTCCTCCCAGGTCTGTGCTGGGAGGGGTGGGCACGCGGCCGGAGACCTCGAGCAGATGACCCCACTCCCCGCGTTCAGGGCACAGCATTCACTCAGCTTGACAAAGCTGGCCCCGGGGCAGATCTGGCAGATACGATTTTCTCAACAAAACCTGCTACACGTGTGAACAGGGAGGCCCACCATGGTGGGTCAGTGCCCCTCAGCTCCAGGACAAGCCAGCTGTATTCCAAAGCTCAGGATGGATTCTGCAGGTAGGCCATTTGGAGCGGGCACAGCCTGGCGTGCCAGCCTCTGCTCCCTGAAGACTCAAACAGCTGTGAGTGGCCAGAATGGCCAGGAGTTGGGATGTTCTAGAAGATTCTTGACTCACATCTGGCACTGGAGCTGGGATGACTCAAGTGGGGGCCTCGGCCAGCCAGCTGACCAGTGTCAACACGTGGCCTCTGCAGCCCAGGCTCCCACACAGCTTGCTGGGTCCCAGGGGCCGTGTCCGCACAAACATCCCCACACCCAGGCAGAGCACCCAGCTCAGAAGGTCACCTCACTCCCCTTCCTCTGTCGTCAGAGCAGACATGCACCCACCGGGATGGGAGACCAAAGGTCACAGGGCCCACCCCTGGCAGAGGGATGAAGAGCCTTGGCCGTCCTTTTAAACCAGGACCACAGTGCACAGAGACAGGGGCTTGGGTGCCTGCCTGGGGGCAGTGGTGGCAGCACCTGTGGGCCCTGTGCCCTGACTTGCACGGCGCGGAAAGGTGGGAAGATGCCGGGAGTGGGAAACGTCGGCTGACTCCAGGGCTCACGGTGACGGGAGCTGCTCCCCTCCCACTGGAAGCTGAGCGTCCCACGAGGCAGGGCAGCCTCCCACCAGCAGCTCCGCACTGGGGTCAGAACCCACACTCCACCCGCACTTCCCAGCATGGGTTAATCACTCAGTTGTGTCCAACTCTGAGCGACCCCCATGGACTACAGGATCCTCTGTCCACGGGATTTCCCAGGCAGGGGACCTGGTAGCCAGACGCCTTCAGGGCGGGAACAGCGACACGGACTCCATGCTGGCCACAACTATCAGAGAAGCAACAGGATTGGGATGCGGGTTTCCAGACCCAGGGCCCTGGCTTGCTGGGACCCACTGGCAGGCGAACTGCCTTGTGCTTATCTGGTTCCCCAAAGCTGCACGTGAAAAGATGGGCCATTAAGTCAGCAAGACACCCTGGAAAGATCCCTGGCCTGTGAGCACCGAATTTTAAAAAAATACTCATCCCAGCATCTTAAAATGAGGGCTCCTCTAAAAGACACACCGCAGCCCAGCTGCCTCCTTTTACGTCCGTGAGCGCCTGGCAGGTCTGCATGTCAGCGCCTGAGAGCCGCTGTCCTGGGCGATGGTCTCGGCGGTGCTCGGACTGGCGGGGCTGGACGGGTAGCGCATGCGCGCCAGGCCCAGCGCAGGGCGCGGGTCACACGGCCCCAGCCCAGGCTCCCGGCGACTCAGGCTGTGCTCCGTGGCCGGGAGCTGCTTGAGACGCAGCCGGGGGAGCCACTGTGAGGCCTGGTCACCCACCCGCTCTGCCGCCCTCTCCCTAAGGAGCAAATTCGCCCTGGTTTGCCAGAATCCATCCTCTTCCTTTGAGCCACCATTGCTTGGGGGAATCCATCAGCGCTTGCCAAAACTGCAGAGGTCATCCTTAAAACAGTAATTTAAAGCTCTGAAATTATCTGCTAAGTTTAGACACAGCTCTGATGAGCACCTCATTTCTCTCTCAGAACATTCTCGGCTCTGGTGAGGAGAGGAAGGAGCGGAGAGCTGGTGGTCTGCATGTGGGGGTGTTCGCGATGCCCCAGATCGGTAACTTGGTGACTCAGTACTTAGACACCTTGGAGGCACACAGCGGCGGGGGGCCGGGTTGGGTGGGTGGGTAGGGGGGTCGTGTGCACTTCATGGGAAAGAGGACTGTCTTCCTGGCTTGGGGGCTGAGGCTGCCCAGCCCAGGCCCCCTCAGCTCTAGGTGACCAGCTGCTGGGCGTTCACCTCAAGCTGTGAGAAGTGCAGACCCAGGCCAGCTCGGGGTCAGAGGATGGCGGTGTGCCCTGGGGCCTGCAGGAGGGGAAGGATGGATCCCGGCCACCCAGCAGGGCATGAGTTCTGCTTGCGTCTCCCCGAGTGCCAGGCAGCTCGGCTTCGAGGACAGTGGGGGACACCGCAGGGCTGTCCAGCAGGAAAGGAGGGGACACTGCGCGCCCCGGGGGAAGGACAGGGACGCAGACCCGTCTGTGAGGGTGATGCCCCAGCAGTCAGGGCCACGGAGGAGGAAGCCCCCCTCCCCAGACCCAACCACCCCTCCCCTCCCCTCCCCTCCCTTCCCCTCCCCCTCCCCCCTCCCCTCCTCTCCTCCCGCACCGCAGCCTCACCCAGGACACCGGGAGGGAGCGGTCCTGCCTGTCCTCCAATCACAGGGCAGGGATTCGGGTGGGCGTGTCCGCTTCACCCAATTACAGCGCAGGGTCAGGAGGGCGCGGAGCCTGCGGAGGGCAGGGTTCAGCGCCCAGACACCTTCTCCCAGACAGCACGGTGGGTGCGCAGGAGGCCAGGAGGGGACATGGCGGATGGCAGGACCCGCAGAGCCTGTGGTTGTGTCTGAGGGTCTTGGACGGGCCTGGACGGGTTCCGAGCAGAGGGACCCCGAGCACGCAGGAGAAGGCGCTCCACGGGGGATGTGGCGCCCGGTGAGAACACAAGGGTTAGCAGGGAGCGCTGGGCCAGACCGGAGGCGGAAGCCCGTCCAGGGACTTCAGAAGTAGTCAAGACCCGGGGTGATGAGAGCTGGAGTCAGGAGAGGGAAAGGAGAGAAAGCGCGGGGCTGGGCTTCCTGATTCCAGAACGGGGGTGCCGGGCTTACCCAGGACAGAAGAGAGGGGTGGGCGGTGAGGCACGAAGCCAGGCAAGCCCGGCCCCCTGTTGCTGCTTCTGAGGACCTGTGGGTCTTCCCAGTGGAGGGGGGTAGGGGCAGCTGGAAGTGGCGTTCCGGAGCTCTGGAGAGACTTTGGGATAGAAACAGAGGTGGGGTCTTTGCGTGGGAGTGACTGCAGCTGGCGTGAAGCTGAGACCCCAGACTGCCCAGGGTGCAACAGGCCAAGCATGGAAGCCGAGGAGCAGAGAGGGGGGCAGGAAGGGACGGATGAATGAGGCGGGCGTGGCCCTGAAAAGCCAAGGGGTTTTCCACAAGGACGCAGTGGACTAGTGTCCAACTCTGCAGGAGAAGGACACTTCGATCGAGTGTCCGGTGGCACTGGGAGGCGTCTGAGGCTCCTCCCAAACTCCTGTCCTCCTCCACCCTCTTCCAATGGCCCCAGCCCCTCTCCACACCTTCTCCAGCGCCCCCACAGTGCGGGTGTCTGCACGCCTGGGACCACCCGCCTAGAGGACGGTCACAGAGCAGGTGGTGCCTCTGCACATCGTTTCCTCCCAAGGGAGCCCCGTAGCCAGGCCCCCGGCTCCCGCTGCGCACAGACCCAGAAGTGTCCGGAATCCAGGTCCCAGGCACAGGTCCCCTAGGGACACAGCATGGGGAGGGGCCTGGAGCAGAGTCCAATGTCAAGGCCAAGGCAGGTGTAGGTGCCCCGAGTCACCTGCAGGGGCTGCAAGAAGCCTGGGCATGTTCAGATGCCACACCAAGTACCACACATGCACACACATGAACACATGCCTGTGCACACACATGAACACCCATACACGCATGAACACATGCGCACACTTGCTTCCGCACATGCCATGGCTTAGTGTCCCCAGGCCCAGGGACATTCCCCACACAAACACGCAGCTCCTCACAGCCCAGCAGAGCCTCCTGGCCGCCGGCTGCCTCCCAGGCTGTGGGGACGCACAGCTCTTCCTGGCTCAGGCTCGCTCCCTGTCAGCCAGTCAGAGAAGCTGACAAGCAAGGGCAGGTCGCCAACTTGGCCTTGGCTCCGCTTGGAGGCCGGACTGGCAGATAAACTGATCCTGGAGGGGGGCGAGGCGGAGGAGGCAAGAGGAAAGCCCGGAGGGAAGATTTCAGATTCGTTTTCCCACTCATCACGCGTGCGCTCTGCAGGGCTCACAGCTGCAGTCAGGGGGCTGACGGGGCGCCAGAGTGGGCAGATGGCATGGGAGGAGAGCACGGACTCACGGGGAGGGCCCGGGACCCATCGCGGTGGGAGGAGGCTGTGGCTCTGGAGGAGGTGGGTGCCGGCCGACCTTGGAGCATCTCGAGAGGCATTCCAGCTCATTCCGGTCATTCTGGCTCATTCCAGCTCATTCCGGCACAGGAGAGCCAGAGGCCAGAGTCACAGGCAGCCTGGGAGGCGCTGACCTCCTGTCTGCATCACTGCTCGAGAGAGACTGGTCCACGGCCGGGGCTGCTTGGACAGGTTCCATGGGCGTCCCTGAGTGCTGGCCATTGATGAGTCGATGGCTGGTGCCCGTGTGGCCACTTATAACCAGAGAAGAAACTCGGATGGGCAGAAGAGCAGCTCCTGAGAACACTCCTTCCTGCCCGTCGTGCTCGGAGGCCGCCCTGGGCCCTGGTGACGATGTCAGCGGGGGCTGGGCCCTGTTGTTACTGGGCTCTGAGGTCACGTGCACACCATCCTCAGGGTCAGCGGGGCCTCCCCACGTTTGCTACTGGGCTCTGAGGTCACGTGCACACCGTCTGCACTCCAGGAAGCGGGTTCAGTCACTCCCTGGTCATTTTCTTTTTGTTTCAATAAGTATCAAGAAAAAAAAAAATCAGACCCCTGCAGGAGTGGCTGTAACCGTCTACCTGAACGTGCAGGACATCGTTAACCACTGAGCTGCCCGTGTCCCCCAGGGCATGGCAGCTCTCCAGGCACTGGGGACCAGGACTGGGGGAGCCTGTAACTCCAGGAGGGGGGGCCCTCTCGGGCATCTGCCAGGGTCGGAACAGCCTGCCTCTGCGTCCTGCCTGCCTGTCCCTGCGGCCTGAGTCCCCGGCGCCCAAGGCCTGTGCGGCCGCCTCTCCTGGCCGTGCTCCCAGTCTCGGGGTCAGATGCACCTGGGCTCTGTCTTCAGCCTCTCACCCATGGCTCCCAGACGGCGCTGGAGGCCAGGAGTAGTCAGGGCTGGAGATGAACCTGGGGCATCAGCACAGACAGAGCGGTACAGAGCTCTGCACGCGTGCAAGTGTGTGTGCACACACATGCTGCTGCTAAAATGATACAGAGCGCTGTGCACACGTGTGTGTGTGTGCATGTGCACACACACGCTGGTCCTGGGTGCACACACATCTCCTCTCCAGGTGGAAAGCCCTTCCCCTCGCAGGCACAGCCAGGCCTCAGCTCCAGGGTGGGGTAAGGAGGAGGGACGCACTTGAACTCCTGCGCTTCCCCAGGACGACAGGAGTGGCCGAGGATCCATCCTCAGCGAGCAGCAGAGAAGCAGGTGCCCAGGGGGCAGAGGCGGGATGAGGAGGAATCAGCGGGCACAGTGGGGTGCCAGGGCCAGCCTCCTGGATTCTGGCGCTGTTGGGGTCTGCCTTGGCTGCAAAGAAAGTACTGTGTTTTAACCCGGGTTTAAGGTACTGTGTTAAATCCTATGTTTGATGTGCCAAGACCTTTGTCCCCTCCATCCCTGAGTCTCTCCAGATGGACTGTCCTCAGGTGGCTGGGAAGCTGGATGTCAGCAGTTGGCTCCCTGCATCCCTCCGTCGTCAGCGGGCCCCCAGGGCAGGGGAGACCATGGGCTGTGTCCCCGGGGCCCCGGGTCAGAACTCTCCCTCCCATACTACACACGGGGCTCACTTAGTCCTGGGGTGCTGGGCGACACCAAACGGAGCCGTCTCTGTCTCTGTCTGTCTCTCTGGCACACGCGCATTCACACACACCACAGGTATATACATATGTGCACTCACACGTGTGCGGTTAGTCCCAGGGGCTGCAAGTGTGTGACCACCGTGCACGCGTTGGCAGAGCCAAGCAGGGGAACGCACCTGTCTTCCCACAGCTTTGATCTGTTTTCCTCACTTTGATTCCATCTCAAACAAACCCCTGGGGATCATCCCCTTTCTTTATTATCTCTCCTTTTCCTCTCCAGGCAGCAAGATTCAAAGGGAAGAACCCCAGGTGAAGAAGCCAGCAGAGGGCCTGGGGGCCGTCCCCGCCCCCCACAATCCACCTCAGGGCCTCCTCCCCCAGCGGATCGGGGGGACGTCTCCCCACCCAGAACCTTCCCTGGATGGGCTATGTCAGCTGAGCATGGCCTGGCTCCTTGCAGCCTGGTGCCGAGGCTCCACGGTGAATCAGGACAGGACTCTATCCTGACCATGGTTCTCCTGACCTGAGCCTCCTGCGGAGCCACCAGGGGGACAGGAGGGTCCCAGGTGAGGGGACAGCTGGGCCCTTCCCTTCTGCAGTCACTTGGAGCCCTGTGATGAGAAGGCTCAGGTTCTCTGCCTCCAGCCCTAACAGTGCCTCTGACCCCTAGGTAGCATCTCCGCCCACCTGGAGGGTGGATGGAAGCCCGCCCACCCTGCTCTGCTCACGGGTGTCTCTGCCCACGAGCCTGCCCGGGAGGCCGCTGCAGTGGACGCTTGGCCCGGGACACCGTCCAAGTCAGGGGCTTCACTGCAGAACTGCTGGGAGGGGGTGGTGGCCCAGCCAGCCTCTGGAGCCGAGATGAGCTGAGAACGGCAGCCTGCAGAGAGAGGTCTCTGTGTTCCCTCGGGAGACTGACAGGCGGGGGTGACAGGCCGGGGCCACAACCACAGACGGTGAGGGTCACAGGCCGCCGGGGGCCAGGGGTCGCCCAGGCTCTCACCCAGTTCAGCTCCGCCACCCACAGGTTGCCTGGCAGTGGGGGGCGACACCACGAGCTGTTCCGCAGTCCCCGCCCCACCCCCCGTGATGGGAGACCCACAGCCAGGAAGTGATCCGGGCGGGTGGGCGCCGAGCTCACAGACCCCGAGCAGAGGCCTGAGGTGGAGGGACCTGGAGGAAGTGTCCCCAGTGGTGGGGGCGGAGCTGCACCAAACTTGGGGTCTGCCTGGTCTGGGGGGTGCGTGCACCAGCTCCCAGTCAGGCTGAGGCAGGGCTGACCCCCCGGGCTCTGTGACCCTGCAGGGCTGTGACCCTGAGGGGCCCTGTTAGTGCAGGAGGGTCACCAGGTCCTGCGACGGGGCCCGGCCTGGGTCTGCTCTTCTATCACGCCGACCTAGTCACGACCTTATTCACCACCACACACACACACCTGCACACACACACCTGCACACACACACACCTGCACACACGCGCAGGGCCGGGCTGGAGGTCTCGGCCCGTCTCTTTCCTCGGCACCTCAGGTGACCTGCACCCTCTGGCTCCACAGGGCCCAGATAGTGGGGTGAGTCAGGAAGCCACAGTCTCCCAACAGCCCTCTCCCTGAGGGGTCACCCCATCAGTGGTGGTGACCTGGCCTGGACACCGGCCTCAGGCCAAAGACACAGGTCCCATCAAACACCAACACCAGCCCCCGGGGCCACCAGCTCTTGGGTGTAACCACGCTCTGTCTGCGTGTCACCTTCTCAGGTGGCTGCGTGTGATGCCTTCTGTTTGCTGCTGGGCCCCTGACCCGTGCAAACCTCCACTTACCCCTTTGCTCGCTGACTGCTAGGACCCCGAATCCTTGAGAGGTCACAGGAGTCACGCAAGGTCGCAGAGCCAGACAGGGACAGGCTGCCCTGGGCTCAGTGTGGCCCACTCTCACCCCGCTGAGAGTCCCGTGTGTGTGTGTGTGTGCTTGTGGAACACTGCGAGTGTGTGTGTGTGATTGGAGAGGGTGGGGTGGGGGACCCAGCTTGTCCCCATCAAGAATCCTGGGCACAGTAAGGAGAGCCTCAGGCCCAGCGCTCCACTAGGTGAGGGGTGCTGACCAGCCCCGGCCCCTTCTCCATCACAGGAACCCCCATAACCTACCGCAGTGACCACGTCCCACCTGATCCTCAGCAAAGATTATCAAAGGCAGACGAGAGAAGTCCTATTTCCATCACTTTGAAGACAATCAAACGGGCCCAGAGAGTACCTGCCTAAGGTCACCCCAGCAATGAAAATAGAAGGGGGAACAGGAGGGCGCTTCCTGCAGTGCCCGGCTGACCCGGGGTAGTGTGGTCCTCTGGGCGCCCAGGCCTGAGTCCCACAGCTCCCCCGAGTGCAAGATGAGGGGGGGACCCAGTGATCTCCACTGTCTCTCAGATCAAAGACGATTGCAGAGCTGACCCGAGGCAGCAGGAGGTGACCGGCCGGAGATGAAACCGAAACTCACGAGGCCTCTCCGGCCACCCATCCTTGTAGCTGCAGAGCGGCCGAAACCCAGCGCGCATACTGCCCTCCTATGCCCAGACCAGGCGCGGGGGATGCCGGGTGCCCCATGTCCCTGGGGGTCCAGCCTGGTGGCCGCCGGCTGGGGTGGGTCCATCTCCGCCGCAGCACCGGGTCTCCAGGAGTGGTGAGCTGACTGTGGATGCTTCCTCCTTGCCTCCCCGTGGCAAAGCACCAGCTGTCACGAGTGGAGCAGAGGCGTGGGCCCTGTCCCCTCCCCAGCCCACCGTGGAGGAGGCTTCCAAGGAAACGGGTAAGACCAAGGCGGGCAACGCCCCCGGGTGCCTGCTGAGGACAGCAGCTCCCTTGTCCTCTGTCCACAGCACACACCCTGGCCACCTTCTCCCCTCCAGAGGCATCCCCGGGCTCAGCGCAGTCCCTTCCAAAACCCAGGAAGGAAGAGGAAGAAGCCAAGGAGAGACTGAAAGAGTGAAAACGCAGAGCGATTCCCCAGGACGACGCTGAGCCGTCTACAAAGCGAAACGCAGCCGGCTGGAACCAGACCGTAAAGCTGAAAGCCACGTGTCACGTCCGAAGCTGACCTAGCAAGTTCCTGTTCATCATCTCAAACTCTCAAGCTTGTCTTCCAGGAAGGTGTCTGCAAAGAAGGTGTTTTGATTCAGAATACGTCCTGTGAACACCAGGGCGGCGGGCGGCCAGCCAGCCCTGGGGTGGGTGCGGGGTTCAGGGTTTGGCGCCTCCCTCAGAGGGCAGGGTGGGGCCACGGCCAGCACCCTTTCCCCCCCCACAGCCCCCTGCCCCTGCCCCCACACTTCAGCCACACACACGTGTTCCCCACAGCTGCCCCGGAGACGTGAGGTCCTGCCAGCTCTCAGAAAGCATGAGGGCCTCACTGACTCCTCACCCCTCACAGGTTATCATCAGGCCCCAAGGAGGCCGCTGAGGCATGGGGAGAGCCCAGCTTCTCACAGCTGGGAGGGGTCTGAGCCCAGGTGGTCTTTCCCGGCCATCAGACGGGTGGTCCTGCCCTGAGGACTGGCTCCTCCACGAGAGGAGGCTCTGTGACTCCCGTGTCCCACCGCGCCCCACGGCAGGAACCTCGAGTTACAAGGAAGCAGGTGATGCTGCCAAATGGACGCCTTCATTCCCTAACAGGCCCAGTGACAAACGGGACTCGGCGAGAGGCAGGGTCCTCGGGGGCGTGTGAGCCCCAAGGGTTCACACGGAGGGAACACAGCACCACCCCAGAGACTCAGCGGCTGCTGATTAAAACCGAAGCGAGAGGCAAGAGCGGGCGGGGAAGGCCGGCTCTGGGCTGTTTCCACCCGAGGGCGTTTCCTCCAGGGGCACGGGGCGCGCTGCCCCCCAAGCTTTTCTCGTCCTCCACGGCAGGACCGGGACCGCTTTGAGGGGCATCCTGAGAACACAAGGAGCATTCCCAGACACACTCCAGGCTGACCCCCGACCCCACCAGCAGCCCACTGCTCGCCCGGCACCCAGGACCTGCAGCGGAGCCGGTGAGACAGTGTCCCCACCCCTCAGGGACCGTTCGGGAATTCCGGCCACCCGCCAGCCCTGGACCGGGAGCAGAGCGGGCTGGGGGCCCCAGCCACTCAGAAGCCGATGGGGCCCCCACCACCCGAAGTGTCTGACAGGGTCATTCGACCCCCAGGTACACGGGCCTTCTGGAGGATGAGCCCTGGGCACACCCACCAGCCACACCCAGTACACACGCCAGGCCACACCAGCCCCACGGGGGAACACACATGCCACACGGACCACACACACTCCCAGCAGTCACAGAGGCACAGCCCTGTGCTCACACACACGTGCCCCTCTGCACACCACAGCCCTGTGTTCACACACATGTGCCCCTCTGCACACCACAGCCGTGTGCTCACACACACCCCTCACCACAGCCGTGTGCTCACACACACCCCTCACCACAGCCCTGTGCTCACACACACCCCTCACCACAGCCCTGTGCTCACACACACCCCTCACCACACCCGTGTGCTCACGCACACTCCCCGGCATGGCCCGTGGTTAGAAGAGCTGGATCTGGGGTCCTCTGGCCCCTCTGAAGTGTTGGCACCTGGAGTCCCCCCTCCCGCCTCCTGCCTCCCCCACTGCAGGAGCAGCCATCTCATCCTCTCTCCTGCTTCCCACAGGCCCAGGGCTCAGAACTGGTGGGAAACGGGGCCGGGGTTGGGGGCGGCCCGGGAGGACAGAGGAAAGGGTCTGTGGTCACCCGTGGAGATGGAGCACCGCATGCTTGCTGCCCTGAGCAGGAGCCAGGCGAGGAGGGTGGCGGGGAGCTGGAGGGGGAGCCTGGGGTGGGGGGAGCGCCCAGGAGGGTGGGGGTCCTGGAGGGCCAGGGGGATGGCGGGGAGCTGGAGGGGGGCCTGGGGTGGGGGGAGCACCCAGGAGAGTGGGGGGCCTGGGAGCCCAGGGCTGGAGGAGCTGGATGGGGCCTGGGGTGGGAGGAGCCCCCAGGAGGGTGGGGGTCCTGGGGGGCTGGGGGCCGGGGGCTGGAGTCTGGGCCCCACGTGGGGGTGCGCCACCCTGGTTGCAGCCCGGGCCGCACAGTGTGTGTCCTCGGGGAGGATGTGCAGGCTGCCTCTGGCTCAGCTGTAACGTCCAGGACAAGCCTGGGCCCCACACCCCACACCTGCCCTGCATCCCCTGCCACCCTGCAGCCTGGGAGGCCGCTCCTGTCAGCACGCCCTGCCTGTGGGGCCAGCAGGTCAGAGAGCCAGGCCACTGCTGGTGACAAGATGCTGCTTCTGTGAGGGCCAGCGGCCGTCAGCATGTGGGGCAGGAGCATTTAAAGGGGCCACACAGACACACTTGCTCAAACACCCACACACAGACACAGACACTCAGACACACACACACAGGCACCCACACACAAACACCCACATACAGACACATACACACGCGCACACACACCCGCAGACAGGCACATGCACACAGACACAGACACACACACACAGACACCCACGCACTGACACACATATACACAGACGCATGTACACAGACACACACACCCACAGACAGACACAGACACACATACACACAGACACCAATGCACACACATATACACAGACGCATGTACACAGACACACACACAGACACACACACAGACACATGTACACAGACACACACGCACAGACACAGACACACATATACACAGACGCATGTACACAGATGCATGTACACAGACACCCATGCACAGATACAGACACACGCACACCACACCCACAGACAGACACAGACACACATACACACAGACACCCATGCACAGACACACATATACACGGACGCATGTACACAGACTCAGACACCTACGCACAGACACCCACACACCCACACCCACGCACAGACACATACACACGCGCGCGCACACCCACAGACAGACACAGATACACACACACACAGACACCCACGCACTGACACAGACACACACGCACAGACACAGACACACATATACACAGACGCATGTACACAGACGTATGTACACAGACGCATGTACACAGATACACACACAGACACAGACACACAGACACACACAGATACAGACATGTACACAGACACACACAGACACCTATATACAGACATAGACACGTGTATACAGACACACACATGCATATGGACACATGCACACAGACACACACACCCATGGACACATGTACACACACACACGGACACACACAGAGACACAGGCAGACACACACACAGAGACACATGCACACACAGAAAGACACACGTAGACACATGTGCACCCAGACATGCATGCGCATACACGTGGACACGTGTGTACAAGCCCCAGGTGCACAGCAGAGGGAGCGTTCCACAAGCCTCGCAGGTTTCTGTTCCGCTTTCTGGACGCAGAGGACTTGCTCTCCGGTCCTGCCTGGCGGCCGGGCAGCCTCCCGTCTTCTCTTTCTTGTTCCGACACTCTGCCTCCTCAGCTTCCACCACGCTCGCTCCCACCCAGCCCTCCAGACGCCCAGAGCCTCCGAGGTGTCATCACCGCACCTGCCCTATTTCGTTGCAATCTCTCGCTATTGGGCATCTTCCCAGTCACACAGTGGCCCAGAGGCCACGGGCTGGGCCGCTCATTTGGGGTTCCCTGCATGTCACACCTAAGAGGACGCCAAAATATTTAGTCAGTGAAGTGCTGGACAAACGAAAGCAAGCAAGACTAAATGGGCAAATAAGTGAATTAAATGTGAACTGAGAGCACGTCACAAATAAAAAGTAAAGGAAACCCTTGTAAGAGAAGGCACGGTGGAAAGTACGCTGTTTAAAGTAGATGCAGGGCCGGCTCCTCTGTCCGTGGGATTTCCAGGCAGTAGTACCGGAGTGGATTGCATCTCCTTCTCCAGGGGAGATGTAGGAACAGGCGTTTGCAAAGGAACAAGTTTTGCAGAAGGGAGTAGATAAGCGGGTTCCCGAGGGAAACGCTCTGCCCACGAGGACTGGGGCAGGCGGGGGGGGCGTGGTCCCTCGGCCCCTTGGGCTCGTGTGTGGACAGCCAGGGGTGGAGGGGGCGGGATGGAGGCCTGAGGAAGGCCGCCAGGTAAACAAGGCATAGGAGACGGGCTTTGGTGGCTGACTGTCCTGAGCCCCTGCTGGACACTCTTGCAGCCACAAGCAAGTCCTAGGCTCGGGAGTGACCTCAGCATTGCTGAAACGGCAGCTGAGCACACTCCTGACTCGGAAGAGACGCTTTTGCCCGCCTCCCTCCAGCTCATTCCGGGTACCTCGGGCGGGGGCGCCGGCTCGGTGCACACTTCCTGGTCCCCACACTGCGTGAACCACTGAGTGACAATCACAGCGTCCACCTCCTTCTCGGCGCCAGCCCCAGATACAGCATCTGGGACCCAGTGAAGCGGCGGCTGCTTTGCAGGTTACACTCTTACGACTCCATCCAACGAGCTGGCCACACGGCAGATTCTGTAATGCTGTTTTGCCCAACATTCCTAAGAGGTTGATGGGATTTCAGCTAAGGAGCAGCTGCAATTGAAGACAGGCTGAAAGGGGGACGACTGACACCAGGGCTGGAGGTGGGGCTGGACCCTGAGACCCTCGGGCTCTTGTTTGACGCTCAGCTTTACTTCTAACACATCACCGTGTTCTCCAAACCACAGCCGCCTCACAGCTTTGAAAACTCCAGGAACTTGAGAAATCCATGTGCTTCCCTCCATGTGCAGACCCAGCCTTGACAGTCCTTAACATCCTCCACTTTCACATGAAAAAGCCCATTTCCAGTTGTTTGGACCTTCAATTCAGTCAGCTCAGTCCCTCAGTCGTGTCCGACTTTTGCGACCCCGCGGACTGCAGCGCGCCAGGCCTCCCTGTCCATCGCCAACTCCCGGAGCCTGCTGAGGCTCACGCACATCGAGTCGGACCTTACATTCACGCTATTGCTAATACTGCTGCAGTCGCCTGTTGGCACGTCCAAGGTCTACCGTATGGAGTATCAGTAAAGGTATGCGTGGTGCCTTTACTCGAATAAGTGGAAAACAATCCCTGTGTTATTCTGTTTTGTGAAGCAGGTGCACAAAAATCTGGGGAGGGGGCAGGGACCCTTGGCCGCTTTGAGCCCGACCTGTGGGCGGGGGCTTTGGCACGTGAGGGAAGGAAGAGGAGAAGCAGAGGCGGCGGCGGAGGGGAGGCCCAGCCCCCCGACTTCTCTCTGGCTTCTGGCCCGAAGTCTCTGGACTCCTGTCTCCACAGCTATGAAACAGAAGCCGTCCTCATGGGCCCGTTGGGGGCGGAGCACCCACCATGCAGGCGAACTGTCCAGCTGGGAAGAGCTGGCAATCCCTACAGAATTCTGGTGGAGAGAAAGTCACCTCCTCTCTAAGCCCAGCTGCTCCGGGAATCCTGAGCCAGGCGTGTGTGTCCACCAGGCTCTCGCTGACTGACCTCCTCGCCTCCTGGTTCTCAGCTCCTCATCTGCAAACCCGGAAGACGACCTGAGCTGGAGTCAGGCCCCCTCCCTGAACGTGGGACGGGCTGCCAGGCTCTCCTGCCAAGTCACCTGGACGCCCACAGACACCTGGAGACCCCCAAGCCCAAACCTAACTCTGTTTCCTCCCCACCCTCGAAGCTGGTGGTGCCACTGCCAACACATCCAAGCCACAGCCCCAGGTGTCCCTGTCGGCCTCATTGCTTCACCCTGCCCCCGCCAGTCCACTCAGCGTGGCTGCATCCTGGCGAGTCACGCCCAGAATGTGACTCAAATGCACCTGTTCTCCCCCCCACCGTCCAAGGCATCACCTTTGTCAGAACTGCTGGTTCCCACATAAAGCCAGCTATCCTGCTGAGAGCAGAGAGAGCCTCGGGAAACCCCAAGCCCGACCTCCACCTGTGTGCCCACAGGGACCTCTGCTGGGAGCCCAGACCCCGCAGTGCCACCCTGGCGCTGTAGGGTGCTCGGGTCGGACCAGGCTCTCCTGGGCTGGGTGCCTTCGAGCACCCGCCCCTCTTTGTACCCACGTCAGACCGGAAGCAGTCCTCGGGCCCAGAATCATGCTGTCAACTGTCCACTGATAGCACACGGCCCTCGCATCTTCCCAGAGAGGCTTCAGATGAGATTCAGAAGGCGGTAAAGGAGACGCAGCATTTTCTCCAGAAGCTGTGGTGGACGGGCACGTATCACCATGTCCGCTGACAGAGGTCGGGTTTTTCTAGTGGCTTCTGGACGCCACCCAGGGCCCTGGCCAACCCGGTACCAATGGCAGCTTCCCTGTGGGCCCTACAGCCTCCTGATCTCCTAAAGTGAAGTGAGAGTCGCTTGGTCGTGTCCGACTCTGCGGCCCCACGGACTGTACAGCCCATGGAAGCCTCCAGGCCAGGACACTGGAGGGGGTAGTCTTTCCCTTCTCCAGGGGATCTTCCCCACCCGGCGATCGAACCAGCGTCTCCTGCATTGCAGGTGGATTCCTAAAAGCTTCCCTCGATCTCCTAAAACCCTCCATTAATTCACATACGTCTGGGGGTCCTGAGAGCTGGGGGGCCTTCCTGGCCTCCCCCCGGAGAAGCTCACAGGCCTGTGAGCACCACAACCCCGTGTGTGAGCCCTTCCTGCTGGGACCCCAGAGGGCGTCTGTCCCCTGATGCCAGTCCTCCGAGTGTTCCCACCACCCTTGCCCGTGTGGACAGAGCCCAGCCTGCAGGGGACCCAGAGGGTGTCTTGCCCACATTCACGCGTCTCTCCTGCGCTCTCCAGGATCGTCAGCCGGTGGGCAGGCTTCCTGGTGCTCTGCCACGCCCGTGACTAGGTGTAAGGGTGGCACAGGGCTCGGCACGGGGACACCAGGCACAGCCCTGGGGGGTCCTCCCCAGCCCCTCACCTTTGTCAGGGGGATGCTGTCTGAGGCGCCTCTGGGGGCCTCAACTCCTGCGAGGTGTGTTCCTCCCAGGTCACCAGGACAGCGTGGAGCCAGGACCTCCAGGGACCAGGTGCGGGGACGTGGCCTGCAGCGGCCTCCCCTCGGGTCCAGCCTGAAGACCATGCCCATTGTCAGCTCGTGGTGCCGGCCCCAGGACCTCGCCCTGCTGATGAGTGTCCTGGCTGCTCTGCACTGGTTGTGGAAACGTGCCCATGATGAATGAATGGGAGACCCACGTGCTTAATTACGACACACAGAAAAGCCCATTGTTAAACGGTACTAAGTCCAAAAAATATACATTTCAGTAGACGATCGTCCCAGGTGACGCCAGTGGTAGAGAGCCTGCCTGCCCATGCAGGAGACTTGAGAGAAATAGATTCGATCCTTGGGTCGGGAAGATGCCCTGGAGGAGAGCATGGCAACCCACTCCACTCTTCTTGCCTGGAGAATCCCTTGGACAGAGGAGCCTGGAGGGCTACAGTCACTGGGGTCGCAAAGAGTTGGACACAACTGAAGCGACTTAGCACGCATGTTAATAAGTATTCATGGAAACAAAATTTCTTCCACGCTCTCTTAGATACTTCTGGAAGATATACATTTTTTTACAACCTTCTGGAAAGCAATGTCCTTGTACTTATCAAGAGACTCTAAAACATTCGCATTCTTTGATCAAAGGTGAGAACATGGGATGCAGACAGAGCTTTCCTCGCAACGCCGTCTGGCATAACCACACTTCTGAAGCACAAGGATTCTGTTTTGCAAACAGAAAAGCACTTCATCTTCTACACCACTTTCTTAGAGGCCTGCTCTCTTGACAGCCGAACCCCACCTTGAACATGATCACAGGCAGGTCTGGTCATTCCTTGGGGATGCGGTCAATTTCAGAGGACAGCAATCCAGCAGAGGCGACATCAGGACTGCAGGCTCCAGCCCAGTGGACAGCTGCCTGTCCTGAGGTGCTGAACGTCACTGGTGGGAGGGACTCCAGGGAGAAGGGAGCGTGGACGACCCTGGGGTCTGCTGGGGCGGGGCTGGTGTGATTACGTTTGTGTCATCAGATGCTAGACCCGAGTCTGCCCCGGAGGTGGAGACAGACGGCCAGCAACAGGGAAGATCTAAGCTAAGTCATCGTCCTTATGTAACTGGACGTCACACAGCACCACCATTAAATACGTGACTTTTTTAAGTCTTTAATTTCTTGCAGAGGAGCTTATGCTCAAGTGTGAAGCCTGAAAGTGGACAAAAGTCCCTTTGAAGAAAACTTGAACAAACTATGGGAAATGGGAAGAGGGCTTATCCCTGTGCAGGCAGTTAAGGATGCTCGGGGTTTTTTTTACCTGTTTTTTTAATGTTTCTGGGATAACCAAGTGTTCTGATGAAGGTGCGCTGATTAGATGACCAGAAAGTGTGGTGAGTTTGACGCCTGCAACAGCACGTGAGCACTGCTCCTCCAGCCAGCCTGAGAAGGGCTGAGAAGCGCCAGCCCAGTCAGGCGGCCTCGCCCTGTCTTCCCTTCCTCTGTAGGTTCCTACGTCTTTCCCTCCAAAGAGCATGGCTTTACCCCTTAAGGAAAGCAGTCCCGGTGTGGACACCTTGCATCTCCCACCGGGGCGGGTCAGCGCACGGCCACAGTCGGTAAGCAAGAGGCGCACCAGCTGCCTCCTGGAGAGGGAGAGCCGGGGGTGCACGAGACCCCTGCTCCCACCCCTGTTACCATTCCCATCGCCTGGCCACATGGATGAACAAGAGAAGCTGGTAGGAGACAGGCATCCCGCTGTGAGGGCCCAGCGCCTGTCTGCAGGATGAACCCCTCCCACAAGCTGCGCTTCAGCAGCATCAGCTGTTTGGGTTCTGATTTTGTCTGCAGACCCCAGCTGGAGCCCGCCTGCCTGAGGGCTCGCGATGCCCTCAGCCCCACATGCGGGGGAAGGATGGTGCCCCTTCCCTGGCATGAGTCTCTGTGACCCTCCCCTCCCTGCAGCAGAGGGCTGGGAACCAGGGTGACACAACAGACTGCTGCCCCGAGCCAGGCAGGTGCCCAGCTGGGGAGCAGAGCCAAGAAGAGCTTAGGCCCCTGCCCACGGCATAGGACCACCAGCAGGGAGAGGGAGCTAAACCAGGGTCATGGACCCCTTCTAGGACCCCTCCCAGGGCCCCTCGGGAACAAGGGTCACCTAGACGCTGAGGGCACTTTGCTCTTCTCGAGTTCGGCTCAGGAGGAAGCGCAGCGACCCAGAGGCCACTCCCACCTAAGTGGGGGGCTCAGCTCGTGTGGGGGCACATCCTCCTCTGTCTCTCAGCGGTTGTGGGGGGTGCGGACTGGGGCACCCGAGTGTCAGGGTGCCCCGTTCTCCACGCTCATCTCTTCCCTCTGCTGTCCACTTGAGACCACAGGTGCCCAGAGGCCCCGCTAAACTGGGTCCCTTTTGCAGGAAGCCTGCCAGGGCCGTGGCATCTGGCTGTGGCATGGGGCCTGAGATGCCCTTCTCACTGTGCGTCTAAGACAATGGACCAGACCAAACAAGGTCAGAGCAAGTCTCCCCTCTGCTCAGAAGAGGCTCCCCTCAGTCCTAAGTGTCCTGGGAGACCCTGTGGCCCCCACGTCCCTCTCCCGACCTCGCCTCTCACCTCCGTTCTGCAGACTTCCAGCTCTCGCACACGTGCCGAGCGTGCCCCCACTTCAGGCTTCTGCACTCACTGTGAGCCCTTTCCCCGGGCGTCCGTCCACGTGACTCAGCTGTCTGCTCTCCCAGGGCTTCGTGCAGATGTGAAGCCCGAGTAAGCACACTCCTCACCTCGTCCCTGAGGAGTCTCTCCTTAACACGCCACCAACGTTGCGGTACGTTCATCTGCGTCCTCCTCCAGTGCAAGGCGGGCTCCATGAGGGCAGCGATGTGTGTGTGTGTGACAGTATGCCTATGTGATGAGTATGCGTGTGTGTCTCCGTGAATGAGTGTGTGTGTGTCTGTATGAATGTGTGTCTATGTGTGAATGTGTGTGAATGAATATGTGTGTGTGTGAATGAGTGTGAATGAGTATGGGTGTATGTGTCTATGAATGAGTGTGTGTGCATCTGTGTGAATGTGTGAGTGTGTGTGTGAATGAGTGTGTGTGTGTCTGTGTGAATGCGTGTCTGTGTGTGAATGAGTGTGTGTGTCTGTGTGTGAATGTGTGTCTGTGTGAATGAGTAGATATGTGTGTGAGTGTGTGTGTGAGTGTGTGTGTGAGTGTGTGAATGTGTGTGTGAATGAGTGTGTGTGTGTGTGTGAGTGTGTGTGTGCTGTGTTCCCTCCGATCTTAGCGCCTAGAACCATCTCTGGGCCTACAAGGGTCTCCCTCAGTAAGCACCTGTTGAATGAATGAGCTCTACAAGCCCCAATATTACAAGCAGAGGAGACAGGGAAAAAATCAGGAAACCCTCATCCCAGAAGCATCCATGTTTGAACTGAACTTGACACCAGGGTCCCAGCGACCGCTCCATCGAGCGGGGACTCTGGGCCCTGCTCACAGAAGAGCTCAATTCCAGCCCACAGGGGATGTTTCCAGATTCCAGCCCACAGGGGCCACCCCCAGATTCCAGCCTCGGGCCCAGGGGAGGCAAGAGAAGGGCCTCGGGGCAAAGGACATGTGAGCAAAGGTGGGAGGCCAGTGCCGGGCCGGGATCGAGGCCCGCCGTTATCAGCGGGGGTCACTGCAGGCCCAGCCAGCAGGGTGGTTTGAGGGCAGAGGTGAGCCCTGGGGAGAGGGAGGGGCAGGCAGGTCCAGGCACATGGGCTGACCCCAGGGCCAGGCAAGTACCAGGGGACAGCGGTGGGCGAGGGGAGACGCCAGCCGCCTCCTGACTAGTGAGGGGCTTAGTGGGGAGACCGGGTGGGCCCCCAGGGAGTCTGAGCGCACAGGCCTGGGCTGGGCGCCTGCAGCTGTTCACCCTGCTGAGCTCAGTCAGCTAATGCAGGAGCTCCAGGGCCAAGGCCTCCGCCTGCCAGGGGCTGGGGGGCAGGGATGTGTGCTTCCTTCAGGGTCTTCCCTGAAGACTTGGCTTCCCTGGTGGCTCAGACAGTAAAGCTTCTGCCTGCAATGCGGGAGACCCAGGTTCGATCCCTATGTCCAGGAAGATCCCCTGGAGAAGGAAATGGCCACCCACTCCAGTACCCTTGCCTGGAAAATTCCATGCACAGAGGAGTCTGGTGGGCTACCGTCCATGGCAGGACATGAGTACTGGCAAGATTACTGAAGTGGGTTGCCAAGTTGGACGCGACTGAGAACTTCGCTTCTTCTTCTCTCCTTCAGAGTCTTACTGGTGGCTCAGACAGTGAAGAATCTGCCTGCAATGCAGGAGGCCTGAGTTCTATCCCTGGGTCGGGAAGGTCCCCTGGAGGAGGGTGTGGCAACCTACTCCAGTCTTCTTGCCTGGAGACTCCCATGCACAGAGGAGCTTGGTGGGCTGCAGTCCACGGGGTCGCAAAGAGTCAGACACGACTGAGCGACTAACACAGAGAGTCTCACATCACCTCTCATTTAACCACCTCGCTCTGGTGGCAGCGGGGGGAGGATCAGAAAAGGGTTCTGCCCTGCAAGGGAGGCTTTCCTCAGACTTAAATCCAGGATAAATATACAGCCTGAGCTCTTTGCAATACAACCTTAGGAACTGAATTAAAGGTGTAGCTTTCCTCAGCGGTGGACTGACCTGCTGGAGCCGCAGCATCTCGGGACAGAGTCCCAGAGGCAGGTGTGGCTGAGGGGCTCAGCGGGGTGGGGGGGTTGCATCCCTGAGGACACAGGGCCACCCAGGCCCCACCGCCCGCCCCACCGCCCGCCCCGCTGCCCTCCCTGGAGAGGAATGAAAGACCTTGCTCCACCCGCTGGGCATGGGATTGGTTTCTTTGTATTATTTGCTTCTTTTTCTACCAAAAGGAGTTCAAAAGTTGAGAGCTGATTAGTATTCCAGGCACCAGGACTGCTGCAAACCAGCTCGAGGCACAGGTGGGAGGGTGGGGGGTGGCGATTGAAGCCTGGGCTCACCCCCACCCCGCTGGAGACCCCGCTACTGGAACTAGAAGAGCGTTCCTGGCCGCCCCTTCCCTGGCTGCCTCCAGGGTCACCCCACCTCGCCCTGCCCTTGGTCCTGGAGCCATCAGGCAGCCCGGGGTCCAGGGAACTCTCCCGGGATCTCACTGGCTGCCTTTGCAGGCGAGCATCGCATTTGCATATATTTGTATAAGTTATGCATCGAGAAACCTTCTCTTTAACATTGCAACCTAATGAAATCACTCACACAGCACATTAAAAACACAGCTGACTCTGGGAAGTCTGACCCATGTTAAAGTCTTTCCATGTTAAATCATTTGAATGATCCCTTGAATCTGTTTGCACAAGAGGTGCGTTCAAATGGCCCTCGCCCAGGTTTTCGGAGTTAAGAGACAATTGGGCCACCACCAGGGGGTGGGGGATGTGTCCACTGCTTGCCTTAGGCTGCCCAGGGTGCTGGGAACCTCAGGTCGCCAGGGGCGTCCCCAGCAGGACGGCGGGTGCTCTCGGGCACGAAGAAATGAACCCAGGGAGTCCCCACCAAACAAATCCATCTCACGGGCCCTCTGGGTGGGACATGAACCTGCGCCTGTGCAGAGGTGTGAGGGTGCAGAGAAGAGCTGAAACACGCAGAGAAGGGCTCCAGACCCCACTGCAGGGAACCCTGGTGTCGCTGGGGAGCCGGGGCCCCCAGCCGAGTGCTGGGCCTGGAGGCGCTGCCGAGCAGGGCTGCCCACCCCAGGGCGGGGCCTCCAGGCAGCCAGCCAGGGGCACACCGTGCTCCCCAGGACGGAGACCTCCTCTCAAGGTCAGGCTCTCAGAGCCCAGGGTCAGCAGGTTCTCTGCGGGCAGCATGCTGAGCCGGGTCCTGGCAGAGGGCCCTAGGACCCCTTTGTACTTAGTATCTCTCCAAGGGCATTGTTCACGAACACTGTTTTCACTGGCTTCTCACGAAAACCTTCAAATACCAGAGAGGAAAGCTAGTCCATGCCGTGTGTGACTTGCTCGAGGTGCTCAGCTAACGGGGGCGGTGTGAAGATGGACCAAGTCCGGGGCCACCCGTCTCACTTCCCAGAGGCCCCCGCCCTGGAGAGTTGGAAGGACATTGCCTTGCACGTCCCTGTCCAGCTGGGCGTCCCCTCGGGAAGCAGCATTCTGGCTGGAAGCCCTTCCCTGGGGAATCTTGTCCACAGCCAGCGTGGGGAGACTGGGCCCCCGGGCCTGGTGAGAATTATTTCTTCCCGGGAGCAGGATGGGGGGCTGGCCTGAGCTCAGTGCCATTCACGTCACCTGGCTCCTTACAGGCCGGCTTGAATCCTCCAATCGCCGGGCTCCCGAAGCCTGCAGCCCTGGGGTGGATGAAGGCATGGCGAGCCACAGCCAGGTCCACAGTGGGTCCCTCGGGCCCTGGGTCTGGGCGGCCAGATCTCTGCGCTGGCTGATTCGCAGGCAGCAGACGCCTGCGTCCTTCGAGAGCCGTCCCTGACGGACTCTGCAGCCCCGCCAGCTTATCTGGAAGCGGCCCCCGCGCCATCTGGACCAGAGCATCCGAGCCCTCCGGTCTGGCCCATCATTTCACTCGAGTCAGCGAAGATTTATGGCCCCGTGCGGTGCTCCAGCCCCCGTCAGGGTCTGCGCCAGGCTCGGGCCAGGGGACACACGGAGCGGGCTGTCCATCAGCCTGTCCGGGAGCAGTGGGGGTCCTCCTCCCGAGGCTTCCTGCCAGGACGGGCAGACGTTGCACAGCACGTCCGGCCCAAAGCGAGTGTTTCCTTTGGCAGAAGGTTCTCTTCACCGAGGCTGCGTCAGCCGGAAAGGCTGGGGTTGCGGAAGAACAAGAAACCATCCATTTCATCTTCAACTCATCTGTCAAGCACGATCCCTTCTCACCTTCTTTAACACAAAGCGACAGCTCGTTCAGGGTTAAAATCACTCATCCTCTGTCTCCAGCAAAAGACCTAGGTGTGGGAGGTGAGGGCAGGGGCAGCAGGAGGGCTTTGTCCCATGTTTCACATGCGGTCACTGTCCCAGAAACGCATACTCGATGCCACAGGCTCAAGTACGGCTCCTCCTTGGCAGGTCAGGCCAGGTGCCCTGTGGCACCCGCTCTGGAGGCACAGCCTTCCGAAGCTCGAGGGCCCAGCCCCTCCCATCCGAGAACACGGGCTGTCAGAGGGAACCTACCGTTCCGCGCACAGGGAAGTGGGCTTATTTATCACCCGGAAATGTGGCCATTCTGCCAATTTCAACTGCCCCACGGTCATTACAGGGTTATGGAACTGAGCACTCTTTACAAGAAAGCACGTACGAGGCACCGGATCAAAGGAAGAGGGCTGCTGCAAATAAAGCGGTGCAAAACGAGCCTTTCCTGTGGGGGTGGGCATGGACTGCCTCCACGCGAACTGGGGCAGGATTCCACCTGAGCCGGTTCTGTGGATGAGGTCTTCCCCAAAGCCGAGCTGTTCACCTCTCTCTCTGAACGCAGGTGATGCTCACACAGTGACACCATCCGGGGCCGGCAGAGTCACCATCTGACGGGAGCCGGAGCTGGCTCAGGGGTGACGCGGCCCCTTGCAGGCCAAACGCCACGATAAGCTCTGTGTGACCTTGTGACCGCCGGCCGGAGTGCTCAGTGGCTGACCAGCGTTCAGGGTCTGCGGGTGTCCCAGCACCCACCCCCGCCTCGCCCTCCTCCTCCCACTGCTAACGGTGGGACCCGTGACTCCTTGGAGGATTTATCAGAAATCACTGATTTTTAATTGTTTAAGAAACACCCTATGTGAGGAAGATCTCCTGGGTCTGACTCCACTCCGATGAGTCGTGATGTGTGCACAGCACGTTTTGTTCACATCCTCACTCCCAGCATTCAGGGCCTGCTTATAAGAAAGGTCCTTCTGATTGTGGGATAATGGCAGTCAACATACGGGCCCCCCGCGTGCTGAGCCCTGCAGGGCACAGACCCCACATGCTGCACGCTGCTCTCAGAATGTGGGCTCCCTGCGGCCCTTGCTTCCCCACCCAGTGTGACCCCCCCCCCACCAGCTGGCCCTCCTCTACCCCGAAAAGTGACCCCTCAGTGCCACCAAAGCTGTTTTCCTGCTCCGTGTTGGACATGGCCCTGGCTCCTGGTCGCCGCACAGCCAACATCAGGATCAGATGCCCGGCCACCCCTCCTCACTCTGTTCCCGTCCCCCAGCTCCTGGCTCCTCCGACACTGAACACCCACCAACGTGTTGCCCCCCCAGCCCCCTCTGGTCCAGCGGCCGGAGGCTATCAGGGTCCAGCCCGGGTCAATGCAGGTTCACTCAGGGCTACCACCCAGTCTCCTGACCACAGACTGTGTCCTTTCACTTGCTCTGCGTCACAAGTGAACGTGTCTGGTTTAGTGGGAAAACAGTAAAGGCTGGCGTCTAGCAGAGCTGGATTCAGAGCCTGCACGTGTCTGGCCAGCATCAGCCACAGGGAGCAGGACCGCCCTGGCTCACAAATCCATACCCAGTGGCGGGCACGGTGATCTGGCTCTTACCACTTGTCACTTGCTGTTCTAAGTACATTCCGGGAATTTTTCTAGCCAGTGTGTGGAGCAATCATCACTGAAGTGTGCCAGACACCCTGCCTATGTCTTATTGTCTTCATGTTTTTCCAGCTCATCGCCTGTGCCCGCCCTCCAGTCCCCTGCCTGCCCAGCCCACCTCCAGGAAACCACTGCATGAGTTTGCTTCTGTCTTGGAATAAGCTGTGTGTGGTCGGGTCGTTCAGAACGGCTGTCCAGGACCTGCCTCCCCTACTCCTTAGCCACGTGACTGGCCTTCCTGCACACCGGCCCTAGGCCCCAGCTCTGACGTTCTTATCAAAGAGGTCGTAAGGGGCATGCCCCTCTGCGGGTTTCCCTGGTAACCGAAGAGCCACACCTGGCAATCTCCTCTCCCCGCCAGGAGCAAACGCTGCCACATGTCCTGCCCACCACCCACTGCACCCGGTGGGGTGTTGCTCCAGGAACTTCTTCAGACACGCACGCTCCGCTTCTGTGAAACCACTGACGTCTCTGTCTCTGCCTCCAGGCTCTGTCCTCGGTCTTAAAGCTGGGTGAGCACCGGGCTTGAGGCCTGCGGGGTGCAGCCCAACAGGAACACGCAGGAGAGCTTGCGTGTTTATGTCTGAACCGACTGACTGTCGTGGGGCTGAGCCTCCGCACCACTCGCCCTGCGATGCACTCAGACTGCTCCGTGTCCAGCACCCACTGCAGACTGCACAAGGCCCCGGCTGACGCAGGGCCCCCCACGTCTCCTCTGCCTTCACCCCCTCTTCTGGGTCACGCACCCTGGGTGCCGGCATCTCCTGTTCACGCCGCAGAGTGTGCTACGACACCACCCCGTGCCTGCAGACAGCTGTTGGAGCCAGTACCCAGGCCACTCCCAGCCCAGCGCCTGGATTCCCATTTTTGTCCGTCCTCTGCCAGCAGCTGGATTCATGAGGCTTTTCCGTTTTGAAAGTCCAGTGAGTACGAGGTGAAGGGCAGCGTGGCTTAACTCGGCGTTTCTCTGGTTGCCCGTGTGCCGTGTCTTCCAGGATTAGGTCCCCCTCTTCTGAACGGCCTACTCATTTTCTCAGCAAGTTTTTCTTGATTGCCCTCCTTTTCTCCTTCTTAATTTTGAAGACGTGTTGCACCTCCTCTAGCTGGCCATGCCTTGTCGGCTTTAAGTGTTGACGGTGTCTTCTGAGCCATCCCCCAGCTCCTCACCACACAGTCATCGGACCCATCCCTCTTTGTGATGGGCGGTGCTTTGGAAGAAAGCACACGGTTAAAGAACTCCCTCCTCACTTGAGAGTACAGAGACCCTCTCACGTTTCTTCAGTGGCCTTTACAGCTGCCTCTGTCGCTCTGGGTCTCAGTCCTTCCAGCGATGACCTTAGCTTGGTCTGAGGCTGTGCGTCCAAGGATTCTTCTCTCCGTAGACTGCATGTCACCTCCTTCCCAGGCACCAGATCACGCATCCTCTCCTCACTGAAGTGCTGTTACTTGCTGGGCCCCCAAATTTCTAACCATGCTTCTGACATCTGCTTTCTGTGTCTTGTCCACAAGTCAGTTTTCTCCAGAAGCAGGATTTTCCCGACCACTTTTTTCCAGTGTGTCTTCATACACAGTAGCCTAATTCCCCTTTCTCTTTTCTTTTTCAAAGGTGTCTTGTTTATTCTGGATATTTGTTGCTTCACAAATTTTAAATGGTTTCTTTAAAACAGCTATACTAGAGTTTTTATTGGAAAAGCATTACTTGGGTAGATGTGTTGAGGTGGGGTGAGCAGATTTCACAATGCCAAGTTGCCTCCTCCGTGAATATGGTATATGTCTTGCCTTCTTCATATCTGCTGTGATGTCTGTCTTCTAGTAAATTTTGTAAGCTGTCTTTACGAGGGTCTTAGGCATTTCGTGCTAATTCTTTGACCACCTGTAGCCGTGGCTGCTGCTGTGAATGACATTCACCTCCTTTGTTTCCTGTGTGGTCACTGCTGGTTGAAACTGTTTTCATAGAGTCAGCACACGTGGAGAAGCTTCTCATGAGACACAACTCAAGGGAAAACTCTTCACCTTGGTTGGGTCCTGGGATTGAGCTTTTAGCCACACAGACGAGTGGCCAGCACAGGCCTGCCCTGGTGCACGGACACGGTGAGCAGCTGATGACCCCGCTCCCGGAGCACAGAGCCACAGTCACAAGCCCGGGCTGTGTCCTCAGGCTGCCTGAGCTTCTCCACCTTCTCCTGTGTCTCCCTGAGAAAGCATCTTACCCTCCGGAGAAGTTCCCTCCTCTGCAAATGGGAACATGACTGTAACCGGCCCTGAGACTGATCTGATGGTCTAAGGGCATGGGGCACACAAAGCCCTCCAGGGTGCCCGGCGTACGGTCCGTCTACAGCGCAGGCTAACGACAGCATCAGCAGCTGTGTGCCCACAGGAACATCACTCAGTCAGTTTGGGCTTCACTTTTCTCATTGAAAGGTAAAAATGAAGACATTGAGGTTCCTTTTCTTACCTACCCTAGAGTCCTATCACAATGGCGAAATAGGAGATGGAAAAACCACTTTATACACTGTGAAGTGCGGCGGGCATCTGCGGCAATGACAGCCATCGACACCCCTGTTCGCTTCTTTCCCCTTTCTCTTCAGAACCACTTTGCCCGTCTCGCTTTTGTGTACATCTGTCCATCGTCAGCAAATAAGAATTCAAACACACTGGCTGGGTGTCTACCGTCTGCCCTGTGCAGTGTTGAGCGATTCCAGATTCTCGCGCATCCTAACGACCTCAGGAAGCATTACAGCCTGTGTTTCACATAAACACTCAGGTGACGGGTGGACCAAGACCCACCCTGCTCGATTTTCTGAATAGTCGCTAAGAAAATGACTCACCCAGGAACCTAGATGTTCCTCTGGAAAACAAAACCAACTGTTTGCTCAAGGGGTCTTGATCCTGTGGCTTAAAGTCCCCAGGACTGACTCCAGAGGCTGCTGGAGATCAGACACGTCGACAAAATGTGTGATTCAGAGGAAGGAAGATGGTGGGATGTTGATCACCTCTACCTGTGAGTGTGGCAGAGTGACGCTTCGTACGTCATCTTCCTTAACGACACCTACAGACCTACGCACACACACACTGTATCTGCCTATGGCCTCATTTTACAGACGAGAAAAGTCAGCACACTCCATCCTTTTCCTGAGTCCCAGAGCCTGAGTGTCTGGTGTGATTTGGCTTCGAACCCTACGGGACTCCCAGGTGGCACAGTCGTCCTTGGGAACAGGAGAATTTCATTAGAATTAGTTTAGAAACCTTCAGAGGCCATTCTGTATAGTTCACTCCAAGAGGTTTAACAAGGGGAGTTGTTCGCCAGCATTTTGGAAGAGCTGAGGGAACCAGCTGGTGGTACCAGCGCCAGGAAGCCCCTCTTTCCCCTGGGATGGTGCCCGGGTCCCAGAAGTGCAGAGCCACCCCTGCCGGGGCCGAGGGAGCCTGCAGCTCCCAGACTCGCCTCGCCTCTGCTCTCCGTGGGGGAAGCATACGCAGACTCAGTGTGCTCTTGGGTCTGAGCTTCCCGCCCGACCTTATAAAACATCAGCAGTGGGTGATTTGGCACCCACTCCAATTCCTCCTTTTACCCTGTAGCTTGCTTCATGGAAAGATAGGGCTCCTACCCCCGGACTCAGCTCAACCAGCGTTAAGTGATCACTTTCGGTGTGCTTAGCACCCCTAGAGGCAGCAGAAGAAATCAACCTGAAGATGACCTCAGTGAAGATGAGCCAGCAGGCAGACCAGTGTTGAGACCAGGCTTCAGCCCCGCCCTACGGGAGCTCACAGGAGGACAGGCACGGAGCCGGGCTGCGCCAGGACATGCTGGGCACAGCGAGCGGCTTCCCAGCAGCGCTGCTGCAACAGGACGCTCACTTGGAAAATTAATGAGACTTTGTTCAGGAACAAAACCAAAAAGCGCAAGCAGGGTCCATGCAGGTGCAGGCTGACATGCCTGAAATGTGTCCACACACCTTGAATCCTTGCTTCCGGAAGACCGAGGTCATCGTCACGTTGATTTCTCCCGCTGCCTCTAGGGGTGCTAAGCACACCGAAAGTGATCGCTTAGCGCTGGTTGAGCTGAGTCCGGGGGCAGGAGCCCTATCTTTCCGTGAAGCAAGCTACAGGGTAAAAGGAGGAATTGGAGTGGGTGTCAAATCACCCACTGCTGATGTTTTATGAGGTCAGGCGGGAAAGCTCAGACCGCAGAGCACAGTGAGACACACTATCCCCAGAGCAGAGGCCACGGCACAACTTGAGTCCAGAGCTGGAAATGCGGACGTCGCCGGGCTGGGCGTCCATCACGGCTCTGACGGACCGCCCGCTCCCAGCGTCTCGGGCTCCTGCTGGAGGCTGGCAAGCCCTGTGTCCGCTCCCCGTATCAGCTCCCCACACGGCTCCCGGGTTTCAGTTCACCACATCAGGCTCTGCCTCCGTCATCACAGGCCCTCCTCCCCGCATCCAACGCAGGCCACCCTCTCTGCATGTCTGTGTCCAAACCTCCCTTTTCTTCTAACCACCAGGGATCAGGCTACGGGCCACCCTCCCACAGCATGACCCCACAGCCCTGTTTCCAAATCCACTCCCGTCCTCAGTACTGGGGCTTAGAGCGTCAAGGCGGCACTAGAGACAGAGCCCAACCCTGGCTCCTGGGAAGCGCATGAGAGCCCCAAGGCTCCTGCACGGATACCTTGTCAATAAGCCGTCCAGATAACTGGGACGCTCCTTCTAGGGCACTAGCTCCCGTTTCCCAGACGTTCTAGGAAAGTGTAAAACTTTCAGTAATAGCAAACGTTGCATAAGACGACGTCTAGTCTTTTAGAGCCTGCTTTCTCCAGGAATCCCGTGGGACGCTGCACACACGTGCTCATCTTCGTGCTCACAGCTGCTCTCCACGTAGCCCCAGCATCACCCTTCAGAGCAGGTGGAAGCTGAGGCCTGGGTGGGCGGGCAGCTGCTGGAGGCTGCAGGCTAGTAAGCTAAGGAGTTCCATTTACGTCCAGGTCAGCCTGACTCTGAGACAAGCTGCTCCCCACCACATCCACCAGAGGCACCCATCAAGAGCTCCTGTGGCCTCTGCCTGTCATGCCATTTCTCTCTGGGGATCCAGCGAGGCCCCTGACATCAAGGCTGCCCTGTCCCAAGTCCTGAAATCCTCATGCCTCTGTGTCCCTCTTCCCAGCTCTGAGTCATGGAACCAGACAGGAATTCTCACCCTGCGTTAGTCAGTCCGCAAATGCTGGCCTTCAGTACCAGCCTGGCCTCCCCAGTTGCATGGGCAACGCCCCACCCATGCACACACACACACACGTGTGCACACACACATGCACACACACACAATCACCTTCTGGCAGAGCCACAGGCAGCATGGGCTGGTGCCCACCTGGGCACAAATCATTACAATCCTTTGGTCGTTGTTGAAGAGACGAGAACTTAAACACCACCTGCTGTGGTCACCGTCTTGGTCTCGGACGTGAGGTTGGGGCTGTGAGAACCCCCACCTTCCCCTTGAGAGCCGTGGAGCCACTCGATCCAGCAGCCACAGCCCGCACGTCGCTGTGGGTCAGGGTGAACAGAGCTCACAGGTGGGCAGGGAGACGTGGGCGCCCTTGTCAGCACCGCCCCCAACCCTAACCCTAACCCTAACCCTAACCCCAACCCTAACCCTAACCCCTGTCAGCACCACCCGTAACCCCAACACGCTTCACCACGGAGGCAACGTTTATGCCCCAGAAGCTTACCTGTTGGCCAGACAAGCCACCGAGGCCAGCAACTCCCTTGTGTTTTTCACGCAAGGACTCAAAATACTGGACAACTTTGCGTATAGCACCAGGAGGTGTTCCATTTCCTGCATGAGAACAGGGAAAGAAAATCAACTGAGATCAGTTCCTCTTTTTGTTTAAAGATATACCCCCCCACCTTTGCAATGTGCCCCAACCGCAGATTCTAGAAAGTCCCCTTTGTCCCCCTGTCCTGGCAAGCCAGGGACGTGGGACATCTTTGTGAGAAGGTGCCTGTAAGTGAAGCTAAAGGGAAAGCACCCCAAACAGAACTTTCGGGAAAACTTGTGCTGATTTCATAGTTTAGGCCAGTCGTGATAGAAGTCAGTCCTGCAAGTCAGAATTCAGACAGAGTAGAAGTCACGAAAGTCCGTTCACAGCATAAACAGCTGGAAGATACCGGAGACGCCGTCAGGGGCTGTGTGTCCTGTGATGCAGGCGACGTGCTCCCACTCGGGCACCTGAGCCGCGTCGGTGCCAAGCCCAGAGGCAGACAGCTTGGGAATCCAGTGCGGGAGCTGTAAACGTACCTGCCTTTCATTTTATTTCAGTAACCCACTCTATTACTGACAGACGGCTGGGCCATGTGGGGTTTTTTCATTGCACAGAATCTAAGAAGAAATGAAAGCTTGCCATGCAACCTTTGCTCATCAAATGGACCCCACCGGAAAGGAAAAGCCAGGTGTCACCACCCCGGGGTCTGCTGTTTGGAAGGCGCAGAGGAGCAAGGAACTGAAGCAGCGTCACAGCAAACTCGCCCCTCCCCCCGAGCCTGCCCTCGGCCCCGCGTTGCCTAGTGGCACGCCGGCCACTCGCCCAGCACCGCCAGCCAGCCCCGCGACAACCCTGGGGACCAGGGTTACAGAGAAGCCAGGGTTGAAAGCCAGCCTCAGGCACCCGCTCAGGGCCCCCGACCCCGGCTTCAGCTCAGTGTCCTGACCCTCCCAGGGCCTCCTGTTTGAACATCTGTCACCGTCTGTCTCCAAGAGTCTGGTCTCCACTCACAAACCATCTGATCAGGAGACATTTTAGAAAGCGAAAAAATAAATGCAATCCAAAAGCGAGAACTCAGCTTTAAAATTGGGTATATGTGGCCTGCCTGCAGCCAAACCACCAGCTTCTGCCTAGTCTCCTCCCGAAGCCAAAGCTGGGGTTTATGACCCTGCAGAAAGCCCAGGGCAGAGCTCAGAAAGGAGAGTGTTCAATAGACAAAGGAGGGGGGAGTCGGCCTGGGGGGTGAGACCGGGGATGGGGAGGCCTGGGGCTGAGCGCGGGGGCCGAGGGGATGAGCCTGGGAGTGAGGGGCAAGGCCTGGGGGGCAGTGCGGTGTGCGGGAGGCCTGGGGTGGGGCGGCCCAGGGGCAGTGCGGTGTGCGGGAGGCCTGGGGTGGGGCGGCCCGGGGGGAGAGGTCCCTCTGCTGCTAATTGACTGCAGTGCTAGATGCACCGGCTGACAGAAAATGCTTATCAGAGAGAATCTCCCTAAGCTGATCATAATTGATGCAATGTTCTGTGTCAAATCACTTCCTGTTTCCTGATTGTGGATAAGAAAGCTGTGATTTAATCAGAGCATTTGCCACAGTTCAGAGCCCCTGCAGATGAAGCCAGGTGCAGCCTGCCCTTCACGGAAACACCAGGGTGATCCAGGATGCAAGGCGTCTGCTCACAACCACGGCCACAAACCAGCCACAGCCACAGGCACACCCACAGGCACACCCACAGGCACAGCCACAGGAGGAAAAACTGCAGACGCCCCAGGAAACAGGGAGGACGAGTCCACAGCAGACCCCCCCGCCTTGCCAGAAGTTAGCTCGTGAGGCCGTCAGCTCCTGGAAGAGGCTGGGTGGAGGGGACGCAGGTGGAATCGCGGTTCTAGCTGGTGCCTCCTCTCTAACCCACACTCATTCAGGCAGAACTGCTGGTTCATCCTCGTTTTGTGTCTGAACAAATCTAGAATCAGAAAGAAGGGACCTGTGCACAGATGCGTGGCCTACAGGCTCGGGGTCTGGCCCCCCAGCAGTGCCTTCAAGCCCTCCGGCTCTCGGGGAGGGACACAGACAGGGAGGCCCTCTGCCCGACAAGCCCTTCCTGATTCTCAGGGAGCTCCGCGCCTCCTGAAATGGACCCTGAGCCCTGCATGTGTCCCAGGCACGCCTGCAAGCACTAAAGGTGCAGAAGCGCAGGAAGATGAGCGAGGTCTCCGCTCTCACGAAACTCAGAATATTCCAAGAGTGGGAGAGGCAGATGAAGCAATAACAGCTGAGGCACACGGGGTGGGCGAAGGGACAGCGGTGACATGGGCGTGCCACAGAGAGCTCTGGGTGTGGGGGGCCACGCTCAGGACATGGGGCCAGTGAAGGTCCCCCACGCTCAGGACACGGGGCCAGTGAAGGCTCCCCACGCTCAGGACACGGGGCCAGTGAAGGCTCCCCCACGCTCAGGACACGGGGCCAGTGAAGGTCCCCCATGCTCAGGACACGGGGCCAGTGAAGGCTCCCCACGCTCAGGACACGGGGCCAGTGAAGGCTCCCCACGCTCAGGACACGGGGCCAGTGAAGGCTCCCCACGCTCAGGACACGGGGCCAGTGAAGGTCCCCCACTCTTAGGATACAGTCCAGTGAAGGCTCCTCCACGCTCAGGACACGGGGCCAGTGAAGGCTCCCCCACTCTTAGGATACAGTCCAGTGAAGGTCCCCCACTCTCAGGACATGGGGCCAGTGAAGGCTTCCCCACGCTCAGGACACAGGGCCCAGTGAAGTCTCCCCCACGCTCAGGACACGGGGCCAGTGAAGGCTCCCCCACGCTCAGGACACGGGGCCAGTGAAGGTCCCCCACGCTCAGGACACGGGGCCAGTGAAGGTCCCCTGCTCTCAGGACACGGGGCCAGTGAAGGCTCTCCCGCTCTTAGGACACGGGGCCAGTGAAGGTCCCCCACTCTCAGGACACGGGGCCAGTGAAGGTCCCCCGCGCTCAGGACACGGGGCCAGTGAAGGTCCCCCACTCTCAGGACATGGGCCCAGTGAAGGCTCCCCCACAGCAGGGGACCCATGAAGATGCCTAGCGGCGCCACTGGGACAAGAGACAAGTCTGCACAGCCCCTGAGCTGTGGACACGGCCGGCGAGGGCCAGGGTGGGCTGTGCAAGGGAGGGCTCCGTGGTGGGGGTGGCGGGTCCCACTTTGAGTGCAGGGGACCACGGGAGAGCAGCAGGCTTCTCCCTGAGTGGAGTGGGAGCCACAGAAGGGGGTTGAGCGGAGGTCCCCGCCCCTGGCTGAGGTCACCGCAGGCCTGTCTGGGCACTAAAGGCTCAAGGGCAGCAGGGGGTCACTAAGGAGGCGGTGGCATTGAACCAGGGGAGAGCTGCCGAGAGCCAGACCAGTGGGCGAAGGGCGCTCCGGACGAGTGTGAGGGCAGAGCCTGCAGGATTTGCTGATGGACCAGGTGGGGAGGGAGGGGACAGCCAAGGGTCACCCCAGGGTTTCGACCTCCGCCACAGGAAGCGTGGCCTGACCGGGAAGACGAGGGAGCCACTGCGACTGCCTCCTCTGCAGACGATCGTAGCTGCATCGCCCCCACATCCCCTCTGTGCACGTCCAGAGGACTCACCCCAGACTCATCACCATCGTGTACGAAAACCTTTCAAAGGTCTGCATTCCCATTCTGACAGAAATGGTGAAGAGATGCCTTTTGGCTGAAAAACGACCCTTAGTTTATGTGGTGAACACATTCCGAGGGAGACCGCCACGTAGCCCCAGGAAGACAAGCTCTGTGCACGGAAAGCTTCGTGTCTGCCAATCACGCTCTCTTTCCTCAGTAGAATCTAGAAATGAAAATTATTCGTTTCTACCAAGAGTCAGGCATCCTATCCGCTTCTGTGTACACGCGAGAAGGGGGAAGCCAGCAGTGTGGGTAGGGATGCCCAGGTCCCTAAAGGCACACCCAAGCCTCTCAGCAGACAGAAGAGCCAGCCCCCCCTGCACGTCGCGTCTGCCTTTCTCTCCTCTCGGAATCCCAGGACACAGCGTTGCCTTGAAGTCTGCGGGCCCCAGCCTCTTGCTCTCCAGTTTCACCCTGCCTGACACGGCACCACGCGCGTCTTTCACCCTGCCTGACACGGCACCACGCGCGTCTTTGTAAAATGCGAGCGTGGCAGTCCTCTCTATCTCTCACTTTCTTCAGCCTCTTCCCATTGCCAGAGCCCCGACTCCCGACTCCCGGAGCGTGCACCTCACCCTCCCCGGGTACAGTTCTCTCCTCACCGGGCCTGACCTCCAGTCCCCCTGCCAACCCCACGCTGAGCCTCCAGAGACCGTTCTCTTAAAGTCCTGAACACGACACAGTGGCCGGGCTCCCCCCGCACCCTCTGATGCCCGCAGCGTCATCCGCTGTGCTGCCAACCCCTCCCCATCCTTACAGACCCACCTCCCACGATCAGTCCTGAGCGGCCTGCCAAGATCCCCCCGCAAGGTTGGGCACTCCTCGCCGACACACCTCTGTCACCAGCCTGCGCGTCACGCCCATCCCCTGTGTCTTTGGCCCTGACTCACCTGGAAGCCCCACTTCCCAGGCTGCAGCCTGAGGCACCTGCTGCCTTTACAGAGAGCGAGCCTCCTGCCCAGAGGCACACGACACTCGACTGTCTCCAAACTGTGGTCTCAGAGCTCACGCTCTCCAGTTTGTTACCCTCGGACCTGGAAGCAAGATCTGGAATCAGGAAGAGTGTGTGACGTGTATAGAACAAGCATCTTAAACTAAAGACCGAAATGTAGGCAGAAGAGGTAGAGAGGAATCTTCAGAAAACCAGCCAGTGATTCAGGGCCTCAGAGGAGGATAAGACAAGGAGATGTGAACTGCGAGACAGAGCCTGCGAGCGGCAAGCCTCAGAGCCCCAGTTAGAATTCTGAGCAAGCAGGGAGCACCAGGTCAAGGCTGAAGACATCCCAGGCGAACCGAGAGACTCAGACATTACCGTCAGGAAGGGTCATTCACTATCATGGAAGAGTTATTAGGCATCGTAGAGATATGTCGATCTCATATAAATAGTCTCAAAGCTATTAGCAATGTCATTAGCAATGACCACGTTAGCAATGAGGTCACAGATTCCCTACAAATGAAAATAATCAGGTCCCTGTTAAACATGATACGTGAGAATAATTTTAAAACTTTCAAAGATTATTACTTACTAAAGGTTATATTCAAATTCAAGGCTAACAAAAAGGCCTGGCCCAAAAACAAATTAATTATAGGAGTTACGACGGGAACTTTTGAAAACAGTCAAGTCAGAGTGGAATTTAAAACTAGAAGATGCTTGAGCAGAGCATTTAGAACAGAGCAGGCAGCGTGATGAGGGGAGCGTGAGGCTGGACCAGAACCAGGGCGGACAGCGACTAGCGACGAGCTGCCCAACGGCAGCGACTAGTGACATGACGGCGCTGTCGGCAGCCAGGTCTGCGATGACAGTGGCGCTGACTGAAGGATCGATTAGAACGAAAACACTGAGTGTCTCTTCTTAGGAACGGGAGGAGGGTTTGGAGGAGAATGGATACATGTGTATGCGTGGCCAAGTCCCTTCCCTGTTCACATGAGACTGCCACAACATTGTTAATCGGCTAGACCCCAATACAAAATGTTTCTGCTGTAAACAGTAAAAATTTAAAAAAAAAGACATTCGTGATGTTGATGTGCTCTGAAAAAACATGTTATCTCTCCAGGATGAAAGGGCATTGCGTATATCAAACTGCAAAAATAAAACTCTAATACAACCATTAAAACATTAAAAAAAAAAAAACAACCAGAAATCGCAAGTATGACAAAGACATTTAGAATTAAAAAGCAACCACACACAACTGCAATGCCGAAGAGATCCACCTAAACCAAAATGACAGGGCACAGTTCAAAATTGCGAAATCAACAAAGAAACATCAAAAGATATAAACAACAGAGGGAAGTAAGACTAGGAGTCATAAACGATGAAGCATATGAGAAAATTGCATTAAAAGGAGCACAGAAGTCCCAACAATCTCATCAGACGCGCGATGCGCAGTGAAGAAGGGTGATACAGGCTGCAATCTCTACCTCAGGGCAACAAAACTAAAAAAGGTGAATTTGGAAAAAAATCTAAATAATTTTTAAGTTAGATAAATAAAGCAAAACTATTACTACAAACAACTTAGTAATCAATGGTGATAAAACTACATTAGAAACAGTGAGTTTTTTTGGGGGGGGAGCTCCAAAATCACTGCAGATGGTGACTGCAGCCATGAAATTAAAAGACGCTTGGTCCTTGGAAGGAAAGCCATGACCAACCTAGGCAGCATATTAAAAAGCAGAGACATTACTTTGCTGACAAAGGTCTATCTAGTCAAAGCTATGGTTTTTCCAGTAGTCATGTATGGATGTGAGAGCTGGACTATAAAGAAAGCTGAGTGCTGACGAATTTATGCTTCTAACTGTGGCATTGGAGAAGACGCCTGAGAGTCCCTTGAATTGCAAGGAGATCCAACCAGTCCATCCTAAAGGAAATCAGTCCTAAATATTCATTGGAAGGACAGATGCTGACGCTGAAATTCTAATACTCTGGCCACCTGACATGAAGAACTGACTCATTGGAAAAGACCCGGATGCTGGGAGAGATTGAAGGCAAGAGGAGAAGGGGACGACAGAGGATGAGATGGTTGGATGGCATCACCAACTCGGTGGACATGAGTCTGAGTGAACTCCGGGAGCTGGTGATGGACAGGAGGCCTGGCGTGCTGCAGTCCATGGGGTCGCAAAGAGTCGGACAGGACTGAGCGGCTGAACTGAACCACACTGAAGGCCACAGATGAAAACTCATGGACTGTAGTCAGGGGAAATTCGCATCCTTCATCACCTGCATTGCTATTCGAAACTGAAATTAAAGAAATGTAATTCAAAACTACAACAGTACAACGCTTTCATCCTGAAATGGGCCGAAATTATTCTAATAACAATTAAGTGAGGGGACTGCAGGCTTCCCTGGTGGCATCAGTGGTAAAGAATCCACCTGCCAATGCAGGAGACCCAGGTTGGATCCCTGGGCCGGCAAGATCCCCTGGAGGATGAAATGGCAGCCCACTCCAGTACTCTCGCCTGGAGAATCCCATGGGCAGAGGAGACTGGCGGGCTACAGCCCATGGGGTCACAAAAGAGTCGGACACAGCTGAGAGGGCAAACAACACAAACAGGGACACTGTAAAGAAATGTCCAGTCTCATCTCATACCAGTGGAAATGGGCGCGAGTGAGACCTCTCAGAATATGCCAGTAAGCAGCCAAAGGCTTGCAACGGTAAGCTCCCTTTGTCACCCAGCAATTCCACTCTTAGGGATTTATCTTGGGAAGATACACTATCACAGAAGTAGAAAAAGGTTTGCTTCCGAGCACCTTCCTCCCAGCATCGTCTGTGGCGGAGACACTCTGGGAATGCAGGAGGAGCTAAGTGACAGGGCCCGTCCGGGGAGACCCTCGCAGTGACGAGCACCCGGCGCTGCTCACACGGCCGACGGGTCTGTCTGTGCGGGCGAGCGGGAGGTGCAGCGGAGGCCAGGTTCATCACAAGCAGAAGTGCTCACAAGCACACGCGCCCACAGATAAGCACCATGCCTTCACATCCTCACAACGCCGCCTGCCACAGAGGAGAAGCGAGGGATGGTCCAGGCGTGGGTTTGGACCTCTGTTTCCTAATTCTCTATCATGAGTGTGAGTAATTCGCCATCCTTCTGGTTAAACTTACTAGACACAAACAGAACAACGTGAGGGAAGGCGGTGACTGTTGCCACTGACCTGCTTGACGTCACCCTTCTGTACCCAGCTGAGCGGGTCCCTCGGAGACAGCGATGACAGGACCCGGACCGAGCATGCGTTTGGACAAGTCGCTCCTTTAACTGAAAAGAAAGGGTCTCAGAGAAGGCAAGGGACTCGCGAGGCCCACTCAGAGTTCTGGACAGAATGGGGGTCAGCATCTCCACCACCAGACTCAGCTCAGGACCCCGGCTCTACAGGAAATGACTTCTTCCCTGTGCAACTGAAAAGGAGAGCGGGGAAGTGCGGCTTTTACTGACGTGAAGACCCCTCGTTATCCCCCCACCCGTCACTGAACACGACTCAACGGCAGGAGTGCCCGCACGTCACCCCGAACTTGATCCCAGCGCCACAGAGGGGCGACGGAGGCGGGGACACGCGTCCGCCTCCCCCAGAAGCACATGGGTTCCGTCCTGGCCGCACTGCGGGGGAGACGCCCCTTCTCTGTCGTAACCCCGGAGAAGCCAGTACTGAAGCATGCCCCCAAGCTTGTTTTTAAATCTGACTGGATTGCAAAGGGTGGTTTACTCTCCAGGGTGGGGCCAGCAGTCGGGGCGCCTGTCAAGTGGCTCCAGGAAGTCCCCTCAGCTAAAGAGGAGTTGTACTCACAGCTTTCGCCTGACGTCTCCCCCTCGAGGGCTTTGAAAGTGATTATGAAAAGAGAATCCTTGAAAGGGAAAAGGAAAGTCAGACTTCCAGAGCAGCCTTGGTGGGTGCTCACTCAGGATGTGTGTCTCCATGGAGACCAAGGTCGGCTCTGCAGCTGGAGAGGCAGCAATCACAACCTTGCACTCGGGGTGGGTGGGGAGACACCAACTGCCAGACTCAAACAGGGCACAGAGACCCTGCACATCCTCCTGAGGGTTCTCACCCTCCTGACGCCGAGAGGAGGCCTGAGCCAGACTCCAGGATGTGACTCAGAAACAGCACGGGAGTCCTCCGGTGAGGAGGAAGAAGCAGGCTTCCCTTGGGGATGGGGGAGGTTCCCAGAAGATCAAGGCTGTGGAAGCATCTGGCCAAGCCAGAGATGGGAGATCAAAGGCATCGCCTGAGCTCAATGTTTATTCGACACATAGAGGTTCAAGAACCAAACTTATGCTGAGTTGTCTCGACAGGTCACTACAATCAAACAGGAGGAGTGGGGGGGCAGGACCACGACTCGGAGGACTTGGGGCACCGGGAGCCGGGGGAGAGAGGCAAGTTTGATGAGGCGGGTTCTGCCTCCCCGGGTGAGCCAGGCATGCCCAGGGCCGGGCAAAGAGGCAGGCACACTCCTCCCACAGGGCCCTCGTCGCCCCGCTGTGCCTCGAGGGTGGCCGCTAAGTGCAGCCTGGCCCTGGAGGAGCGCCAGCCAGGGTCTCGGGGTCAGAGCCGGCCCCTCTGGGAGGAGCACGTGCTGGCGGAGCTGCCTCTGGCCCGCGGGGAGCTGCGAGCGCCCCTGACGGCCTCCCGTGCGTGCTCATGCACGTACGAGCCCAGCCTTCACGGACTCATCGGGGGTCCGCCGCGCTCCAGTGCTGCCCGCCTCCCCCGCGTGCTCTGCACAGACGAGTCCAGGCCTTCACAGGCTCACCGGGGGTCCGCCCGCGCTCCAGTCCTGCCCACGGCCTCCCGGGCCCAGAGCCGCTGCCTTGTGCTGCCCCGGGCCCCATGCCCGGCCTCCAGCTCGTCTCCCACCAGCCCGGAATGTGTGCTCCGTCCTCCCCCTGAGCTGTGCTCCCAGGCCTCACACGGAAAACCCAGTCCTCCCCGCCGCCACCCCCGAATCCGGCTGGGCTAATCCCTCCTCCTGGAACTTGCCCCCTGTCCCCCGCACTGGGGCCTGATGCCCACCTCCTGTGCCCACCCTAACCCTGCACACCTCTCAGCTTGCATCCGTATTCCCCATCAGCTGGAACTCCTCTAGGGGCAGTTTCCGTCTGTGTCCCCAACAGACCTCGTCCGAGGCCTGCCTGCCGTGCGTGATCAGCTCTCAGGGGCTACAGCCCATGCCCCAGCCACGCAGGGCCGCAGCCCAAGCTGATCCCCACTGGCTTCTTCTGCCCCCTGCACGGGGAACCCCCACCCAGGGCAGCCTGGCCGCCAGGAGCGCCTTCCACCCCCAGCGCCCAGGGCTGCCTGCACAGCCAGGACACGCAGACCCACGGGGTGAGAGACACACACGCCCCGGGGCAGCCTCCCTGCCCCGCTCCCTTCCCTGTGATTCAGCCATCAGGTCGGTGCTTGCTCGCTGCAGGGGCCCGGGAGAGTCTGGTGAATGAACAAGGAATCATGTCCATGAGCTCCTAGCTTCCAGACCAGGGGTCAGAGGGCGCAGAGGTCAGAGAACAGGCCGGGTTGGTCCAGACGCCCCTGGGCGCAGACAGCCTGGGCTGGTCACTTGGCGACTCCCAGTCTGAGTTTTCCCAGGTTAGGGTTGTAATAATCAATGTACCTTTCATCTGGGGAGGTTTGCCTGAATTATGAAATGACCACACATGTGAAAAGTCATTATAAGCCCCAGAGCCCTTCATTCATTCATGTTCATTCTGAATGCGTATCAGGTGCTCAGGACACGGTAGGTTCTGACTGAGAAACCGCAGATACAGTAATTTTCACAAAGCCCCGCAAACACCCCTTTCCTCCAAGCTTTCACAAAAAGCACAGTCTGCTCGGCATCCTAGGCCGCTTTATGATAAACACGTAAAATGTGTTCATTAAATATTTGCTGAGAAATCAATGCATGCTCGCAGCGAATTCCTTTACAGTGAATTTATCTTCTCAACAAAAGCCTTTCCCTTATCTAAAGTCACAAGGAGATCACTTACTTTATCCGTCCAATGTATACTAAGTATCCACCTGCTCTCTGTCAAGAATCTGCTAATGTGGAAGTAAGAAGCCTGAAGCTTTCCTGCTCCAAAACCGGCAGCATCAGTGGGCTGGGAGGGGGGGCGGGGGACAAGTCGGCAGGAAAGACAGAAACATCTCAGGACATAAAACACTAGAAACCCTGCAGGGCCAGGGGTGGCAGGGGGTAGGGGGTACGGGGGCGTGGCAGGGGGTGGTCAGGGCAGGCTTCCAGGTGGAGGTGATGACCCTCGAGCCAAGTCTTGACTAATGAGTTTGAGTTTTTCAGAATGAGGGCAGGTTGGCCTGTGTAGAGACCACTGGACCCGGCTGGGCTCAGCATCCCACCCAGTTCCTGCTGCCGTGGAGCCCCATCCCCCAGCCTCTGAAGGCTGTGCCCCATTTGTCGTTAGAGTGAGACCAGGCGGCAGAGGCGTGTCCACTGGGGTTGGAGAAGAGCTCTGGCCCCAGGCCATCGGCAGCGTGTGAGGAAGGGGATGAGCCAAAGGCTCAATGCTTCTCCCACGCGTGAGAAGGCGCTGTCATCTCTGGACGTCAGAGCGTTTTCTTAACCTGTGCCCCCTGGCACCAGGGCTGGCCTGGGCCACCGCAAAGTGGAACGCAGGTGTGGAGTCAGACAGATCTGGGCTTGAGTTCGTGCTCCACCTCTGACTTCAGGGCAAGGTAATCAGCCTCTCAAAGCCTCAGATTTCTCTTTTGGAAAGCGAGAACAAATCACCTCTCCAAGCTGTGGGAAGGATCAGTCATGACGAAGTGAAACGCTTATCAGTTTCCTAGAACAAAGTAGATGCTTAATACACGGACTTCAGGTGGCTCAGTGGTTAAGAGTCTGCCTGGCAGTGCAGGAGACGTGGGTTCAGTCCCCAGGTCAGGATGGTCGGCTGGAGGAGGACATGGCAGCCCACTCCAGAATTCCTGCCTGGAGAATCCCATGGACAGAGGAGCCTGGGCAGCCACAGTCCCCGGGGTTGCAAAGAGCTGGACATGACTAAGCACACACATGCACACAATATAATCTCACTTCTGAATTACGGCTTTATCCTGAATTTTATAATGATGTCTTTATCATTAACACAGCAGGTTATAATAAATGGAAAGTTTCTAATTTTAGGCTTTTACCCTGTGAATTTTCTTGAACGCCTCCACCAGTTTTCCTTGCTCCAAGCTGCTATGAGACAGTGTCTGATCTAATGCAGTATATAGACCACGCTGGCTGATCTAACATAACACACAGACCACACTGCTTCGAGGCATGCCTTCCCTCAGGGACACCGTGACCTCAACGCTGCATGTCCTGGGCAGGTGTGAACCCCTGTTCTGAGTGAGAAAAATACGAGATATAGGATAACTCGGTGGAACTTCACTCTCACAACGGATTTGTTCCAAGAACTGCATCCCGAGGTGTGTTTTGAGTGTCTCCCTGTTCACTCGTGAAGGCCCACAGGTAGATACAAGGTCCTAGCCTCAGCTCCTGGTCTCACTGAGTGCTGCAGGCCCCCTCCCAGCAGCTGCAGCCTGCACCCTCTGGTCTAGACCCTGCCTCATTCCCCGGGCTCATCCATGCAAACCCTGTGGGTCCCTCTCCACTCAGCCCTCGGCCGCCCAGCAGCTTCCTCTGCCCCCCTCGCTGACCCCTAGGCTGCTTAGAGGTGCTTTCCCACCAACGAACTCCCTCCAAGTGACCATGTGTGTGTCTCACCTGAGTCTGTAGTTTTGCCAAACGTAAAGCCGTCTCTCGGAGAAAGCAATGGCACACCACTCCAATACTCTTGCCTGAAAAATCCCATGGACGGAGGAGCCTGGTAGGCTGTAGTCCATGGGATCGCTAAGAGTCGGACATGACTGAGCGACTTCACTTTCACTTTTCACTTTCATGCATTGGAGAAGGAAATGGCAACCCACTCCGGTGTTCTTGCCTGGAGAATCTCAGGGACGGGGGAGCCTGGTGGGCTGCCATCTATGGGGTTGCAGAGTCAGACACGACTAAAGTGACTTAGCAGCAGCAGCAGCAGCAGCAAAGCCGTCTATGGCACAGGTTCATCCAATCACCGGGGCACGTAGAGAAATCACAGGTTTAAACCCACAGCCTCGACTCACGTGAAATGGAGACCGTGGCCTTGGGAACATGCCTGAAAAGACCCACGGCACCCCCAGCCATGACCTCCAGGGCCACTCCAGGAGCCGAACGCGCAGCCTCCTGATTGCCCCATCTGCCCCTAAGAGAAAGTCCAGGCCCATCGCCTCCACAAGGTCACGGTCAGCACCTCGGGCGGCTGCCGGGCTGAGTCCCAGGCCTTCCTTCCAGATCCTCCCAGCACCCTCACAAAAGACTCCAGAGCCTCTGAGAGATGCTGGCCAGAAGGCCACTCCTGACAGAGCACAGAGGCAGCTCTTACTGGGGTTCCCTGAGCAAACCTCCAAAGCTCACATTTACCACGTGTTCCAAGACACCCCTGGAGAAGGCTCTGGCAGCCCACTGCAGGGTGCTTCCCTGGAGAATCCCATGGACAGAGGAGCCTGGCGTGCTGCAGTCCATGGGGTCACAAAGAGTCAGACGTGACCAAATGATTCACACACATACCCACATACACACCAAGATGCCATCCATCAGGAAAATCGGGCCTTAGAGAACAGGAGGGGTTCAAAGGGCACCCGCTGGACAAGAGTCCAGAAAGCAGGGGTGAGCAGAGCCACAAGCCACGGACGAGGCCGAGACAGGCAAGGTGGGGTGGGTTCTGTGTGTCTGAGGCCCCAAGGAAGAGCGGGTGAGTGCGCGGCACATCTGGAAAGGGTGGGGGCCGGGTTGTTCGAATGGCAGGCCCACCATTCTCTCCTGAAGGTCCTTGCAGGAGTGTGAAATGAACAAGACCACTTAGGAGGATCCGTCCTCATGGTAAGACTCAGAATGGATTGCAGAAGCATCAGGAGCCTCAGAAGAGATTCCAGGGGCAAAAATGTAAAGTCCCGGAGCCTGGGCAAGGCTAAGGACACAGCTCAGGGTCCCAGCTGATCACCAGGGTCCTGGTCACCTGCCGACGAGCATCGCCCACCCCCCGGAGGAGGCAGAAAAGCCACAGCTCGAACGTCACAGGTCAGAAAAGGGGAAGAGCCTCCGAGGGCGGCTGCCGCAGCAAAGACACTCCCCCCAGCGAGCCATCAACGCAGAAGTCAGAGGGTCCTCTGCTAAGCTCTCATCGCAGTCTCCTAAAGAACTAGATGGAAGGGGAACTACCCTGGGAAACACACCTCTGTCTTGAATTGTTGCAGATGATGCAAAATCAGACACTGCAGGTCCGGAAGTCGCATGTCTATAAATTTTTAAACTCAATGTGAGAAAGCACTTTGCGGTTGGAAACGCCGTCTCCGCTGATTTTGTGGCCTTGGCCCCGGGGAAGGTGTCCGGAACGCCTAAGTGCAGAATAAACGCTGGTGAGCCATGTGCTGCGGCCAGGCCATCACTCCCGGGGCACAGCCGGAGGCCACACTTCCTCTGGTTCTGACCCCTGTAACTATCCAACAGTCACACACAGGCGAAAGCGAGTCTCCAAGAACTACATCTCAAAGCAGGAAGGGAGGGGCTGACACTCGGCCCACCTGGCTTGAGCGAAGTCCGTGGGCACAACCATCTACCAGGCAGCTGGTGCTCTGCCCCCAAAAGGGCGGGGCTGTGGTCCCTATGACGTCACGGGACAGACTTCAGGCCACTCCTGGGTGTGCAGGCCTGTGTCCTGGCCACCACGGGTGCTGACCCGAGCTCCTGTGGGCAGCACGCCAGGCACCATCCTAACACAGGCCCAGGGATCTGCCCTCCTCACTCTGAGCATCCAGAGAGGGGCGTCGTCCTAACAGGGGCCCAGGGATCAGCCCTCCTCACTCTGAGCGTCCAGAGAGGGGCATCGTCCTAACAGGGGCCCAGGGATCAGCCCTCCTCACTCTGGGCATCCAGAGAGGGGCGTCGTCCAGCCAGTGGCTCAAGACAAAGGCCCCGCTTCCCGCCTGGCACCAAGCCGACCTGTAACCCATCCCCCTGAAGCCCTGCAAACACAACCTCCAGTGACAGCTGGGGTTTAACCGGGCACCTCTCCGTGTAATACCCCCATTACACCTGTAACTCCCCTTTGGGACTGACCCTGGAAGCCTGGCCTGAGGCGTCTGCAGGGGAAATGCAGGCGCCCGCTGACCTGGGCTCCAGGGAGGCTGCAGGATCCCGTCTGTCAGTGGGCCCCCCAGGCTGAGGCCCCACAAGCTAGCCCCCTGGGGCGGGGGGGGTCTCTGCCTTCAAGACTCGGCTCGCAAACCTTTCCGCTGGTGCTTCTTCCGCACCATCCTGCCCTGAGCCAGTGGCTGCGTCCGTCCATTGATTTATTTCCTCTCTGAAGGAGTGTGTCCCAAACCCTCCCCACTCTCTGACCCTGGGAAGGCGAGCCTAACAGCAGACCCTCTTCTGCTATCCGAGCTTATGGTGTGGTGACAGGAAGGTTGCTATTTAGTCACTCAGTCATGTCCAACTCTCTGAGACGCCATGGGTTACAGCCCACCAGGCTCCTCTGTCCACGGGATTCTCCAGGCGAGAACACTGGAGTGGGTTGCCATGTTCCACACCAGGGGATCTTCCCCGTGCAGGGACTGAGCCCACGTCTCCTGCGTTAGCAGGCGGACTCTACCACTGAGCCACCAGGGAAACCCGATAGGGAGGACACGAGGCAATAAGCAGTTATTAATAAAACCGTGTCATGAGAGGGTCTGTGTAACTAATGTGTAAGTCACGTGCAGCCATGTTCCAATTTCGTGCAATCTTCAGCCACGTTTAATTTTACCTCCCCTACTAAAGTTCGGCTCCTTGCGGTCAGGGAACGTGTGTCTGTCTTAGTTCCTGACATGGTGATTTACACACGAAAGCTACCTGATAGACGCTCATGAATTTTATCTGATGACTCAATGAGGCAACTGGTTGGCGTCCACACTATTGCTCACCTGGAGTGCCTCTGCCCGAGTAACGCACAGCAGACACAGCCCCTGGGCACGAGGGGTCTCCCTCCCCATGGACTGGGGGCTGGAGCTCGGGGACCAGGGCAAAGAGCAGCCCGCATGGGCCTCTCGGCAGGTGACACCTGGAAAAAACTTTGTCCCCACCTCGCCAGGGACAAGCCTCCTTTGTCTCATAAACATCCGTCTTCTCTGCCCCTGAGATCCACCATGCTGGTATTTTTATTGTGACGGTTCTGTTATCACAAAGGAGAAACCAGAAGAGGAAACAAAAATGAAAAGCACAGCGACAGCCATTCGCTCACTTCCGTGGTCGGGAGCTCCGCTCAGCTCACGGCAGATCCTGCGCGGGGTGCCCTGTTTGGGCCTCCGGGGACCCCGGGCACCCCAAGTCAGCGCCACTCCTGCCTCCCCACATTCTGCCGCTGGAGCCTCTCCTCCAGGGGTTTACTTGTTTTCTTGCTCCAAGTCTGGCCTGGAAGTATTAATTTCTTTTTTCTTTGCACTTTCCGTTGCCACCCACAGCTGCAGATCACAGCAAAGCAGGGAAGGGCTGGGGGCATCCCCATGCGAGACCCCGACCCACAGCGGCGCGTGGGGCTGGTGCCTTATCTGCCCGTGGGGTGCTGAGCAGAGACGCATCGTCTCCCACGCCTTCCTTCTGCACCTTTGGAGCACGCTCGTTGACATTTACAGACAAGGGTTTGCTTCTTCACCTTAACAACCCACATGACTCTTAAATAAAAGGCAATGCTTTCTTCTTTTTCATAGAAAGCAGGCATACTCTAAAATACTGTATGTCATCCGTGCCACGAGGATTAGATTACTCAGTCAAGAGTACACTGACGGATAATTGGATGGTAGAACTCTTCCTTGATATTCTGGAACCTGGTTCTTGCTTCAGTATTTCTTTATACCCCGTGGTTACAGGGATAATGAAACTACTGAAAGCTTAAGGACACTGTCACTGGGCCGTATCAGAAACCACCACCCGCAAACTGCCTTCCCTTCTAAGGGCAAACACAGGGCTGCCCGTCCACGGCCCTGGGCTGTGGGAACTTTGGACAAATAGCTTTCCCTCCAAGGATCCCAGTTCTCTCACTTGTAAATTGAGGTAATCTGCTGGACGTGTCTATGGCTATTTCTAGCACTTTCCATGAGCAGAGGGAGGTGGGCCCGGCTGCCCGCACGGCTTAAGCTCTGCCGGTATGGCGGGAGTCCTGAATCGGTGTCTTGGAACAGATGCCAACGGAGACGCAGGAAACCCGAAGTCAAGAAACACCCCGCTCATCACCCACTGATGCGTTATTATAAACAGCGTATTATAAGGAGACTCAGGCTCTTACAGCTCAGGTGGCCCCTGCGGGAGAACACCAAACCGCGGAGCCAAGCCAGGAGGAGGGAAGGAGAGCAGACGGTCTGGAAAGGAGGCAGCAAGGAGCCGCGCCCTTTACTGAGCCGTCAGGCGGGCGCGGGAAGCGGACGCAGACACGAGGAGCCGGGGTCTCAGGACTGTAAGGAGAGGCGGTAACAGCCCCGGGCCGGCGGGGCGACGCCCCAGTGAGCGAGGCGCCCACCCGCCCGTTTCCGAAGCCTCTTTTCTCTCAACAAACAACAGTTCATGATCAGACAGCGGCGGGCACCGGGGACCCGAGAGGAGGTGGACGCGGGGTGTGACAGAGGGGCCTCGGCCTCCATGGGCGCCTGCGGCGGAGGGTCTGCGATGCCCGGGAGGAGGGCGGCGGGAACCGCGGGGCTCTGGGGAGATTTCTGAGCAGAGCCACGCGGGCGCCTGGTCACAGCAGCTCATCTGGGTGGGGCCGGCGGGGCTGGCGCTGGTGCGGAGACCCCAGCGGGAACCCGAGGAGGGGTTCGGTAGCAAGGTGGGCAGACTCCAGGCTGCTGCTGGCAGTGCGCGAGCCACGCGCTCGGCCGAGTGTGTCCCTTGCACCCGCAGAAGCCGCCAGGCGCTGAGGCCGCCCCTCCTCCTGGGCGGGCGGGGAGGGCGCGCGCTCCCAGAGGCTTCGCTTGGGTTCCTGCGCTCAGCGCCCTCTGACGGCGCTGGACTTGACACGGCAGGGTTTCTGTCCTTAAAGCACAAGAAATCCAGCTTTCAAGTGCTCTAAAAATACAAGAAACCCACGGAACCGGCTGCCATGATCCGGGGGGAAGAGAGCAAGGAAGAGAGAAGCGCAGCCTCCCTTCCTCTTGGCAGCCTTCTGGGTCCAGATGGGTTCCCCGAGCATCTATTTTTCAAAAGCGCCGGTCCCCGCGCTCAGCGCCGGCAGCACGGCCTGAGCATCCTCTGAACCAGAAGGAGCGGCTACAGCCCAGAGCAGCGTTTGCCTGCCCCCTGCCTCCCACCCCGCCAGCCCCCGCCCCCAGCCCACCCCCGCCCCGTCACCACCCTGCAGCCAAGGGCAGCGGCTACCCGACCCCCGCAGCCCCCCCAGCCCCCCCAGCCCCCACCACTGCCCAGGGCAGCTTTTGCCCGCCCCCCTCCTCCCGCCCCTCCCAGCCCCTACCCAGCCCACCCCCTCACCGTCCTGCAGCCCAGGGCAGCATCTACCCGACCCCCGCAGCACCCCAAGCCCCCACCATTGCCCAGCGCAGCCTATGCCCGCCCCTCAGCCCCCACCCAGCCCCCAACCACCGCCCTGCAGCCCAGGGCAGCGTCTGCCTGCCCCCTGCCTCGGGCCCCACAGCACCCTGCCAGCACCCCCCCAACTGTCCTGTAGCCCAGGGCAGCGTCTTCCCGACCCCCGCGCCCCCCCCAAGCCCCCACCACCACCCAGGGCAGCGACCGCCCGCCAACCCCCATCCCTGTCACAGCAGGGCGGTCGGGACGGCCAGACTAGGGCAATACTGACGTCTTATGGCTCCAAATCTGCCGTGGCTTTTAAATAATCGCTAACCTGTCCATTAAGGAAGAAAAGAGCCATCCATTTCCGGGGGGAAAAAAATATCTAAAAACTTCCCCCTTCCCCTTTTGAAAGCATTGCCCTTTTTATTTCTTTCATAAATAACAAGCTTAATCAATTATCTTGCCATTATCTGCAAGGAGAGTGTTTCTTGCCAGGTGAAATGTCCTCATATTTTAAGCATTGGCTTTTACGTTGTCGGTAAAATAGACGCCTTCCCCAAGGATAGTCCAGTAGCAGGCTTGGAGCCTAAAATTTCTCGTGTAGAAAAGAAACCCCCAACTAGGAAGGGGGTTGGGGTGCGTTGAAGGGCGACGGGGTGCAGCTGGTGCAGCTACCCTGCTTTCAACAGGAGCCGTGAATCGGGGGCCTTGGTCTCGTGCCTCCAGTTCTGTGACTGAATGGGAGGAGAAAACGCCTTTTTAATAGAAACCAGAAAGTAATCTCAAACCACCAAATACAGGGGTAAAACAAGGAAGTTGTATAACATTTGGTGAGGTTTCCTGTTGCAGCTTTCCTTGGCCAAACCCTCTGAGGGGTGGAATTCCTGGTGCTGGTCAGGATGGAACCACTCCATTCTATAGCGCCACTGGCAGAGAATTACATTTCCTGATACTGAGATGCCATCAGTTATAAGATGCACCATCTACTCATGAGCAGCTTTTCAGGAAACAAAGAGGCTCTGTTATAATAAAAACAACTATCAATTATCGGCCACATTCAAATTTCAGAAACAGAGGTGAAAATATGCATGTTAGAATCAAGAAATATTAACTCAAAGGTCATCATCAATTCCTCATTTTTTAAAGACTTAAGCAAAGTGGGCTCATTGGAATAGAGGTCACGCTGCCCCAACAGCATCGGGGCTGAATTGAAGAAAGCAAGCAAAAGTACCTGCCAGGAGCTCCAAGGAAAAGAGCAGCCTCCAAAGGAAGACGCAGTGAACACCTGAAAGTCATTCTGTAAAAATATTAAGATTTGCGTCTGGCATATCACTTCCTGTGAACAACGCAGATTACAAGACGTGAAAGTGCGTGGCAGGCGCCCAGCAAACGAAAAGAGGCAGGCTCCGCTCCACTCGCTGCTTTAGCTCCAGCCCCTGCCTCACGAGAGGTGAGCAGTGTGAGTGAAGACAGACTTGCTCAGCAGCTGGAAAAGTGCAGCCCCTGATTAATCTCTAAATCTAGGGATTCCACATCCCATGGATTCAGGGCTGGTCCCTCCCCACCTCATCTGGAGCCCCCACGTCTTTTATCCACTCTTGCCCCCATCTGACCTCCCTACATCCCCCACCTCCTCCACCCATGGCCGCACGCCTTATCTGCCACAGAGACAAGACATCTCCATTGCTCCATTGCACTTGTAAATCAAGAAATGGCATCGCAATAATGTTGCATCTTCCTACACAACACCGTGGATTTTCTCTCCATTTATGTATTAAAAGCTCTTTGATTTATTTCATCAGCGTTTTATAGGTTTTCTCATCTAGACGTTGTACATACATAAGAATTTCTTTCTTTTTTGGTATGAATGCAAATGATGTCTTTTATATTGAATTCTAATTATTCACTGAGAATATATTTGAAAGCAATAAACATATGTGTATTAACTTTGCACCCCACAACCTTGTTGTAATCGCTTACTAATTCCAGGGCTTTTTGTTGCTGATTCTTTGGGATTTTCTATGAAGACAATCATGTTATCTAAAAATAACAGACAATTTGATTTCTTCCCTCCTAATCTGAATGCTTTCATTCTCTTTTGTCTTGTAGCATTAGCTGGGAATTCGAGTACAATATCTAATAGGAATGGTGAAGAAGGTTGCTCCTGCCTTGTTCGCAGTTTTAGGGAGAAAGTGTCTAGTTTCTCACTATGAAATATGATGCTAGTGGCCAGGTTTTTGTAGATGCTCTTGATCAAGCTGAGGAAGTTCCCTCTGCTACTGACCACATGTGTCTCCCTAAATTATATGTTGAGGTCCTAAGCCCTACTATCTTAGGATGTGACTGTATCTGAAGACAGACTCTTTAAAGAGGGAATTAAGTTGAAATGAGGTCATTAGGATGGACCCTAGTCTAACATGACTGCTTCCTTGTAAGAAGAGGTTATGTGGATGTAGCCACATGCAGAGAAAAGACCTATCAGCCAAGGAGAGTTTCAGGGAGAAACAAGCCCTGCCATCTCTCTGATCCCAGACATGCAGCCTCCAGAATTAAGAGACGTTCTGTCGTCTAATCCTCAGTTTGAGATACTGTGTTATGGTGACCTCTGACCCTCGTTTGCTGACAGTTTTTATCACAAGCAGGTGTTGAATTTTGTCAAATGCTTTTTCTGCTTTTTGTCAAAAGCATTTTTTGTCAAAATGCCTTTTCACATCTATTGATATGATCATGTGATTTTTCTACCTTAATTTATCAATGTGATGAATTATATTAGTTGATTTCTGAGTGTTCAACTAGCCCAGCACACCTGGAATAAATCCAAGTTGATCATGGCACGTAATTCCCTTTAAACACTGTTGAGCCCGGTTCGCTGGTGATCCGGGGGCTGCATCTGTGAGCTTGTAGATGCAGGTTCATGGCCTATTTTCCTTTTCTCCAAAGTACTTTTTAAAAAATTTTTCTTATAAGGCTGGTCTGTTGGAGACAAATTCCCTCAATTGTTGTTTATCTGAGCAATTCTTTTGCTCTTGAATAATTAATTTATTGGACCATAACTTTAGGTTGATGAGCCTTTTTTCAGCTCCTGAAGTACTTCGCTCCACTCTTTCACTTGCAGAGCTTTTGAAGGGATGTCTGGTGAAATTTTCTAATCATTATTTGGAAGCCAAGTGTTTCCCAGAGGAGCCAGGGAAGCTGGTCAGCAGGAACGCCAGCCTGCCACCAAGTGGGGTTTACTGACAGCCCCACCCTGGGGTGACGGGGCACACAGCACTCTGGCCTCATATAAGGGCCCAATCCCACCCCGAGGGCTCCACCCTCATGACCCAACCACACAAAAGGCCACACTTCCCGACACCGTCACCTGGGTTTAGGCTTCAGTGTATGAAACTGGATGAGGGTCGCTCAGTCACATCTGACTCTTTGCGACCCCGTGGACTATCCGTCCATGGAAGTCTCCAGGCCAGAATACTGGAGCGGGTAGCCTTTCCCTTCTCCAGGGATCTTCCCAACCCATGGATCGAGCCCAGGTCTCCTGCATTGCAGGCGGATTCTTTACCAGCTGAACCACCAAGGAAGCCCAAGAATCCTGGGGTGGGTAGCTGTTCCCTTCTCCAGCAGATCTTCCCCAGCCAGGAATCAGACTGGGGTCTCCAGCATTGCAGGTGGATTCTTTGCCAACTGAGCCACCGGGGGGCTTCCTGATAGCTCAGTTGGTAAAGAATCTGCCTGCAATGCAGGAGACCTGGGCTCGATCCCTGGGTTGGGAAGATCCCCTGGAGAAGGGAATGGCAACCCGCTCCAGGATTCTGGCCTGGAGAATCCCATTCTACACAATAAAAGTTACATCATGAAACTGGGTGGGGGAATCCAAACTCAGTCCCCAACTTCCATCCCTGTATCTCTGTGAACCTGCCTGGTGTAGCCAAGGTCCAGAGAAGCTACCTATCAGGTTGCTACTAAATGGAAATCCCATAATAAGATCTGAACATGCTCTATACATGCCCACTTAAAACTCAGCATTTAAAAACTAAGATCACGGCATCCAGTCCCATCACTTCATGGCAAATAGATGAGGAAACAATGGAAACAGTGAGAGACTTTGTTTTCTTGGGCTCCAAAATCCCTGCAGATGGTGACTGCAGTGACAAAATTAAAGGATTCTTGCTCCTTGGAAGGAAAGTTATGACCAACCTAGACAGCGTATTAAGAAGCAGAGACATGGCTTTGCCAACAAAGGCCCGTCTAGTCAAAGCTATGGTTTTTCCAGTAGTCATGTGTGGATGTGAGAGTTGGACCATAAAGAAGGCTAAGCACCGAGGAATTGATGCTTTTGAACTGTGGTGTTGGAGAAGACTCTTGAGAGTCCCTTGGACTGCAAGGAGATCCAACCAGTCCATCCTAAAGGAAATCAGTCCTGAATATTCATTGGAAGGACTGATGCTGAAGCTGAAGCTCCAATACTTTGGCCACCTGATGTGAAGAACTGACTCACTGGAAAAGACTCTGATGCTGGGGAAGATTGAAGGGGATGACAGCGGATGAGATGGTTGGATGGCATCACTGACGCGATGGACATGAGTTTGAGCAAGTTCCAGGAGATATTGAAGGCAAGGGAAACCTGGCGTGCTGTAGTGCATGGGGTCACAAAGAGTCAGACGTGACTGAGCAACTGAACAACGTACTCTATTCCTCACAAATGGGTTGCTCACGCCTTATCTCAGGTGAGCATCACAGCGCCGCAGCACGAGAACCAGGATTGTCATAAACTTACAGGTTCCTAAGAAGCTGAGGTTTGAGAGTGAAGGTTTGCCCAAGGTCACTGAGCAGCAATGAGGGGGCTAGAGGTCAGGGTTCTGGGGTCCAAATTCCCATTGTACAGACTGTCGTGTGAATCATGCTAACTCTGTGCAAGAGGAATTTGGTTCACTTTGGGCTTCATCCAAGGAAATGCACTGCTTAGAATGCCAGGTGGGCCTCAGCCTCACACTTTTTTCCTCCAACATGACCCAGTTTGGGAACCCAGTAGATAATTGGGCAGTCTGTTTCTCCCACTGTGATGCATTTTTTTGGGTCAGGAAAGAAGAGAAGTCATTCCGTGTTGTTAAATACCCAGATGGCACCATATAACTCATCTCCAACCATTTCTATTTTAAACATGGGGAAATTTTCTTGGCAAAGATACCATCAATCTTATTGGCAGACAGAGCGATTTATTTCTTAGTGTGTGAGAACTCCTCTTCTGACATTATGGGAAATGGACACGTTATTAAAAGTCACTTGCTCATTGCCCATTTTCTCAGTGGCCCTGTCTCCCCAGGGGCCTGGCTGGCCAGAGCCTCATTCCTAGACAGAGGCAACACAGGACGTGGGGGCAGAACAGAAACAGCTACATGTGTCCCTGAATCACTCTGCGAACTCCTGAGACTAAGGCAACATTGGTAATAACTGTACCCCAGCACTAAATAAGATGAAAGACACAGGCCCACAACACTTTTCAAAGCAGAAGATAAAAATTCACTTTAGACTGAAGAAAATGTTTTCAAATATAGTGTCAATCTATCCATCTTTGTACCCATGAAGCCACAAAATACAGTTTGGACAATTTTTGTTCTAATTGAACATGAAGCTGCATCTCCCTGAGGTGTGAAGCTTTCCTGGCATAACAAGTCCTCCGTTGCTAAGTTGTGTCTGACTCTTGCGACCCCATGAACTGTAGCCTGCCAGACTCCTCTGTCCATGGGATTTTCCAGGCAAGAATACTGGAGCGGGTGCCGTTTCCTTCTCCAGGGGGTCTTCCTGACCCAGGGATCAAACCTTTGTCTCCTGCCTCTCCCGCACTGCAGGAAGATTCTTTATGGCTGAGCCACCAGGAAGCCCTGAGGGCTCCCCTCACTACCCTTCTGTCCCCACAAGTGTCGGGAGGGCGTGGCCCAGCGCTGGAGGAGCCCCGGTTCCTGGCTGGGGAGGCCCTGCTGCCTCAGTGCTGATCAGTGAGCATCTCACGCAGGTCCCGGCCCCGGGAAGTCGAGCTCCCGCCTATGACTCCATTTCAAGGGGCCTGGAGGGGCCGTGCAAGAAGAAAGCAAGCAGAGCCCACAGCTGTCTCGGAAGGAAAACCCCAGTGTGACGAGATGGTGGCCTCCGAGTCGGCAGGGAGGTTTCTATGGAGACCTTAAAGCTGAGGCAGAGATGAGCTGCTCTCGGAGCGTGGGGCAAGTGCAGAAGCATGGTGACGGTGACGTGGGCACAGGTGAGGCAGGATCTGGGCGATACTGTCGCTGCCAGCCTTTCCACGGGTATGAACTCTCCCCCGGCTCACATCGCACCACCTGAAAGAGAAAACAGCAACGCGTGATCGGGCCAGGAGTGCAGAGAATCCACTCCCAGGTCCACGGACAGGGGCCCCGATTGCTCTCAGCCTTGGCTGCCAGTCGACAGCCTGGGAGGAGCATCTCTGCTCCCAGCGTGCTCTGCACAGCGAGGCCCCCAGCACGGGGCTGCTGGGCTGGAGTGACTCACCAAGTGCACCCTAGTGATCCAGGGGTCCCCCGGGTTGACCACAATCCCCAGAAAATCAGTGGATGTTGTCAGACGGCATCAACGTGCCAACGAGAGGCAGGTGGCTGCTGCAGGGGACGCGGAGGAAGGTGTGGGACCTGGTTCTCATGCCTGTCCTGGTGAAGCCGGGGCTGGTGCCTGGGGCTCCATTTGCCATAGAGAAGTCCCTCCCTGCATCACCCCAACAGGATCACCGTCTTCCCCGCGTCCACATGCTCCAGGTCACCTTCCCAAACCCAGTCGCAGAGAGCTCCACACAGACCCACCTCAGAAGCAGCCTAATCAGAGCACCGGCGTTCCACACACTCACACGGGGGCGTGTCCACGCGCCCGTGTGTCTCTGACTCACCGCTACGGCAGCTCTAGCAGCCACGTGTTCGGAACGCTGAAACCACAAACGCAGTGTCGGTCGGGGCATCATCGCGGCAGGACGAGCCCCCAGCGGCACCTGACCCCCAGCCCCGAGGCCGCCGCACCCCCACCGCCGCGGAGCTGCCATTGACTCTGGCCCTAAGCCCTGCGCTTCGTCAGACCTGCCTTCTTCCGCAAACATGATGACGTCACTCTACTAAGATGAGCATATGAAATATTACCCTTTGAAACATTTTCTTGAACCTAAAAGTTCATTTCTGAACTTTGGCCCACTGGAAACAAGAACATTCAAGAAAGGAAACCATCGACCAAAACAACACAAAAATCGTATAGAATAGAGCCTGACATTAAACCACCATCTGACTCACAGAAAGCAAAATTTTCAGCATTGGACGTGTGATCCGATCCGCACACACCCAGCCCTCAGGGCCCGGAAGCACCAGTGCTCAGCCTCTGCTGAGTCCCTCTGTGGGACCTCCCGCTGGCTGCTTCCCACCAGGGCAGCAGGGGCTAATGGCACCTGGAGGAGACGCCAAGCTCCTCCGGGGCCTCCAGCTGGACCTGGACTCTACCTGGAGGAGGGCACTGCCTTGCAGTCTGCAGCTTGCCACACTGAGTGGCACCTGGGTCTGAGACCTGCCCTCCCTGGCCTCCCAGCAGCCTTGCCTTCAGCAGCGAGTTCCCTTTCCTCGTGCCCGAAGAGGCAAACAGGCCGGGAACATGGTTCTGTCCCACTGACCACATGCTGAGCTCCAGTCCTGGGCACACAGACTCTGAAGCCTCCTGGGGACGTCGGCAAGTGTCCAGGATGGGGGTCCCTTCAGCTCCTTCCCTCACCAGCAGTCCCCGCTGGATCTCACAGGAGGGCAGCAGGCAGACGCCTCCCCATACTCTCTCTTTCCACCTGGACTCCGCATCCGCACCCAAGAGGCTTCCAGCTGGCCAGCGTCCATGTTGGTGGCCAGCTGCTTGGAGAACCGACTCCCAGGGCCTGGATGACCCCTCCGACAGGAAGCAGGCTGCACTTGGGGTTCTGACCTCCATCCCTTCCAGGAGTGCTTCATCTCTTCTCCTCGTCTCTGCTGGCCTCTTCACCTGTGCCTCCCCCTTCTCTGTCCTCTTGCAACCCCCTCTGGGTCCCGCAGACCTCCCCCAGAGTCCGTCTGGGAGTGAAGGGAGGGCCAAGGGCCACGTTCGGCGTTAAGAAGGACCCCCACCCCACCGCACCACATGCGGATGACTCGGCACTGGCCTAGTGCTGGCTCGGGCCAGACGTCTTCCCTGCCTCCAGGTGGGGGTGCTGGGCTCACCGCCTCGGGGCAAGGAGCCCATGTGCCGCCTGGGCTGACCTCCCAGCCCAGGCTCGCTGAGCTTGGGGCAAGCTCTTCTCAAATTCATGCATGTGGATTTGAATTGGACATGTGGTTTCCCTGGACTCATGGGTGAATCTTCAGACCCAACTGCATAGAGCGACCCTCCATCCTCCTGACGCACACCTGAAGTCATGGTAGCTCTGGACGGCAGCTCCCTAGGAGTCAGACACTGCTGAGCAGAGCTGGCCTCACCCCATTGCCCGCTCAGAAGGCTACTCTGCGGTCACAGCCTTACATGCTTGACCTTGCTTCTGAACTTGTGTCTTCTAAGTGAAATCAGAGAGACAAGGAGACCGGGAGGCTCAGACCCACCTGGCACCGTCCCCCAGCCTCCCTGAACAGCTCCTGGCTTCCCACCTGGGCATCCTGGGCCTCGCTGCCCCTGATCCCAGCACGCTGGCGACCACAGCTGCCCCACCTCTGCAGGGCCTGCACGGTGAGGGGGAACAGCCTCACCCCCGGAGGTACAGCATCACCCCCACCCCCGCTGAGGGTGCCCAGCCTGTTCCCACAGAGCAGCATCCAGAGCATTCTCACCTCAAGTCTAAGCATTCTTCTCCAGACCCCTGTCTGCAGCGGTTTGGAGAGGTAGGCACGGAAGGGGAAGCGCCTGGCCAAATATCCCCAGGTACTGGCCCCTCCAGGTCTAGGAGTCAGGGTGGACCCCGGGCACCTGTTGGGGCCTGAAAACAGCCCGAGCCTGGGGCAGTGCCCTCACCAGCTCCATTCCCAGGGGACCGTCGTCCTTTTTCAACCGTTCTGAGTCCCTCTGCTCAGGTCTCAACCAGCTGGCTGGCAGCACCCACCTGGGGCAAGCCACAAGCATGAATCAAGGGACTGCGTGACTCTACACCTGAGTTCACGTCCCTTTATTTTCACTGAAGACTGGCATAGCACAGCACAGAGATGAAAGGTGAAAGGCATGCCAATAATTCAAAATTTTGTTTTGTTTCGTTTTGTTTTACTTAAAACTGCATTAAAAGAAAGAAAGAAAGGAAAGGAAGTGTAGTCGCTCAGTCGTGTCGGACTCTTTGTGACCCGTCGGCTGTAGCCCACCAGGCTCCTCCGTCCGTGGGATTTTCCAGACAAGAATACTGGAGTGGTTGCCGTTTCCTTCTCTGGGAGATCTTCCCGACCCAGGGATCGAACCCGGCTCGCCCACATTGTGGGTAAATGCTTTACCATCTGAGCCACCAGGGAAGTCCAACAGGTTTTGCACTCCTCCCCACTGGGGAATCAAACCCCCGTCTCCCGCGTGATGGTGGAGGGGACACTCACCACTATACTAACGAGGAGTGAGCTCGTTACTGCATCAAGTATCCATAAAGGCAACGTGGCAAGTCAGGGGAGAAACCGTGGAAGAAAAGGGAAGATCTGCACCTTACAAACTTCAGTGCACTCGGTCCAGCTTTCGGAACAATGGCCGCGGTTTCATCTTGCAGAGAAACCTGTAAACTGTGAGGCCAGCCCCCGGCTCCCCACCCAGGAGCCACCAGAGCGAGCCCTTCAGCGCTACCACCCCACCCTCGGCTAACAGCACCCCTCCCCTCGACAGCCGCGCACACGGGCCCGGCAGGGGGGTCCCACTCTGGACTCCAGACCACTGTTCTCAGCACCCCCAACCCCCAGCTCGGAGGCCCAGGTCCCGGGGGAGCCCAGCACCACCCGGTCCTGGAGGGGGCCGCTGGTGGCTCCAGTCAGACGGCTGGGCGGCCTGATTAGATTGGCCCAGACGCGCTCCACATCAACCCGACTGACCCCTGACAGGAGACAGGTTGATTTATTATCCTGCTGGCGCGGCTGACAGCACGCGGCGCGAGCTTGCCTCTGTCTGGCCATTCTTCAAGCTCTCTGCACACGAGCGGCACCCACATCCTCTGACACATTAACGTGGATGGCCCTGCGGAATGCTAAGAGCTGCATCCGGACGCTGCTAAGAGGCTCCGGTGAATAGTCTAATCGGGGAGGTCAAAACTGTAGTCTGTGCGGCCCAGAGGGTAATGTGCGGCTTCACTACAAAGCAGGCGCTATGGACGAGGCGGGGCAGAGCCGGGACGCGTCTGCACAGACTGCGAGTGCGGCGCAGCCTGGAGGCCCAGAGGCTCCCGGAGCCCATGGTCCCAGCTCCCCATGCCCCACACCGAGAGCACGGCCTGGGAGGTCCCATCAGAGGCGCCCGCAGGCCTTACATGCCACAGCCAAGCCTCTCAGCGCGTTCACAACCCCCATCCACTCACCCACGGCGCTGGGCCAGCGTTTACATCCTCCTGCAGTGCGGATGAGCTAGCCGGAGAACAGGCACCTCAGAGGCCACGGTGCCCGCGGCCCGCAGGCACTGCAGGGTCGGGGCATCCAGGGGAGCGGCAGGGTGGAAGGGTGACGTCTGCTGATGGTGCTCAGCCGCCCCAAGTTCACACCTGCGGGCTACGGGGACTGCGTTCCGGTCACTCAGCTTCATCCCAACCAAGCCCTCGGGCCCTGACTTGCAGGCGTTAACTCAGGAGAGGCCAGGTCACACGGCAACCTGGCTCCCCAGCACGGCCCTTCAACCCTCTGGCCTCCAAGTGCCCACCTGTCCACTGCGGGCACCAAGATCCCCACAAGACTGAGAGGATTCCAGAGACATGGGGGCAAGGGCCAGGCAGGATGCGACCCCAATGCAGGCGGTGGATGTGGGGACACTCCACAAGGCCATGGCCTGCGTCTCTCCAGCACTGGGGCCCAGCCCCTCAACCGCGAGTGGTCGGCTGTGTGGCTGCATGAGGCCCCTGGGCCCCCCGAATGGAAGCCCCCTCCTGCACAGGAGAGCCTGGGCCCATGCAAGGTGAAGCGGGGTCCTCCCCGCTCAGGGCGGGCGAGGTGGCCCCTTTACTGTGGCTCCTCAATCAGCTTGAGCCAGGCAGGCCTGCCACCACCCACGGTCCCCACGGAGCAGCGCAGAGCCGCACGCTGAGCGCCAGAGTCTCGCGTCTGCTCCTGGAGGCGATGGGGACAGAGGGGCCAGGCCACAGGGCAGAGTCATTACCCTTCTGCATCTGCAGAGGTGTCTGAGACAAGCGCTGACATCTGAGCACTGGGGAGGGAGAAATAAGGAAAGAGGATGAGGATTCCAGAAAGGCAGTCATAACGTCCCCGTGTGCCTGCACAGAGCACTCTGGAACAGGGACACTCAGTGGCCAAGACACACCAGACCACTTTTGTCCACGCAGGCAGCAGGAGAACCTCGGCTGGAGAACCCAATCAAGAAACTGGGAAGAGCAGAAACTGACGGCGGGGGGTCTGCCAACACCCCCCACTCTCCAGGGAGGCCCACGCTCAATCAGCTCTGCCCACGCGCCCAGCTGCCCAGCAACCATCAGCCTGCCAGCCTCCATCACAAGCAGACAGTCAAGGAGTACCAGACGGCTGAGGAATGCTTCTAACAAGGAAGCCAGCGACCAGAACCGTCAGGCAGAAGCAAAGCAATCTGCAGGAAACAGGGGCCGTGTGGGCAGGAGGAACTGGCAGAAGAGACTGCGTAGTGAGTGGATGGAGGCCCCACCCGACTCTATGCACTGCAGCCTGCCAGGCTCCTCGGTCCGTGGGATTCTCCAGGCAAGAATACCGGAGTGGGCGGCCATTCCCTTCTCCAGGGGATCTTCCCGACCCAGGGATCGAACCTGAGGTCAGAGCAGGGCCAGCCCAGACCCTGAGGAGACAGCCTTCCAGGACACCTCTTTTTTTTAAGGCAGACACCACCAAAGTCGTTCAGAAGAATCCAGAGATAAACAGGTCAGGATCTGTGAGATGCAGGGCCAAGCAGACGGACATGGAGGTAAGAGCAGAGACCCTCACATCCTGGGGCTGCCCGGCCCCACCTGCCGCACGGGCTCAGACGGGCCGTCTCCCTCCCAGAGGCTGGGCTTCCTCCCCGCGCCTAAGAGGTCGCTCAGTCATGCGAGACTGCGACCCCATGGGCTGCAGTCCGCCAGGCCCCTCTGACCATGGGATTCTCCAGGCAAGAACACTGGAGTGGGCTCCCAGTGCTCTTCTCCAGGGGACCTCCCCAACCCAGGGATCGAGCCTGGGCAGCTTGCGTTGCAGGCAGACTGTCTGCCGTCCGAGCCGGGCCGGGCCTGCATTTTCCAGAGCATCTGCCAGGGCACCTGGAGATGGGAGGTGGCAAGACGCCAGGGCAGTGCCGGCCAGGTCAGCTCAGTATTTTCGCTCTTTTATAAAGCTCCATGTGGGACACCACTGCTAAAACTATAGTTGAAAGCACAGACCAGACGGTCCTAAGACCCTTCCAAGGCTGCGGGGCTAACGGTCCACTACTTGGCCAGTTCTGGGCACCCCACTCTGCACACCTTAGAGGCACCTGAGTTAGAGATCTTAAGAATGAAGCTGGGGGTGCTCCCCGCTCGTCTCCCAGGAGCCCCCACTGTCTCATCCGCACCGTGTTTGTAACCTGGCACCTGCAATCTCAGCAACCTGCTGCCTGACACGCCGTAGCTGCTCCGTGAGCGTCTGATGAAGGACAGCAAGAGATGGCATAAAATAGGCCCAACAAACAGCCTAACAAGCTGCTTGATCCACAAACTGACAATGAAGCTACTTTGCACCAAACAGTATGCTGAGCAGGGGAGTTAAGACGCAACAGGACTTCCCTGGTGGCCAGGGGCTAAGGATCCACCTGCCAGGGCAGGGGACACGGCTTCCATCGCTGGTCGGGGAGGATCCCGTGGGTCTTGGGGCAGCTGAGCCTGGGCACCACGACTGCTGAAGCCTGTTCTCCACACCAAGAGATGCCCCCACAACGACACGCCTGTGACCGCAGGAGAGAGTAGCCCCTACTGGCCGCAGCTGGAGAAAGCCTGCAGGCAGTGATGAAACCCGGCACCTCCAAAAGTAAATACGTAGATACCTGAATTTTCAAAGCAGAGAAGCTGCGACTCTCGTCCAGACCAGTCAGGTAAAATGGGTACTTAGAGCGCAGCGTGGGGCTTAGAGCGCAGCGTGGGGCTTAGAGCGCAGCGTGAGCAGCGGGGGCTGGGGCGGCAGAAGGAGGGGTGACGCCACGCGTGCACGGCTTGGGGGCCAGGAGCTAAAGGAGACGCAGGTGGGCTGAGTTCTTCTGGACTCAGAGGGAGCCGACGTGGGAGGGAGGCTGGGGGCCACGGGGCCTTGGAAACACCCGTCAGCAGCTCCATGGGGCTGGGGAGGTGGGCTGAGCTCGCGCACAGGCACCTTGAGTGCTAGGCCGGGGGTGACGTCCCCCTGCAGGCGATGCGGCTATCGCAGGTCCAACAGCACTGGAGTAAATGTGCGCTTTTTAACGCTCGCTCCCACTTCGGGGGGAGCGCAGATCAGAGACCAGAGTCTCCGGTCATCCAGGGAAGAGAGGGTGGGGGCCCCAGATGGGGCGATGGCTGTGCACTGGAGAAAAACGGGTGGATTCAAGAGATATTAGGAGAAAGATAATGCAGTCATTAATCACTTGCTTTGAGATAAATTATTCTGGCCAGAAGGCCAGAGCTGTGTGTTTGAGAAGCGTGCTCTCATCAGCTATTCTTCTGTGAAGCCCAAATTAGTATCTCTTTAAATCAGGGGGCTACACCTTCTTTTATCATCAGCAGGCAAACGAAGAAAGCAATGCGCAATTGACCTCTGTCTTTCAAGGCGGCTTCCTTCTCTCTTTGAGGCAGAAGATCTATTCCCGCTAAGCTGATTGGAGACAGGGGCTGAGTGCGACCCATGACTGAGAAGTGGGGATGGCCAGGTTGCACCTGCCCGCGGACACCCCAGGCCCCACGCGCCTGCAAACTGTACTGTGAGCTTGTCTGCCTAACTGACGACAAAAAGCACAGGGAGGACATCGCTGTTCTAACACAGCTCAGAGACCAGTCTCCGTCAGCCTCACGTCCAGCAGGGTGATGTGAAGTCGTGAGGAACGTCCTCAGTGTCCTCGTCTGTGAAATGGACACCAGCCAACGCATGTTGCTATTGGGAAAGCAATCCAGCAGACAGTGAGCAGGAAGCTCCCGCCCGCAGAGGAGCTCTCCAGACGCGCGGCGGGCTGTTCCCCGTGGCCCCTGCCGTCTCCCTTCCCCACATCTGCAGTGTCTGAGCCGCTCACCACGGTGACTTCTGAAACAGTCTTCCCACCTAGACGGGAGATAGTGTGAAATCCAGACCCAAATCACTTTCATCCTCTATCCGAGCGTCAAAGACAGCTTTCATCTCTGAAGCAAATCCGACGCGTTCCCCGGCAAAATCGGATTCCTGAGCGTTGCCCACTCTCCACGGTGGCCTGCCAGCTGTGGGATCGGGCTGCAGCCGACCCTGCGGAGGGCGCGGGCCGTTGGGGCCCTGGGTCACAGCTGCGCCACCTGACACACAGCGCCAGCCACGTCAGCTCTTCCAGCCACAAGCACCTTGGAGGACTCACACCTTCCAAAGCCCCTCGGCCACCAGGTGCGATGACTTTCCAGCGGGCTTATGTGCCAGGCCACGCCGCTCTGTCCCCCAGGGGGACACCCACACCCCCAAGGCCTCCAGGGCACGGCACACAGCTGTGCTCTAGCTCTCACCCCCTCCTCCTCCAAAGACAGCGCAGGCCACCAGAGCATGAGTGCCCCTCCCAGCATGGTTCCGCCCAACAAGCACCCCCAAACCCCGGCCGCAGTCAGGCACCAGGTCAGAGCTGGGGACACCCAGGGGTCCGGGGCCTCAGAAACACGCGGTGTGTGTGTTCACAGCTCGCTTCAACCTGCGCCCCAGTCCCACCAGCTACCTGGTGTCCCCTTATTGCACGGAGCAGGAAGCGGAGGCCCCGGATGGCCAAGGAGGCCTTCTCAAGCCGCATGGCTGGTAGCAAGGCCGCCTGGCTTCCAGGCCAACACGACTTCCCCACACGAGGCTCCTGCTTTTCCAGGAGAAGAGACGGGTTGCATTGATCCATCCACTTACTGAAGATGCCTACCAACCGCCCCTTTGTACCTGCCCGTGAGACCTGGTCTCCATCCCCGGGGCCAGGGCACAGTCAGGTCTGCGATGGAACAGAGAGGGTGGCACTCAGGCCTGGAGCCCAGCATGTGGGCACAGGAGCCCTGCACTGGCTCTGCCCCCCCGGCATCAGCCTCCTCCCACCTGCCCCGCCCACACTGACTGGAGGAGGGGAGATTTCTCGCCTCTGGAATCTCTGATCCTGCTGCTTTTGGCTCTGAGAGAAGGAGATTACAGCTCTTTCATGGACGGGGGCGCTAAGGCAAGAAATGGTGGGCCCACCTCCTCTCCCGAGAAGCAAGGCCATGCCCCCCACCCTCCCATGCCTGTCCCTCGGGCGGGACACACCAGGGATGCACTGGACCTGGTGCACAGACGGGGCGGAAACAGTGACAGACGCAGCTCTGTGTGGTCACAGCGGCCGGATGTCTGCCCTTCTGTCCACCATCCTCCCCACGGCTGCTGGCCTCTCTGCCCGTGTGAAGTCCACGTGGACCCACTCCAGACTCCACCAACTTTCCGGGTAAACATGCACACAGCATCCAGCAGCTCAGAGTCCCATGCACGGCACCTCCCGAGCCCCCCACCCACCCGCCTCCCGAGCCCCCCACCCGCCTCCCGAGCCCCCCACCCACCCGCCTCCCGAGCCCCCCACCCGCCTCCCGAGCCCCCCACCCGCCTCCCAAGCCCCCCACCCACCCGCCTCCCGAGCCCCCCACCCACCTGTCTCCCGAGCCCCCCACTACCCATCTTCAGTGCTCCCAAGAAAGGGGCCGGGCCTCTGACCCAGGCCCAGGGTGTCCTCCACTCGTTTCTCAGTGAGCCCCGGCACAGCGGGCTCCTCACACGTCTATGACGCTCTGTGATTAAATCCGGCAGCAGTATGGAGGCTGGGGTCACACTGCTTTTCGGTAAGCCATGACCTCCTACTTTAAAAAAGGAAGCACAAGCCCCCTTTCTAGAGGAAGAGTGAGCACTCACACATTGCAGAAGCCTGAAGGTGTGGAGGCTTTCCAAGCATGCTGGCTTCAGGTTCAGGGAAGTTCTGAAGCCCTTCTCGCCTCCTGCTCGGGGCAAGCCAACCCGGAGGAAACTGACCTCATCGGCACGTCTCCCCCATTCGCTGCCCCCGCTGCTTGCCCCGGCCCACGTTCCCCTGCACACGGGGGACCCCCATGCCCTGGGGACCCCACCGCCAGCTCCACAGGTGCTTTGCTGCATCAAGACACCAGTGAGGAATTTCCCGTTTCCTTGGTCGCTCACCCAGACACCTGCCTGGCCGAGCCTCAGACTGCCCTGTGTCCATGAGTCACGATCACCCACCACGACGCGGCCTCTGCAGCCCTGCCCCATGTCCCACTGGAACCCCCCTGTGCTGGGCCCACCGCATTATCACAGGGTCCCCACACAAAGGTGGTCACTCTGCCACCACCCCTGCTGAGCTGGAATCGACTGCCTCCCACTCCCCCCAGGTCCAGGCTGACCCTGGCAGCCGCTGCTGTGTGCTCGGGCTGTGCTTGGAAGAGACATGGCCAGGGAACGTCATCAGAACTGAAATTCCCACTGCCCTTCTCTGTCTAAGCCAGCTTTCCCCGGAAGCTCACACCTCGAGCCTGAGAAAAAGTTCCTGAAGACAGATGGATGTAAGAAACAAGGACCAGAGAGGTGTCCATCTGTAAGAACGCTGGCTGTGGGAAAGCAACGCCTAAAGGAAGCGGGAATCAAAGCGCACGCCTTGCCAACTGCTCACCGCGCGCCGGGCTGCAGACAGAGGCTCTGCCTCCCCCGCGGAAACAACCTTCGTTCCACACATCGGTGATTCCACACATCGGTGAACCAAGGCAGAATGTGAGCAAATGGTCAATGCAGAATGCGGGTGGATGCTGCTGTATCTAAAATGGACAGCCAACGGGACCTACTGCACAGCACCGAGAACTCTGCTCAGCGTTACGCCGAGCCTCGATGGGAAGGGAGTCTGGGGGAGAAGGGACACATGGACGTGCACGGCTGAGTCCCTCTGCCGTCCACCCGAAACTATCACAACACTGCTGATCGGTTACACTTCAGTACAAAATCCCCTTCCCTTGTGGCTCAGCTGGTAAAGAGTCCACCTGCAACGCAGAAGACCTGGCTTCGATCCCTGGGTTGGAAAGATCCCCTGGAGAAGGGAAAGGCTGCCCACTCCACTGTTCTGGCCTGGAGAATTCCATGGACTGTGTAGTCGATGGGGTCACAAAGAGTCAGACAGGACTGAGCAACTTTCACTTTCACTATAAAATAAAGAGTTAAGAAAAAAACAATGTGGGTGGATAAAGCGCCAATCCAACCTCATTTCATGAGACCCTGCCTCCAAAGCCCACGTGCCCTCACCACACCTCTTCTGCGAGGTTCTCCTCGCCAAAGCTCAAGGGCGAATGGACGGGAGTCATCAAGGCGGAGCTGATTAACTTCCCAAAGGCATGGGTGTGCCTCAAAGCCACCCAAAAGGCAGGAAGGTTACGCATGAGGTCATGCATCGTTCGAATTACCCAAGGGAAGCGGTTTAGGGCTCAGTCTCTGAACCGAAGCTGCTCTTTCCTCACTGTTTCTCCTGATACTGACCTTAAACAGCATCGTTTTATATATTTTTTGAAGCATTTGCATCTCCGACCTACTTGCAAACTTACTGAACTACAAACATGTTTCAACCCTAAGTCACGCACATGCTTCCTATTAACCAAGAGCCTGTTTCTTTCAGTTGTACCTGGTCTCTTTAGTTAATTCGCAGAAATTCTCAAGAAGTATTTGACCATGGGAATTCTCTTAGAAATTGTCTGTTCACACTGTCTGGGTTGTCCGACTAGTCTCACTACCAGCTAAGATCTAGCAGCTGTGTTAGAAGACTCCTCCCATGGAGCACAACTTCAAAAGCTGTGCAATTATCTTTAAAAGCATTGGAAGAGCCAGAGATCAATAAAGGCAACCAGAAGTTAAAGGGCCAAGGCTCCAGAGAGAAGAAAAGCCAAGTAAGGTGATCCGAACTTTCAATCCAGAGGTCTCCTCCGCAGTCGTTTCCTAATGTGCACTTGGAGACAGGGAGGCTCAAGAGAAAACTATACCCTGAAACTGATGGAAGGGTCCTGAGTTGGAGAAATGAAATCCGGAGTTCAGGACTACCAGCCTGAACGGGAAGAGCAAAGATCACAGAAATAAGGGAAACGTGGAGAAGTGAGTGCAATTTCCCCTTGAAGTAGTTCACTGACCCTAACTGAGCATGAATTAACTAGCCAAGAAGCAAAACAGAAAGCATCTGCTAAGATGCTAAAAAGTTATGTAGCCATTTCAGAAAACACACTGAGCCGAGGAGACAAAATTTAGAGTATAGATCCCACACAGGTGGAGGCAGGACCTGATGGATGTTCTAAGCTTTCAATCAAGATGCGAAAAAATCTGCTCTTGAAATAAAATCCATGAGACATCGTGAGGATAAGTATGCATGGGTCTTGGACACCCAGACAGAGGAAAAACAGAATGGAGGCAATATCTGAAGAAGCACTGGCAAAAAATTTTTCCGGAATAGATGAAAGATACAGATCTATGGGTTCAAAGGGTGTAAGAACTCTCTGAAAGATTAAAAACATGCAAACAGGCCAATTCTGTCAAACATTTAAAGAAGAGTTAGCATCTATTCTTCTCAGACTTTTCCAAAAAACATTGAAGAGGAAGGAACCCTTTTGAACTCTTTCTACAAAGTTAGCGTCGCCCTGATTCCAAAACCAGACAAAAATATCACAGAAAAGAAAATTTGGGGCCAATATCACTGATAACATAGACGCAAAAATCCTCAACAAAATCTTAGCAAACCAAATTCAACAATATATTAAAAGGATCACATACCATGATCAAATGGGATTTATCCCAGGGAGGCAAGAAATTTCAGTACATGCAAATAAGCCAGTGTGACACGCCACATCAACACACTGAAGCGTGAAAGCCTATGACCATCTCAACAGACGCAGAAAAGGCTCTTTTGACAAAATTCAATATTTATGATAAAAAAAGCTTCCAGCAAAATGGGCATAAAGGGAACAGACCCCAACACACCCGCGGTCAGGGGGCCAGAGACGGACACGACTCAGCGACTCAACAGCAAGAACAACCACAAAGAGGGTCGCATCTCCAGTCATGCCATAGAGCAGCCACGGGCAGGTAATGCATAGCGTAGGAACGCGGTCAAATAATGCTGTGATGACTGCAGGGACAGAGGACCAGATGATTACTAGATTATGGTGGTCATTTCCTGCTGTGCGCAAACATACATCACTCTGTAGGACCCCTGAAACTAACATAGTATTGTAAGTCAACTATATTAAATTAAAAACCAGTGAACAAAATAAAAATAATAGTTTCTCACTGCTGTGTAACAAATTAGCACAAACCTAGAAGCAAAGACCCTAATGCTGGGGAAGATTGAAGGCAGGAGAAAAAGGGGGCTACAGAGAATGAGATGGTTGGACGGCATCATTGACTCAATGGACATGAATTTGAGCAAACTCTGGGAGATAGTGGAGGACAGGGAAGCCTGGTGTGCTGCAGTCTGTGGGGTCACAAAGAGTCAGACACAACTTAGCGACTGCACAACAGCAGGGTCGCAGCATCTAAGCCACTTATCATCCCAGAGCTCTGTAGGACACAGCGCCAGGGCCGGCTCTGCTGGGCTCTCTGTTCAGCTCTCACAGTGGGCCCACCAAGGCTGTGGTCTCATCTGGAACATGGGGTCGTGATCCAGACTTGTAGGACTTCAGTCCCCTGTAGTTGTAGATGGAGGTCTCATTTTCTCTGTAGCTGGTGGTTGGAGACCCCTCTCAGCTACAGGCACGTGTATCTGTACACACGTGGGCCTTGTGTTCTCCCTGCAAAGTCAGCTGGGGAAACTTGACTTTTAAAGAGATCACCTGATTGGGTCAGACCCAAGCAGGACAGTCTCCCTGCTGAGTAACTCAGGGTGAACTAATCTGGGGCCCTGATTACACCTGCAGAGTCCCTTTGTGTATCATAATCCCAGAAGCGTTTTCTTGCCACATGCATGAAGCAGAGGAGATTGTACCAGAATGAGAACCACCCACCTACCGCAATGACTATTCATAGCAAAGTAAAACTGCTAAGACAAAGGAAAATGGGAATGCCTGAGTTGGTAAGATCCCCTGGAGAAGGGATAGGCTATCCACTCCAGTATTCTTGGGCTTCCCTGGTGGCTCAAATGGCAAAGAATCCACCCATCTGCAATGCAGACCTGAATTGGATCCTTGGGTCAGGAAAATCCCCTGGAGGAGGGCATGGCAGCCCACTCCAGTGTTCTTGCCTGGAGAATCCCCATGGACAGAGGAGCCTGGTGGGCTGCAGTCCAGGGGGCCGCAAAGAGTCAGACACGACTGAGCGACTAAGCACAGCACAGCGAGCGAAAAAGAAGCCTGTCCTTCAAAGCCGCAGCAGTCAGACCAACAGGCGCCTCTACAACATACGCAAGAGACGTCAGAAGACGATGAAATGACAGTTTTAAAATGCTGGGGAAAGAAATCTCCAAACTGGAACTGAGTACATGCCAAAAAGAGCCTTTAAATATTAAGTAAAATGAATGCATTTTTAGACAAACAACAATTGAAAATTCAGCGTGAATAGAACAATACAAAATAAATAAATAAATAAATAAGCTAAAAAGAGTTTTCAACAGAAGGAAAATGACCCCAGAAAGAAGCACATAAACGCAGGAAAGCATGAAAAACGCTAGAAAAGGTAAATACGTTGTTAACTCTAACTGAATATGGAATATCAGTAATACAAAGATTTTAAATTTTGTAAGATTTAAATTATATGAAAAATGGAAGCACATGAAAACAATTGCACAACAAAGCGGTCACACCGCTGCCGTGTCCTGGTCGCCTCCTGATGAAATAAAGCGATGTTCTCACTAATTAGCCAAGGATGCGTCTTACAGTTGTTACTGTAGAGAATATCACTGAGAGAATATAGACATTGCGTAACTGATGAATTAATAAACAGCAACTGTAAAACTGAAACTACACACTGTTAATTAAAAACAAAGCTAGGAAGGATGAAATCAAAGCACAGATGTGCAAATAGGAAAAGTAGCAAGATGATGCATTTAAACACAAGAATGCAATTAATTTTACTACATGAAAATATAAACAATATAAATAAAATACAAAAGTTTTCTAACCTGTATTTTTAAAGTCCAAGTATATGCTGCTTATAAGAAACCTGTTCTAAATATAAAAATACAGAAAATTTGAAGTAAAATAATTGAAAAAGATACACATTGAAAACACGAACCAAAAAATGTCTGACATAGCACAACCTATATCAGATAAAGCAGATTTTAAGGCAGTGTGTATTTTTAGATAGAGACATTTCAAAAGTTTTTAAAAAAAGAAAATTTAATAGGAAGATTAAATCCTAAATTTATGTGCACCCAATAACACAATTTCAAGCAAAACTGACATTTGACTAAGAAGAAAAATCATATGGATAAATCTTAACTCTCTTTATAAAAGTTAAGATGAACAAACAAAGAATCAATAGCAATATAAAAAATGGGAAAACTCAATTAAAAAAAATGGACCTAACTTTTCAAATTTGGGTGGAATAGTTTCAAAAATTGTTTGTATTATGAGTCTAAATGCATTTTAAGTGATTTAATACAGTCTCAAACCCAAGAGGGTCAAGCAAGAAATTAATAACAAAAGGATAACTAAAATTTTTTTTAATTTTTACAAATTAAGTAGTATATTTCTCAATAACTCATGAAGAGAGAAAAGTTCAAAAGGAAATTAAAATATATTTTTACCTAAATAGTAATGAAGATACGCACAGCTGACAGAAGGCCTAGAGAAAATTTTTAGGTATAAATGCATGTTAGAAAAGAAGTATTGTTGAAAATAAAGGGTTAGCTATCCATTGCATGAAGCTGATTTTTAAAAAACTATAAACCATATCAAAAGTAGTAGAAAAAGAAAATCAATAATGAATAGAAAGAAGTATTAAAAAGAATCAAAAAGTCAAAAGTTAATTGTTTAAAAATGCAAGAAGAAGAATCCCTAGTAAGACTAATACACATAGTGAAAAAAGATCAGACACGCACCACCCCATGAGGAGTAAAAATACAGACATCACACAGGTGAAATTGTCTTCATGACCTCGGGTTAAACAGCAATTTCTTAAACATGATACCACAAACAACAAAAGAAAAAGCTGATAGTTTGGACTTGACCAAAATTAAAAACTTTGGGACATCAAAGGACACCATCAGAAAGTGAAAAGACAAGCCACAAAATGTGAGAACTTATTTGCAAGTCATACGCCTGCCAAGGTTCTCATGTTCAGAGTGTATAAAGGACTCATCTCAGACAAGTCAACCTAAATGGAAAATGGGCAAAGGATTTGAAAAAGCGTTTCTCTAAAGAATATGCAAAAAGCACATGAAAGGATGCTCAATACCCTTAGTCAGTAGAAAATTGAAAGCACAATGACAGATCCCTTCACACTCACTAGGACAGCTACAACCAAAAACCCAGAGATAACAGCGGTTAGCAATGACGTGTAGATGTGATACACTGCTCGTGTGAGTGTGTGACGGAGCAGCCACTGCAGGAGGCAGCTGGGCATTTTCCCAGAAAAGTATCCACTGATTCCACCCCTGGGTATTTACCCAAGAGAAATGAAAACGGGTCCATATGAAGACGCATACAAAAACGAGCCTACCAGCACAGCCCAGCAGCCCAACCAGTGGGGACGCCCCACTGGCCCTCAACTGATAGACGGATAAGCAGATTGTGGTGAATACAGACGATGGGCCCTTACTCAGACACGGAAAGAGACGAAGGACTGAGACACGCTCCAAAATGCATGAGCTTGGAAAACATTCTAAGTGAAAGCAGACAGACGCAAAGGCCACGGCCTGCATGACGCCCCTGACGCCGAACGCCCACAGCAGGAAACTCCTTGCCAGCAGGAGGATGCGTCGCTGCAGGGGAGGGGCAGAGAGCCGAAGGGCTCTTGCTTGACGGGTATGAGGTTCTTTTCGGGGGATGACATATTCTGGAATTAGATAGTGATACTGACTACACAGTGTTGTAAATACATGAAAAACATCAAGCTATATACTTTAAAGGGGTTAGGATGGCAAATTTTACAATAGATGAAGTTTGCCTCAAAAAATGAATACCTACATAAATTAAAGATGTATATCAGGTTTGTGGATTGCAGACAGTATTTTAAAGTGACTCATTCTCAGTGAAGATCCAGGATCTCAGAAATGGAATGGAGAAGATACAAGAAATGTTACCAAAGGCCTAGAAGGTCTAAAGAACAAACACACAGATGAACAATACAGTCAGTTCAGCTCAATCCAGCCGCTCAGTCATGTCCGACTCTTTGCAACCCCGTGAATCGCAGCACGCCAGGCCTCCCTCTCCATCACCATCTCCCGGAGTTCACTCAGACTCATGTCCATCAAGTCGGTGATGCCATCCAGCCATCTCATCCTGGGTCGTCCCCTTCTCCTCCTGCCCCCAATCCCTCCCAGCATCAGAGTCTTTTCCAATGAGTCAGCTCTTTGCATGAGGTGGCCAAAGTACTGGAGTTTCAGCTTTAGCATCGGTCCTTCCAAAGAAATTCCAGGATTGATCTCCTTTAGGATGGACTGGTTGGATCTCCTTGCAATCCAAGGGACTCTCAAGAGTCTTCTCCAACACCACAGTTCAAACGCATCAAATTTTTGGTGTTCAGCTTTCTTCACAGTCCAACTCTCACATCCATACATGACCACTGGAAAAACCATAGCCTTGACTAGATGGACCTTTGTTGGCAAAGTAATGTCTCTGCTTTTAAATATACTTTCTAGGTTTGATCATAACTTTTCTTCCAAGGAGTAAGCATCTTTTAATTTCATGGCTGCAGTCACCATCTGCAGTGATTTTGGAGTCCCCCAAAAAATAAGTCTGACACTGTTTCCACTGTTTCCCCATCTATTTCCCATGAAGTGATGGGACCAGATGCCATGATCTTCGCTTTCTGAATGTTGAGCTTTAAGCCAACTTTTTCACTCTCCTCTTTCACTTTCATCAAGAGGCTTTTTAGCTCCTCTTCACTTTCTGCCATAAGGGTGGTGTCATCTGCATACCTGAGGTGACTGATATTTCTCCCGGCAATCTTGATTCCAGCTTGTGTTTCTTCCAGCCCAGCATTTCTCATGATGTCCTCTGCATATAAGTTAAATAAGCAGGGTGACAATATACAGCCTTGACGTACTCCTTTTCCTATTTGGAACCAGTCTGTTGTTCCATGTCCCGTTCTAACTGTTGCTTCTTGACCTGCATATAGGTTTCTCAAGAGGCAGGTCAGGTGGTCTGGTATTCCCATCTCTTTCAGAATTTTCCAGTTTATTGCATTCCACACAGTCAAAGGTTTTGCCATAGTCAATAAAGCAGAAATAGATCTTTTTCTGGAACTCTCTTGCTTTTTCGATGATCCAGCGGATGTTGGCAATTTGATCTCTGGTTCCTCTGCCTTTTCTAAAACCAGCTTGAACATCAGGGAGTTCACGGTTCATGTATTGCTAAAGCCTGGCTTGGAGAATTTCGAGCATTAATTTGCTAGCGTGTGAGATGAGTGCAATTGTGTGGTAGTTTGAGCATTCTTTGGCATTGCCTTTCTTTGGGATTGGAATGAAAACTGACCTTTTCCAGTCCTGTGGCCACTGCTGAGTTTTCCAAATTTGCTGGCATATTGAGTGCAGCACTTTCACAGCATCATCTTTCAGGATTTGAAATAGCTCCACTGGGATTCCATCACCTCCACTAGCTTTGTTCATAGTGATGCTTTCTAAGGCCCACTTGACTTCACATTCCAGGATGTCTGGCTCTAGGTGAGTAATCACACCATCATGATTATCCAGGTTGTGAAGATCTTTTTTGTACAGGTCTTCTGTGTATTCTTGCCACCTCTTCTTAATATCTTCTGCTTCTGTTAGGTCCATACCATTTCTGTCCTTTATCGAGCCCATCTTTGCATGAAATGTACCCTTGGTATCTCTAATTTTCTTGAGGAGATTTCCCATTCTGTTGTTTTCCTCTATTTTTTTGCATTGATCGCTAAGAAAGGCTTTCTTATCTCCTCTTGCTATTCTTTGGAACTCTGCATTCAGATGCTTATATCTTTCCTTTTCTCCTTTGTTTTTCACTTCTCTTTTTTTCACAGCTATTTGTAAGGCCTCCCCAGACAGCCATTTTGCTTTTTTGCATTTCTTTTCCATGGGGATGGTCTTGATCCCTCTCTCCTGTACAATGTCATGAACATCCGTCCATAGTTGATCAGGCACTCTGTCTAACAGATCTAGGCCCTTAAATCTATTTCTCACTTCCACTGTATAATCATAAGGGATTTGATTTAGGTCATACCTGAATGGTCTAGCGGTTTTCCCTACTTTCTTCAATTTGAGTCTGAATTTGGCAATAAGGAGTTCATGATCGGAGCCACAGTCTGCTCCTGGTCTTGTTTTTGTTGACTGTATAGAGCTTCTCCATCTTTGGCTGCAAAGAATATAATCAATCTGATTTCGGTGTTGACCATCTGGTGATGTCCATGTGTAGAGTCTTCTCTTGTGTTGTTGGAAGAGGGTGTTTGCTATGACCAATGCATTTTCTTGGCAAAACTCTACTAGTCTTTGCCCTGCTTCATTCCATATTCCAAGGCCAAATTTGCCTGTTACTCCAGGTGTTTCTTGACTTCCTACTTTTGCATTCCAGTCCCCTAGAATGAAAAGGACGGCACAGGAACGGCTGAGAGGAGCTACCCCACGTCCGAGGCCGGGGCAGCGGTTACGAGGAGCTACTCCATGTCCAAGGAGTGGTGGCTGCACAGGCCACCACTGGCAGGAGGGCCTAGAGGATCTATTCCACATTCAAGGTCAGGAGGGGCGGCGGTGAGGAGATACCCCTCGTCCAAGGTAAGGAGCAGCCCCTTCACTTTGCTGGAGCAGCCGTGAAGAGATACCCCACATTCAAGGTAAGAGAAACCCAAGGAAGACGGTAGGTGTTGCAAGAGGGCATCAGAGGGCAGACACACTGAAACCATAATCACAGAAAACTAGTCAATCTAATCACACTAGGACCACAGCCTTGTCTAACTCAATGAAACTAAGCCATGCCCACAGGGCAACCCAAGACGGGCGGGTCATGGTGGAGAGGTCTGACAGAATGTGGTCCACTGGAGAAGGGAATGGCAAACCACTTCAGTATTCTTGCCTTGAGAACCTCATGAACAGTATGAAAAGACAAAATGATAGGATACTGAGAGAGGAGCTCCCCAGGTCAGTAGGTGCCCAATATGCTACTGGAGATCAGTGGAGAAATAACTCCAGAAAGAATGAAGGGATGGAGCCAAAGCAAAAACAATACCCAGCTGTGGATGTGACTGGTGATAGAAGCAAGGTCCGATGCTATAAAGAGCAATATTGCATAGGAACCTGGAATGTCAGGTCCATGAATCAAGGCAAATTGGAAGTGGTCAAACAAGAGAGGGCAAGAGTGAATGTCGACATTCTAGGAATCAGTGAACTAAAATGGACTGGAATGGGTGAATTTACCTCAGATGACCATTGTATCTACTACTGTGTGCAGGAATCCCTTAGAAGAAATGGAGTAGCCATCATAGTCAACAAAAGAGTTTGAAATGCAGTACTTGGATGCAATCTCAAAAACGACAGAATGATCTGTGTTCGTTTCCAAGGCAAACCATTCAATATCACAGTTATCCAAGTCTATGCCCCAACCACTAACGCTGAAGAAGCTGGAGTTGAACGGTTCTATGAAGACCTACAAGACCTTTTAGAACTAACACCCAAAAAGGAACAATACAATAGAAGGAATCAATAGCAGAGCAACTGAGGCAGAAGAACGGATAAGTGGCCTGAGGACAGAACGGTGGAAATCACTGCTGCAAAGCAGAATATAGAGAAAAGGATGAAGCGGCTGCTGCTCCCCAAATCATCTGCATATTCAATGTCATCCCCATCGACAGTCTCACTGGAATTTTCTGTGTGTATGAAAATTGATAAATGTACTCTATGTGGACATGCAAATGGCAAAGAATACCAAACATAACCTTGGAGAAGGAACAAGTTGGAGACTTTACAGTCTCGGTTTTCAGACCTAACCTAAAGGTCCAATAGTTAATCCAACATAGCATTGGTGCAAGAGATAAGGATGGATATTTTATTTTTTAATCTTTAACATGCTAATGTTCTAGAAGAGGGAAACCTAGTTTTCACTGGGGAAGAACAGATGCCTCCTTCAAAACCTCCCCTTCTGCTGACGGATGGACCACGGTCATCACAAGGTGGACAGTGGTGGAGGCTGAGTTCGGGAATGAGGGTTATTGACTTGTTAACCCTTCTACTTTTGTGCATGGTTAAATGTTTTCATAATAAAAGTTTTTTTTTAAGTGTTTCAATGATTTTAAAAGTAAAAATGAAAAAAAAATCTCCCTACCTAATAGTTAAAAAGTCTCGAGGAACAAGGGTCTGTAGACACCAACCTTTAACAGCTTCTGTTGAAACCTCACAGAGGAAGATAGACAAAAAGCCTGAGGAACCCAGTGCTCTTAGGGAGCCAGGTGAGCTCTCCCAGCCCAGACTCAGCCCATCTGGAGGGCACTTCTGGGAACTTATGGCCCTGTCCTCTCACAGCTGACAGTGAGAAGCACTCAGAAGCAGAGCGACTCGGTCCAGGTGGCGCTGCAGGCCGTCAGCACAGCACCCCAGGGCTCCAGGCTGCTCCCCAGGGCCTCGAGGGACCCCCACCAGAGGCGGAACCGTGGTGGGCGCCGTGGACCCCACACCGGCCCAGGCAGTTCCAATGCCTGGATGGTGAAGAAGGGAACAGCCGCGTCTGCTCCTTCATCGAGCTCAGGGGAGCGTCATCACTGCTTTACGCCCTGGAGAAGCAGCCCAAAGCTGAACCGTGAAAGATGTTCACCAGTAGCCAGACAGGACCACATGGCTATCCACCTATGCACCCTGTGCACCGTCTCCTGCGGGCGGGGTTGGGAGGGGGACGTGTGGACACAGAGTGACCCCGCGGGGAGGCTCCCCGCCCTCCCCGGCCACCTCCGTGAGGCCCCTTCTTCTCCAGGAAAGAAGGCGACTTTCCTGAGCTGCTTTGGGGCAGGAATCAGTCCTGCTGGCAGAGGGCCACTTTCGCTCTTCTCGGCTGAGGACGCTGTTGGTCCCTGAGGATTGCCCAGGGGATTGCCCCGGACAGACGCTGTCCCTCCTGGTCATTACTGGGACCTCACGCTGCAGCCAGGGGCTTCCCAGATGGCCCAGCAGTGAAGAACCCACCTGCCAATGCAGGAGATGCGGGTGCAATCCCTGGGTGGGGAAGATGCCCTGGAGGAGGGCATGGCAACCCGCTCCGGGATTCTTGCCTGGAGAATCCCATGGACGGAGGAGCCTGGTGGGCTGAAGTTCATGGGGTTGCAAAGAGTGGGACACGACTGAACAACAGAGTACAGCACACACGCGTGCACACACACACGCGTGCACACGCACACGCGCGCGCACACGCGCGTGCACACACACGTGCACACACACGCGCGTGCACACGCACACACGCGCACACTGCTGCCAGGCCCCCGCAGAGTCCAAAGCAAGGACCTTGTTTCTGAGTAACTGGCTTCACTGTTCTGTTTTGCCTCCAGACCGGAAGAGGTGGCAGGAGGTGGCCCACCTTCAAGCTCAACGTAACCAGATGGAGCACATGACCTCCTCCCGCCTTTCAACACAAAACTGGACCCGAGCGCCAGAAGCAGAAATGTGATTTGTTACTGGTGCTTTCTTAAAAATACGCCCTGCTGTTCTGGGGAGACATTTTGTTGGTTGCATAGACTGACACCTTGACTTAGAAAGTGCCGCGAGAGTGCGTACCTTCTGAGCTAGTTTTCCAGACGGCGGTTGACACAGCAGACGTTCACTGTGCCCTGCAGGGTGGGCAACAGAAGCTCCCAGAGCTCATGGCCTGCTGCTCCACGGGGCTCAGAGTCCATCGAGAGGGACGGGCGCATTCACACCAGTTCAGGGCAGGGACCCTCACCAGGGCACTGCAAGGGGGAGCCCTCATCAGGGCACAGAGGGGGGGACCCTCACCAGGGCACTGAGGGGGACCATCACCAGGACACTGAGGGGGACCCTCACCAGGACACTGAGGGGGACCCTCACCAGTGCACTGAGGGGGACCGTCACCAGGGCACTGAGGGGGGACCGTCACCAGGGCACTGAGGGGGGACCATCACCAGGACACTGAGGGGGGACCCTCACCAGGGCACTGAGGGGGACCCTCACCAGGACACTGAGGGGGACCCTCACCAGGGCACTGAGGGGGACCCTCACCAGGGCACTGAGGGGGACCGTCACCAGGGCACTGAGGGGGGACCGTCACCAGGGCACTGAGGGGGACCGTCACCAGGACACTGAGGGGGACCCTCACCAGGGCACTGAGGGGGACCGTCACCAGGGCACTGAGGGGGACCGTCACCAGGACACTGAGGGGGACCCTCACCAGGGCACTGAGGGGGACCGTCACCAGGGCACTGAGGGGGACCCTCACCAGGGCACTGAGGGGGGACCCTCACCTGGGCACCGCGAGCGGACGATTCTTCAGACTCTTCTCCACCCTCCTTGACGATGGGCTCAGTCTTCGACAGCTCCCCCTGGGAAGCCAGGTCTCAGCGGCAGCCTGTCACTCTGTCTTCACCAGGGAAACAGCGTCTCACGCTCTGCCCTCAGCACAAGCACCGTTCTGACTGTGACGGTTTCAAGTGTCCCTGAGCACACAGCACAGACTAACAAAACCAAGTGGCTACAGAGCGTCTCAGCGGCAGGGTTGGGGGCCTTCAGAGACCCTCCTATGCCCTGCACACACGCGACACGTGCACCTACGTGTCCCTGACCTCAGCCCTGTAACGGATCTGTATTCCCACTGCACCCCGCAGAGCCAACGCAGGCCCACACCCAGGAAAGGCTTTACAGCGCAACGCCCTGGCAGTCCAGGAGGTGAGACCTTGCCTTCCAATGCAGGGGGGTATGGGTTCCACCCTGGTCAGGAAATAAAAAGGCCAGAAAACCAAAGCATAAAACAGAAGCAATATTGCAACAAATTCAATTAAGGCTTAAAAATGGTCCACGTCCAAAAAAATCTTTAAATAAATTAATTAAATTAAATGAAAGCCCAAGTGTGAATAAAACTCGTCGACTTATATCAGTAAAAGCTCAGCGGTGGCTGTGCCCTTGCATGCGGACGATGCTTAGGACGGTGGGAAGCACACACGGCTTGTCTCACTAAACACGTGGTTCTGGACATGACTGGCAGAGACTCTGGGTCCAGGGAACGTGCTTGAGGGGTCCAGTGGTTCTAACCGCTTGGTCAGCAGTTACACAAAGCATGAGCTTACGGACGGTCCCCATCAGAAAGCTGAAGTCCCAGAAATGTCTTAGAGAAAGGAGAATATGTAAGGATAAGAAACTCAACTGTAAAGAAATTATCCTTCAACTAAAAATAAATAAATTTTAAAATAATAATATTATTAAAGGAGCTCAAAGACTTGGAGGGTGTGGATTTATCGTGAATCACAGGGTCACAGCCTTGCGCACTATTTTTGCTTTTGTTTGCGATGTGCTGGTTGTGTTTAACGTTGCGGTTTTTTCCAGAGTTGAAAATATTACTAATGCCCAATTAATGTACATTGATTATATAGCTGTGTAGAATATGCACCATTATAGAACTGCATAATAATTGTGTAAAAATAGAATTGGGCGTCAGTGTACATAGAGATGCCCACCTGCAGGGCTGATGGGGAAGGCCAGCCGCCCCCACCCCTGGCAGCCAGGTTTCAACCAGTGACTTTGGCTCATAGACAGGACGTTCCTTCCCGAGCCTATAGGCCTGAAGAGAAGGATGTTTGGGGTGTTTTCAGGGCAGCGCGCAGCACCCCAGTCTGACTGGCTCGGCCATGAGGTCTGCAGATGCCCTCGGAGCCTGCTCATAACCCTCCCGGTGGTCTTGTGGGTCCCTTAGTCATTTCAGCGAATGTCCCCTTTAAGTCACGCAAAACTGGTTTCCATTCCTTGGCACTAAGCAGCTTTGTGTAGCAGACGCCTGAAGAAGCCTCGGCGCGGGAGTCCATCCTTCACCTCCGCTCGGTCACCTGGCCTCAGGTTCCCTGGCTGTAACGTAACGAGCAGTTGACTCTCTGCTTCCTGCTGCCTCGAACATGAGGGAAGCCTGTGAGTCCACGCTGACAGAAAGTGAAAGTGAAAGAGAAGTCGCTCAGTCGTGTCCGACTCTTTTCGACCCCATGGACTGTAGCCCACCAGGCTCCTCCATCCATGGAATTTTCTAGGCAAGAGTACTGGAGTGGGTTGCCATTTCCTTCTCCAGGGGATCTTCCCGACCTGGGGATTGAACCCGGGTCTCCCACATTGTGGGCAGACGCCTTACCATCTGAGCCACCAGAGACAGACTGTATCATAAAACTCCCGAAGATACAGCTTGAAAGAAGGAAACACACAGCACAGTGGCTTCTGGCAGAGACTCACTTCCGATGTCAGTATAAACAGCGCCCAAGTCCCAGAGCCCGTGAGACTTGCCCAGAGTCACACGGTGCTCCTGGTGACCAGACCAGGCAGGCCAGGCTCAGGATGGGGGAGCGTGTAGCTGTGGTCACGGACGTGCATTTAGCTTTAAAAGCCCAGCAGTCAGAAAAGCAATAGCCGTTCCTGACGTTTGGGCAACACCTTCAGGTTTCAAATCCACTCCACATCCTTCCATTCTCTCCTAAGAAACTTGCGGGTGCTTATCCCTGATTCACAGCTGAGAAACCAAGACGCCCAAAGGTTAGCTCACTCACCCAGGGTCACCGACTGATCACTGGCTGAGCAGTGAAGTGAAGTCGCTCAGCCGTGCCCGACTCTTTGCGACCCCATGGACTGTAACCTACCAGGCTCCTCCGTCCATGGGATTTTCCAGGCAAGAATACTGCAGTGGGTTGCCATTTCCTTCTCCAGGGGATCTTCCCGACCCAGGGATTGAATCCGGGTCTCCCGCCTTGCAGGCAAACGCTTTAACCTCTGAGCAGGGCAGGACCTAAATCCTCGGACTCACACGTGGCCCCCTCCACCCAAGAGCCCCCTCCTCAGTGGGCCCCTCCACTGGACGGGGGTCCGCCCAGCTCTGCGGTGTGTACACGCCCGGGACACAGAGAACCACAACTCCCGGAGCTCTCCTTTCAGAACGGAGTCCAACCCTTTTCCTACAATGCTTTCCTTAATCAACTTGGCTTACGAAGAGAATCAAAACTAATATTTCCTTTCTGGTTTAAATGCAATCTACTTTATCCATTTTTAAAGAGAGATTACTTTGTAGAATGGCATGTAAATCCCCCAAATACACAAAGTCACCTTCCTGTGGACTCTAGACAAATAACCCGAGAACAATCCTGACAGGACTGTGTTGCAGAACCGGAAAGCAAGGCTGAGCACACAAATAAGGGGCTCGCGCTGCGTGGCCCTCGACTTCCCCCCGCGCTCGTGGGTGCGAATTTATGGCTTCCCTTCCCAGGTCAAAGGCAAATGAATCCATCAGTGGGACCTATAATTAGTGTGAGTGGTTAATTCCCAGGGCTTCACTGCACTCTCTCGGTGACATTTTGAAGCACTAAGCTGGCCATTATGAGCAAGTGCGCTCCGCAGTGAGTGAAGGCTGGAATTAGCAATGAAACGCTTCAGTCCCCACTTTACATACAATCTGGCTCAAGAATAGGACAGATTTTCTGTGGAAGGGCAGTCACTGCAGGCCCTTCCACAATGTGAGCACCTGGACTGTGGGGAATACACGCCCTGCGTCCCTCTTTCAAGAAACCCAAATAGAGAAATTAAGGACACACTGTTCCTGTGACAAGGAATTTTGCTACAAAAATAGTCCAGTAACAATCTTTTTATTTCCAAAGTTATAAAGAAGAAAAACCACTATGATTTGTATCCATCTATTAAGAAATTCAGATTTTGTACAGAGAAGGATGCAACCTAGATTTTCATGAGACAGGCATATGTTCAAAATAAGCATTACGTCATGAATACACACACACACACACATATATATTCTTTTAATTGTGCAGGCAGATTCTTTACCATCTGAGCCACCAGGGAAGCCCAGTGATAAAACTTTTATTTTTCAAGAATTGAACATTTAGCCACACAAATTGGCCTGAATGCCTAGCTTAAAAGAAGACTTAATAAGAAATTCAAAATATTTTCTGATCCAACCCTAAATACCATCAGTGTCCTAAGCCAGCAATTGAATCAATGTCCAGAGGTGGAGTACAATTTTTGTACATAAAATATGAGATTTAGCAAAGAATTATTTCATTCATTTATTCACTCATCCATCATATGTCCTTGAACATCATGAAGAGCTATGTTCAGTGCTGAGAATACAAGTTTGGCTCGAGAAGAATTCTGTGATCAGAATTTTGAGATGGTTTGGTCCAAGGTATAAATTGGAAAGACCACTCTGCCAACAGGATGATGGATGAGCTTGAAGTCAGGGGCAAGGATTCCAATTGAAAGGCAGTATCAATAACCCGTGAAATCAACAACGACGCTCTTAATTGAAGGAAAGTCAGTGGATTTAGAGAGAAAAGAGCAGGCTCAAGAGATAGTGAAAATTTGGAATTAACAAGACTCGGGGTTGGATTTTGGAAGCAAAGGAAGATAATATTCTGCACTTAGGATGACGCTGGCATTGAGGACGGCCTGGCGTCTGAGTGGTCGTGGCTTTCAAGGAGGAGCCAGAAAGGCATGTGGGTTTGAGAGAAATGATGAGTTCACATCAGGACGTGCTGACTTGTGGATGCCTCAGAGCCAGGCGAAGCAGTGAAGACCCTCTGTCTAATGCAGTAAGAAACTGCACCTTATACTGGAGAACACCAAAAATCACAGAGGTGGAATCCCTTGCCTGAGGCACAAAAATAAGCATGAAATAGTGAAGACTCACTTCAGGATTAGGGACCGGATTCTGCCCGTTCTTTCTCCCTAGAACAGTGTCCAGCCAGAGCCCTCCAGCTGCGTCCCAGGCAGAGACATGGCTTCGGAAACCATACACGCTCTTCATTTTTCCTCTTTTTTATTCTTTAAATTACGAGGATGTGAGAGCACATTTACAAGAGACTTAGAAAATACGACGTGAAGTTACATATAATTCCACTATAGATTACAATCATTTTTAATAGATAAATCAAGATTTTCAGTTGAAATTCCAATGTCAAACTCTCAAAAATTAATAGAACGAACATACAGAGAAGTAGAAGGGTGCAGGAAATCTGAAAAGCGCTCTGAACCGTTTCAGCACAATTAAGACTCATGCGATCTCCACACAGCAGCGGGGTACAAACTCTACTTAAGTTTGCACAGACGATAAACTAGGAGATGCTGGGAAATACCCAAGATAAGACCAGGTGCAAAAATGTCACGGTCTAAAGGTTTGAGAAGAAGGGCATGGCAACCCACTCCAGTGCTCTTGCCTGGAGAATCCCAAGGACAAAAGAGCCTGGTGGGCTACAGTCCATGGGGTCACAAGGAGTCAGACTCGAATGAGTGAGCATCACTCACTCACTCACTCACCCAGAGGTACTGAAATCATACAGAGTCTATTCTCTTATCACTGTAAAACCACACGGCATTTTTAAGGGACCCAACATTTTTTAAAAATATCCTACAGAAAGAAGATGCTCCTTGTCTCTTGAGAAATTAGAGCCCCTGGCAGTGTCCTTTCCTCCTGGGGCCGATAGGCTGGCGCCGAGCCGCCCACACGGACCGCCAGCGCCTCCTCCAGGGAACCACACCTGCCTGGCCCCCGAAACCCCACGCTAGCGTTTACATTTCTTGTCATCATGCTAACTTATGTGTTTCTTCTGTGGATGTTATTTACAGCAGAAAATTATTGTTCTGAGAAATGTTCAAAAATAATGGAATGTTCTGGGACTTGCCTGGTGGTCCAGTGGTTAAGACTCTGCGCTTCCACTTCAGAGGGTCTGGGTCAAGGAACTAAAATCCCACATGCCACATAGCATGGCCCCAAAACATTTTTTAAACAGAGTAATTCTATTGGATTTTTACAGATTATTTACATCTATTTTTTTAATAGGAAATTTGAGTAAAAATGTGCTATAATGTGAGTGGTGATTAACCAATCAGGGTTGAAAATAACCCAACAGTGATGTAACCAGAGGCCCAATCCACATGAGATGGTTTATTTATATATTTTTTTTTTTTTTCGCCAACCTGACTGGGCCACAGAGAGCCCAGATGTCTGGTTTAACATGATTTTGAGGTGTCCTGTGAGGATGCTTGTGGAAAACACTAGTGTTTGATTCTGAAGACTGAGCAGAGATCTGCCCTCTGCAGCGTGGAGATAACGTGCTGCCTGCTGAGGATGTGAACGGAGCACAGAGCTGGGGGAAGCCTGGGTTCTCTGTCTGACGGCTCGAGCTGGGACCTGGGTCCTGCCCCGCCCTGCAGTCAGGATGCACTGCTTCAGTGTTCCTGGGTCTGCAGCCCACAGACAGCTCCTTAACAAATATCTATCATAGACTTTAGCGCTTTTGTTAAAATACAAGTAAGACTCTATTTGTAACCTTTGATGATTTCCAGTAAAAATAGCGCTTTCATTACTAGTCAGTTTTCGCCAAAGGTAGCATTTGCTTATGCTGTTTCTCCCCCAGTAGCTAGAAAGTCTTCAAAATTTCAGTGGATGTATTAATACTTAGTGTGGGCAACTTCAGTTCAGTTCAGTCGCTCAGTTGTGTCAGACTCTTTGCAGCCCCATGGACTGCAGCACACCAGGCCTCCCTGTCCATCGCCAACTCCCAGAGTTTACTCACTCATGTCCATTGAGTCGGTGATGCCATCCAACCATCTCATCCTCTGTCAACCCCGTCTCCTCCTGCCCCCAATCTTTCCCAGCATCAGGGTCTTTTCAAATGAGTCAGCTCTTTGCATCAGGTGGCCAAAGTATTGGAGTTTCAGCTTCAACATCAGTCCTTCCAATGAATATTCAGGACTGATTTCCTTTAAGATGGACTGGTTGGATCTCCTTGCAGTCCAAGGGACTCTCAAGAGTCTCCTCTAACACCACAGTTCAAAAGCATCAGTTCTTTGGTGCTCAGCTTTCTTTATAGTCCAACTCTCACATCCATACATGACCACAGGAAAAACCATAGGTTTGACTAGACGGACCTTTGTTGGCAAAGTAATGTCTCTGCTTTTTAATATGCTACCTAGTTTGGTCCTAACTCTTCTTCCAAGGAGCAAGCATCTTTCAATTTCATGGCTGCAGTCACAATCTGCAGTGATTTTGGAGCCCCAAAAAATAAAGTCTGTCACTGTTTCCACTGTTTCTCCATCTATTTCCCATGAAGTGATGGGACCAGATGCCATGATCTTCGTTTTCTGAATGTTGAGTTTTAAGCCAACTTTTTCACTCTCCTCTTTCACTTTCCTCAAGAAGCTCTTTAGTTCTTCTTCACTTTCTTCCATCAGGGTGGTGTCATCTGCATATCTGAGGTTATTGATATTTCTCCCGGCAATCTTGATTCCAGCTTGTGCTTCTTCCAGCCCAGCATTTCTCGTGATGTACTCTCCATAGAAGTTAAATAAGCAGGGTGATAATATACAGCCTTGACGTACTCCTTTTCCTATTTGGAACCAGTCTATTGTTCCATGTCCAGTTCTAACTGCATTCCAGGGCAACCTGAAGTCCAGGAAATGAGCAAAATGGAAAAATTAGCGATCTTACAAAATTATATGAGGAAATCATGTGTAACAAACAGAAAAGAACTTCGAAGGAAATATGTATATGTATACGTACCTGTAAATATATATTATAGTTAGCAGAAGAGACAACTCATTGGAAAAGACCCTGATGCTGGGAAAGACTGAAGCCAAAAAGAGAAGGGGGTACAGAGAATGAGATGGTTGGAAGACATCATCAACTCGATGGACATGAATTTGAGCAAACTCCTGGAGACAGTGAAGAACAGGGGAGCCTGGCGTGCTGCAGTCCTCGGAGTCGAAAAGAGTCACACAGCTTAGCAGCGGAACAGCAGCATATTCATAAATCAAACGTGGGATGAAGCTTATTAGCTCATAAGCATATCTTGCCCCTACAACACAATCATAAGGAGTAAATTCTTTCAAATTAAAAGCAAATACAAACAAAAACAATTTCCCTGAAAATGAAGATGAAATTCCTTTTTCACAGTTTTTAGAAAGCCCATAAAAGGCTATTTATTTACATTGTTGATCTTATCACATCTATTAATATAATATTAAACCACTGTGCAATTCTGCAAATGTTAGAAACCTTAACAATGTTAAAACAATAACATTATAAATACAACAATCAGAGGGGAGAGGAGGGAATTTGGCAAGAATTGTAACAGTGCTAGCTCTCTCATCTCTCACAGCCACAAGTTGATAAGAGCTAAAATTAAAACACAGTTAAAAATATGATAATTCCATGCTCTTATTGAATGTTTCAAAATATTTTTCTTAGCCCTAGAATAATATTTTAGGATATTAAGCAGTGTTTTTGGCTCTCATTTCTGTTCTCATTTATGTTACTGGATTGTTTTTATAATGTGTATTATTATTATATAAAAATAGTGAAGTCATTAAAAATTTTTGAACAGGAAATTAACACTTCTGAATTAATCTGTGTTCTCCGGAGAAACAGAACCGATAGGAAATATCAAGAGACTGTAAGGAACTGGCTGAGTGACCACGGAGAGTGAGGAGTTGGTTTCTGCCACTGACCCAGGAGGCCCAGCGGAACACGCTCAGTGCAGCCCACAGGCCTGAGAACCAGGGAAGCCGGCGGCGTAAGCTCTGCTCTAAGCCTGAGCCCGGAGGAAGGCCAGGACCTGTGTGCAGTTGGTGCAGCCTGGCGAGGACAGTCTCCCTCCCCCTCCGTTCGTTCTTTCCCGGCTCTCGGTGGCCTGGACCAGGCCCCACCCTGGCGAGGGCCATCGGCTCTGTTCTGCTCGGAGTCGGTCTCTTCCATACACACCCAGCAGGCACACCCAGACGCTGCTTGACTCACGGTCTCCGCACCCCGTGGCCCAGTCAGGTTGACTCAAGGCTAATTGTCATACGTCAAAAGCATCCCTCTCAGCTCTGCATTGTAGCAAGTTACAAGAAGACCCAGTCCAGACCCCGAGAGGAGCATGAGGAGGAACCTCCAAGCTCTGCGGGAGGTGCCAAGCTTCTCACCTGCCTTCAGAGCTAGACTCACTCCCATCGTCTTCCCCATCAGCACCGTCTTTCCCTCGTATCAACTGGAACTCTGCTTTCTAAGGACCGGGGCTATGCCTTTATCCTTAGTTGAGTTTTGGAGCTTAGAGGAGGCGCCAGTCTCCATACTGAGACGTGATTGTCCAAGCGTCATCTCTCAGGTTTATCTCAGACCAGCCAGTCAGTCCCAGGAGCCACACTCACCTTGACCTAGAGAAACGTGGCTGCTGACCCAGTACGGCCCCTGCTAACTGCTCTAGAGGAAGCTGCATTCTCTCTCGGCTGGCTCTCCGGCCTCCAGCCTTCCTGCTGTACGGCGGGGACGAGCTTGTCTGTAGACTGGTTGATGTCACACAAACCAGCCCTACTGAAGCCCTACAGTGGCCCCCACCAGCACCCGCCAAACCTAAACCAAGTTCCGAAGCCGCAGCGTCCCAGGCTCCTCGCAACGTGACCTGCCCACCTCTGCAGCCCGCTCCCCACCACGCCCCTTCTCAGGCCCACCTTCAGCACAGGGACGCCGCGGCCATCACCCAAACACAGCCTGCAGGCTCTTTCAGCCATGACTTTGCTGGAAGCTCCACCCCTCGGCTCGTCCCTTACAGAAATTCTTTCCATGCATGAGAGGCTGACCCAGTGGTCCCTCCTCTTGGAATCTCTGCTTGCCAGTCAGAACGGGCCCCCTTCCAACACTATCAAAGCTCTCATCCAGATGTCCTCAGGCCTTGGGGACAACGCTGTCTCTACCTGCGCGCCTCCATGACCCCGAAAGTCCGGGGCAATGACGTATTCGTCTGGGCAGCTCCCCAGCACTGCTGTGGTTCAGACCAGGTCACCACAGAGCTCTGATCTGCTGAATTCATTCTTGAGGGAAGACTCTCCTCTAGTGTATCGGCATCTACGTAGCATCTCTGGATATCTGGGTTGTAGCCTTAATCCTGTCGTTGTGAAAGACTTCTTTTTTTGATGTGGACTATATTTAGTCTTCACTGAATTTGCTACAATATCGCTTCTGTTTTTATGTTTTTGTTGCTGTTTATCAAACCCACAGGCTGGCAATGCAAGGCCAAGTCTTAACCCCTGGATCACCAGGGAAGTCCCCCTATCCTTTTAATCGGGAGATTTTAGACATAGCATTTATCAGTATCTGTAAGCTAAATATAAATAAGGACACTCCTGTCAATGCATTTCATAAGGATGAGGAAAAATCGATTGGATTCAGCGTTAACAGCCTTCAAGTCCTTAGAACCCCTGAATAAGGGAGCATCTGCAGAAACAGAGGGTACTGTGCAGTTCTTCTCATTCCAACAAAAGCAACAAACCCCCTGGTCCGGGTGGGGGGAGGCTGGGAAAAGACCCCAGGCACACAGCTTCTTTGCGAGCACCCGACAAAGCCCTGGGCGCTCTGCAGAGGGCCAGCCCGCCTCCTCCTGCTCCGATGCTCTGCAGGGAGGGCGCCAGGCCCTAATGGCAGCGGCATCAATCAAAGGGGTGGCGAATCGCAGCGCGGCCTCACCGGCTGGAGTTAATTAGAACGCTGACATTTCCCAGACTGTCAGCTGAATGGGTGCTTAGGAGGGTGTGCGCACGCATCCAGTGGGTAAATACAGGCTGTCAGCCGCCTCGACAGATACACCGGCCTTTCTGGTTCTTTCACCAAACACCCCTGCCGGTGACTCCCCACCTCCTCTGTGACACCCTGCGAGGAGCTCAGCGTTCATCCGAAATGGGGTCAACTCATTTGTATCCTATGAAACCGTGCTTTTGGACAGTCGTCGTCTTTACAGTCCAATGAAAAAGGACACCGTGCTTAAGCCAGGCTCGACACAGGGCTGGTGGGGAGGGGGGTGAGGACGCAGTCTCCTCCTCCCAGATGGACCTCGAGCTGGAGCGGTGGGCCCTCTCTGCCCGCCTGGGAGGCACTGGGCTGGGGATGTGGGGGCCTGAGACCAGGCTCAGATGCCCTGGACCCTCACGGTTCTCGGCGAGATCCACCAGCTTCCCTGGAATGAGTGTTTCCCCATGGGTCCCAGGCCCTTGGGGCAACTCCCAGAGACTTATGTTGGTTTTGATCATTTCACCACATGATCATTGCTTTGTTGGGAGGGAGTCTGCCAAGCTCCTTACTTGGTCTCCTAACCAGGCCCTTTCCTAAGAAGCGTATTGAACTTCATTAGTATTTGGAACAACAGTTCAGGAAGAAAAAGAGGCAGGTGTCACCAAGCGCACGTGTCCGGCATGGGCCACACCTGACTATGGACGCAGTTTAGCCGCTCAGTCATGTCCAACTCTGCGACCCCATGGACTGCAGCACGCCAGGCCTCCCTGTCCATCAGCAACTCCCAGAGCCTGCTCAAACTCACATCCATCGCGTTGGTGATGTCATCCAACCATCTCGGCCTCCGTCGTCCCTTCTCCTCCTTTGGACTAGTGGAGAGTGGAGAGCAGACAGGAGGAGGAAACAGCAAACTCGGGCGGTGGGGGACGGGGGGTCCTGTCCGTCCCTCCAGGGCTGGATCATCAGGCAGGACAAGGGCGGGCATCCAAACGCCCGTGTCCTAGCGTCCTGGTCGTGCTGAGAAACCGTCTCATCTGTCTCGTTCCTTCTCAACTGCCCCATTCTCAGCTCCGTATCCATGCAGAGGCCCTGGCCAAGCTCTGCGGACCAAGTGCTCAACACAGAGGCTGAACCGCCGCACCACCCTGAGCGGGCAGGCTGCCCTCATCCCAAAGGTGCGCGTGTTCCCCCGAGGCAAGGTGGGCCCGCACTGACCTGTCCCGATGGCTATTAGCCCCAAGGCCCAGCCCCGAAGGACAGCCTTCCAGAGCTCACCGCTGGGACCACAGCCACTGACATTAGAGGGTGCCTGGGCGTCAGGGCGGACTGAACGTACAGCCAGCCTGGAATATCCCGCCCGTCAGAATATCTCCAAGAGCCAAGACCGGGCAGCTGAACAAGAAGTCCCGTAAGGGTGGCAGCAGTCTGAGCTAGCCCACCACGCACACCCGCCGCCCAGGCGAGTCTGCTCAGCACTCACTGGGACGACCTCGACCCCCACCGCAGCCTCTTCCCCTAGATCAGACGGGTGGCAACATCCCTCCCACATGACTCCAAAGGCACCCCTTTCACAGAAACCAAAGGAGGCGGACCTTATTCTCCCCACCTACCTTATGGGAGAATAAGAAAGTGGCTCCCCGGGTGTCTCCCCTGCCCCAGGGTCACAGGGACGGTCCTGGGGGTGGGGGGCAGGGCAAGGCCCCCCCCCACACCCGCCGCCGCAGAGTGCCGGCCGGCCATGGGGCTCACAGGGGCTGCAGGCCATCCGGGTGACTGCAGGGAGATGCTCACAGGGTGTGAAGACAAGCCGCATAAGGGGAGGGTTTATTGCTGTTGTCTGCCTTTTATCTCTGCCTGTATTGTGGTCCCAGGACTGGTAATGAAAATGATAGCCGATTTGTTTAGCTTTAAAAGACAGAGCGCCTGAGCCCCGCCTGCTGCCTGGCGGCCACCCACCCGTCCAGTCTGACCAACAGCCCACCACTACGGCCCAGCTCATTCCGCAGCGGCACTCGCTCCGCTTTGTCCTCCAGAAACCCAGCGTCTGACATCCAAGCCCAGCGCGACTCCCGAGCGCCCTTCACACCCCGTCACCAGCCACCAGGAGGAGAACCGCCTGGACCGTCAGCCTTCGTCATGAGGCTCACCTCGACCCCTGAGAAGTCATTCGGCTTCTAATCCAGATTTTATTTCCCTGGGGGTGAGCGGGCTTCCCCTTGGCTGGATCTGCAGGCCAGTGGTAATGCATTTGTATCTGATTAAGGATGGGATTGACTTTTATGTTGGGGGTACAAACTTAAGGCCCCCAGCCCCACGCCGGGGGGTGTCGTCTCCTCAACTCTCTCCCAGGAAGCCCACCTTCAACAGCCTCTCTGCAGGAAGATGGCTCTTGGGCTTCTGTTAAACGCAAAGGGCCGAGAACATAAATTTTTATCTTCCCCTTCCTGTGACCTCACCTCCAAAAAGCTAAAGGAATAAAGAGGTATAAATCCTCCGAGGGAAATGGGAAGGGGAATGTTAGCAGACAAGCAATTTCAGCTGACGTTTGACAGGCAGGCAGCGTGAGGAGGGGCAGCGGGCGAGAAGACACGCAAGGAAGTGTCTGCAGAGACCCCGGCCAGGGCCCAGCCACGCCTGCAGGGGGACAGAGCAGAGAGACAGACAAACACACAGCCCACCAGACGTTAAGAAAAGTCTCTAACGCAAAAGGCGGAAGAAACCCTCAAGAGCATCTTAGTGTAGGCAGCGTTATAACTCAACATTCCACGAGGAGACGAGGCAAGGAACACTTGAGAAGAGCGATAAAGTTTAGAAACCAAAAAGCAACAGCAAACTTTGAAGCTTCAGTAAATGACTGAAAGATAACACGGAAATCTCTCAGGAAGTAGGACAAAATGACGGAATTCTGTGAGCATGCGCTAGAGACGTAAGCGGTGTGCTGAAGAGATCTCATACAGAACCAAGAGGTATCTCAAAAAGGTGATGAGACACCAAGCGAAAGCTATCCTGGAAAAATTAATTCAAGAAAATTTCACATATTGAAAAAATATAAATCCTGAGATAGAATGGCCCAGCTGAGTGTCCAGCACAAAGACTGGAAAGTCTACAGTGAACTTACTTCATTAATAATTATCAGAACATCAGAAATAAAGAATAAAACCCTTAGGAATTACAGAGAAAAGAGGAGACCCTATTTCTCATCTCATTTACATCACATCCAAAAGAATCAGAACCAGAATGAGGTTAACAGTTCTGGGTTAAAAACTCAAAAAGATTCCATACTTGTTAAAGGCAAGCTCTCAATGAAAAATCCTAAAGAAATTCTCTACCTATCCAAGCTACCAACCCAAGGTGCACACTAATCAGAGTATCTTGAGATGAGAAGAAGGGAGAAGGTTGACTTCCAAAGGACCATTTCTCCGGAGGCTGCTGGAGGGCATGCTCCAAGACGAGGGAGCAAACCAAGGAGACAGAGCCAGTCCCGAAGGGCAGGGGACAGAAGTCCCGGGGCAGCAGGAAGTGCCACCACAGACAGCAGCTCCAGGACAAGACCGGGGCCCGGCCGAGGCCGGGAAGCCGACACCAGCTTCTCTGGAGAGACGACCGGTGCTTTCCTGGGAAATTCAGCAAGGGGACATGGCGCAACTGTTAAATCAAGGGGGAAATCTAAGACAGAATACAGTCATGGTACACTATGTGGCTCTTCAGAGAACAACACTTATACAGTCAAATAATACAGTAAATTATAGGATAAACCATCTGGAAAAGTAAGGATATTCATTTGAAAGATTACAAGTAGAAAAAAGATGCATTAAATCAAGATTTGGAAAAAAAAAAAAACTATAATCGTAGTGCACGTCTCGGCTCTCCAAAGAGCAATTTTACATGGTTTAATGATATGAACACTGATTACTGATTTAACTAAAAATGTGGATCACAATAAACTGAGGAAAATTCTGAAAGAGACGGGAATACCAGACCACCTGTCTCGTGAGAAACGTATATGCAGGTCAGGAAGCAACAGTTAGAACTGGACATGGAACAACAGACTGGTTCCAAATAGGAAAAGGAGGACGTCAAGGCTGCATATTGTCACCCTGCTTATTTAACTTATATGCAGAGTACATCATGAGAAACGCTGGGCTGGAAGAAGCACAAGCTGGAATCAAGACTGCTGGGAGAAATATCAATAACCTCAGATATGCAGATGACACCACCCTTATGGCAGAAAGTGAAGAGGAACTAAAAAGCCTCTTGATGAAAGTGAAAGAGGAGAGTCAGAAAGTCGGCTTAAAGCTCAACATTCAAAAAGCGAAGATCATGGCATCTGGTCCCATCACTTCATGGAAAATAGATGGGGAAACAGTGGAAACAGTGTCAGACTTTATTTTTGGGGCTGCAAAATCACTGCAGATGGTGATTGCAGCCATGAAATTAAAAGATGCTTACTCCTTGGAAGAAAAGTTATGACCAACCTAGATAGCATATTCAACAGCAGAGACATTACTTTGCCGACTAAGGTCCATCTAGTCAAGGCTATGGTTTTTCCAATGGTCATGTATGGTCGTGAGAGTTGGACTGTGAAGAAAGCTGAGCACCAAAGAATTGATGCTTCTGAACTGCAGTGTTGGAGAAGACTCTTGAGAGTCCCTTGGACTGCAAGGAAATCCAACCAGTCCATTCTGAAGGAGATCAGTCCTGGGTGTTCATTGGAAGGAATGATGCTAAAGCTGAAACTCCAGTACTGTGGCCACCTCATGCGAAGAGTTGACTCATTGGAAAAGACTCTGATGCTGGGAGGGATTGGGGGCAGGAGGAGAAGGAGACGACCCAGGATGAGATGGCTGGATGGCATCACGGACTCAATGGACGTCTGAGTGAACTCCAGGAGATGGTGATGGACAGGGAGGCCTGGCGTGCTGCGATTCATGGGGTCGCAAAGAGTCAGACACGACTGAGCGACTGAACTGAATTGAACTGAAGTGACATAATAATGTTGGAAGTGAGGGAGCTGGGAAGGGGAGGTAAACGCCAGTGAAGTCTTGACACTGAAGAGAAAGAGGTGACCAAACACGGTGTAAAATTGATGAACCAACTTCAGTGACACAAGCGCTTGGTTCAGGAAAGGCAGGAAGGCCCCACGGGGTCGTCGGTCGCAGGGGGCAGAGCTGGAGGGGGCTGGAGACCAGCACCCTTGCTCTCCTGCTGCTCTTTGCTGTTTCAGACCGTGTGCGTGTGCTGTTGTTACCAAACATTCCATCCAGGAAGCGGCAGGGCAGGCCGGGACCCTCGCACGCTAGGGTCACGGTCAGGCCCGGCCACATGAGCTCCTCACGCTCCTTCACGCCCTCTCAGTTTACAGAACGCCCTCCTTCGTGGTATGTTGTTTAGGTTCACAATGACCCTCCTAGGTGGCTATTTCTTATTTACAGGAAAGGAATGTGTCCAGAACAGGGGGTCACGAGTCCAGGGCCTGGAGCAGAGTCGCTTCCTAGGCTGGACCCTGAGGTCCCCCACCTACAGCACAGAGAGGGTTGAGGACACCCGCCTTTCCAAAACGCAGGTGCCGGGCGAGGGGTAAATTAGGAGCTTGGGATGAACACACACGTACTCCTGCACATGCAGCGGACAGCCAGCACAGACCTCCTGTTCCGCACAGAGAACAGCAGAACTCTGCTCAGGGCTCTGGAGCAACCCACACGGGGAAGAACCTGGAAGCGAGTGGATGCATGTGTACATGGGACGGAATCACACCTGCAACCAGCCCAGCATGGTAAATCGGCGATAATACAAAATGTTGAGAAAATGTGTTCTTGCAAGCTGCTAAATCTGTGATAACAGAAAATAAATATGGCTTCAAATGTGGATATACATTTGAATGGGCTTCCCAGGTGGCACTGGTGGTGAAGAACCCGCCTGGCAGTGCGGGCCACATGAGAGAGGTGCCTTCGATCCCTGGGTTGGGAAGGTCCCTGGAGGAGGGCATGGCAACCCACTCCAGTGTTCTTTCCTGGAGAACCCTGTGGACAGAGGAGCCTGGTGGGCTACGGTCCATAGCGTCACAGAGAGTCAGACACAACTAAAGCAACTTAGCACAGCCTAGCACACATTTGAATAAATTGATTCTGTTTATATTTTTAAAAGCAGGTGCTAAGAGAATTTCCTGCCTCGTGATTGTCAAGGTTGCCATAGTGCCTGCCCACTGGGCCTTAATCCAGATCCCAGAAACAGGGCGCTTCATCCCTTTCCCTCCAGAGGTACACACTTTCCCGAGAAAACCACCTTCAAATCACAGCCAACAGGAGAGAGGAGGGTCCCCAGACGTCCTAGTCCACCCCAGGTGACCTTGTCCCTTGGGTCAGCCGAACCCTTCTGCCCTGATTCTCCAGTGGATTCCACTCCCCTTCATCAGGTTGTGCCGCCACCCCCCCTTCTCAGGCTCCACTTGCCTCTCTGATAGAGGGTCAGCACAGCTAATATACACGCTGTTCCCCAAACGGCCTTCATTTTCACCACCTCCCCCACCTGTGCCAACCCAACCCTTCAGCCCCGCCCTGAGTGACCAGGTCATGGGCATTCTGTGCCCAGAAAATCCGCCTTCAGCCACATGGGGCTTTGAAAGCATTGTTCCTGGCGTGGCAAGAACGCAGCCAGGGGTTAGGGATCGGCGGGGACCCAGTGTCCCCGGTGGAGAGACGGGGCCTCATAAAAGCCGCAGCAAGCAATTAGCGGCAGCCAGGGTCTTCAGGAGATTTTTATGGCTTCAGTGCACTTGAGCGGCTGCACTGGAAAATTGGCCATTCCGTGGGGATTAATGAGCAATTCGCTGGCAGAGGACAAGGTGCGCTCTTGAAGAAAAGAGTGACAAAGGAGCTCAGTTCCCCAGGGATTCAACTTAACAATCCTTTTCTTTCTGCATATTGAGAAGGAAATGTGGGGAAATCATCGCCTGCCAAGAAGAGCACTCCACTGTATTTCCCCCCAGAATACGAGAAGCCATCCAAGGACCCAGCACAGCAGACGGCTCCCTTCCGAGTGATCAGGCCCGCCGGCCAGGCGGCCAGCAGGTTTGTTAGACAAACAAGTGCCAGCCACAGAGTCGACGGTTCCTTTCAATTGACCACAGTGGACTAAATCGAACCATTTCACAATTGTTGCTCAAATGTCTTTGAGCAGGTATTTCCTTTAAAAGCACCAAGGCTCAGGAAGGAGTATCAGTTTTGAGAAATCTAATTAAAGGCATGAACACTACGTCATACCAGAAAACCAAAATGAAGTTTTCAGTCAATAAAATGGTTCACAGCAAAGAAAACCTGCAGTTGTATCTATAATTAAAAATACTATTGCTTCAAACAACAAACTATGGAACATTCTTAAGGAGATGGGATACCAGACCACCTGACCTGCCTCCTGAGAAACCTGTATGCAGGTCAGTAAGCAACAGTTAGAACTGGACATGGAACAACAGACTGGCTCCAAATCAGGAAAGGAGTACACCAAGGCTGTATATTGTCACCCTGCTTATTTAACTTCTATGCAGAGTACATCATGAGAAACGCTGGACTGGAAGAAGCACAAGCTGAAATCAAGATTGCTGGGAGAAATATGAATAAGCTCAGATATGCAGATGACACCACCCTTATGGCAGAAAGAGAAGAGGAACTAAAGAGCCTCTTGATGAAAGTGGAAAAGGAGAGTGAAAAAGCTGTCTCAAGGCTCAACATTCAAAAAATGAAGATCATGGCATCTCATCCCATCACTTCATGCCAAATAGATGGGGAAACAGTGTCAGACTTCATTTTCTGGGGCTCCAAAATCACTGCAGCCATGAAATTAAAAGATGCTTGCTCCTTGGAAGAAAAGCTATGACAAACCTTGACAGCATATTAAAAACCAGAGACATTACTTTGCCGCCAAAGGTCCGTCTAGTCAAAGCTATGCTTTCTCTGCTAGTCATGTATGGATGTGAGACTTGGACCATAAAGAAGGCTGAGCACCGAAGAACTGATGCTTTTGAACTGCAGTATTGGAGAAGACTCTTGAGAGTCCCTTGGACTGCAAGGAGATCCAACCAGTCCATCCTAAAGGAAATCAGTCCTGAGTGTTCATTGGAAGGACTGATGCTGAAGCTGAAGCTCCAATACTTTTGCCACCTGATGTGAAAAACTGACTCATTGGAAAAGACCCTGATGCTGGGAAAGATTGAGGGCAGGAGGAGAAGGGGACGACAGAGGACGAGATGGTTGGATGGCATTACTGGCTCAATAGACATGAGCTTGAGCAAGCTCCAGGAGTTGGTGATGGACAGGGAAGCCTGGTGTGTTGCAGTCCATGGGGTCACAAAGAGTCGGACATGACTGAGCGACTGAACTGAACAGATTGCTTCAAACAAATTACCTTTAAAATATCCTTCAATTTTCCAGTATCTCTCATTTCTTTCCAATATCTACATAGTTACTAAAGAAATAAAGTCAAATGAGCCCAAGTCAATATTTTAATTTTGATTTCATCAAACAGCAACTTGGCTCAAATCCGAAGTGGGTTAGAGGTAGGATGAATTCAGTTTACATGACAAGAAAATTCCAAACTTTTACTCAAGGGTAATTTTCTACTTGAATGGGAATCTTTCTCTTTTATACAAACATGTATTCTAAGAGGTAGCTATGACAGTGGGGAAAACGGGAAAACAAGGATGAAGAGTGGAATCTAACCAAAAGAAAACTGGGCAAGGACCTCAATAGGTGATTCAGGAAAGAAGAAACAGGACAACCCCATGTGATCCCGTTACCTCACTTTCCCCGGGAGAAAAGAAAGGAGAGACATACACGCTTATCAGCAGATGCACCGATTTCTTTTAAAACCTGAATAATTCCAGTCCCGGTAAGGATGCAGGCAATGAGCACAGTCAGACTTGCTGACTAGATTTCGGTCTTGGGACATCGTCCTGAAGCATCCATCACGCTTAGCATGGCGGCCAGCCTGTGACCTGCGTTTCATCCAGTGAAACCCCAGCAGGACAAGACACCTGCACACAGACACAGTGAGCACGTGTACATCTGCATTTAGACACACAGATACACAGAGGTGTGTGCAATGCCAGATGTGAAGTTGCCTATGAGAAAAAAGTAAAAATTAAAACCTAAAAATGCCCTGAGCACTGAATGAATACTATACCTACACTCTACTCATTAATATATTTCAGGCTATCAAGTTCGAGGAACCCAAAACAACTTAAAGGCAGAAACATGTTGTCTCCCAGAATGAGAGGTGGCAGGTGCTGGGGTCATCTGGGCAACTCAGGGGTTCCATCACTGAACCCTGACGCCCTGGCAAACCTGTCTTCCTCCTCAGGTTTCCATGGCAACAAGGGGAGGTTGGAGTGATGACGATGCCACCCCCTTAAACAACGGCCAGAGGCCAGAACACAGGACCTGGAACTTCAGGGGTCAGAGTTATTATGCACAGGCCCCTTCGCAAGCCAGCTGCCAGCAAGCAGGTCAGAAATAGCACAGCCCCAGCACCCCAGCGATCCAGCTGCACCCTGGGCTGGAGAGGACGGACTAGTGCCCCTAAGGAGGGAGGTCAGAGGCACCCTTCGCAGGGGGTGGGGACGGGGTGGGGTAGACTGCAGCCCCTGCCACCTTCATTCAGCAACTGCATGCCCTCCAAAACTCAGACCCCAAAACTTGTACAAGACAGTCCCGATCCCTAGCTTATCAGAGAGTGACCTCATGTGGAAACAGGGCCTTTGAGACGGAACTATTAAAATGAGGTTTCATAGCAGTAGGGTGACCCGAATCCGGCACGACTGCTGTCCTTCCTAAAGGGGGAACGTGGAGACCAGCTTGGAAGTTCCTGCCGGAATCTCTGGGCAGGCACTGGGCTGGCACCAGGGCATGGGTGTGGGAAGGGGAGAGAATGCTGGATGTGGGTGTCACGGACCCAGATGCCGCGGCTCCCCTTCCTTCCTCCCACGTCTCGCCGTCCCCTAGAGGCTGGAGGAGAGGGGTCGAGGGTTCTAGACCACGTCAGCCTCGCATTCATTGTGAGGAGGAGCCCCGGGGTGGGAAGAAGGGAATCCAAATTCTCACACAGACTTGCCGCCAACGCCATCTGCCCCAGCCAGGACCTTCCCTCGGGGGCTTGGCTGCCTCACGTCTAAAGCGACGCCAGTTCCGATGCTTTCTCGGATGCGCTCAGCTCATTTTCCAGCCTTTCGTTCCAAATGCCCATGTCACACGTTAGCGTGATTTTAAATAAACTCCGTATCCTAAAATGGAGGGATGTGGACACAGAGACAGACTTACCCAGGGAGACGCCCTGTGCCGGCAGGACTGAGGCTGCCCCCGGCCCAGGGGCGCCCAGGAGCTGGGGGGAGGCCTGGACCGGGGCCCTGAGACACCGGGTCTGGACTTCAGGTCCCAATCCGGGGGGAGGACGCTTCTGTCATTGAAGGCACGCAGTTGCGGCTCCTCCTTAGGGCAGCTCTCGAGAAAAACACAGAAGCTGAGACCAGTACCCCCACTCAGGCTGGGGATGCCCCCGGGGTCCAGCCGGCCGCAGCTCCTGTCCTGGGTGTTTACGAATGACAGCCGCTCACCGTTGCTCTGCTTTGCTTCTCCTCTCTCAGTTCCTACTGAAAGGAGAGCGGTTCACAGACGGGGGCAAAATGCCGCGGCGCTCTTTAAGATGAAGCAGACCCCACGGTGAGTCCCGCAGGTGAGTCAGGAAAATCCCCTGGAGAAGGGAACGGCCACCCCACACCAGGATTTTTGCCTGGAGAATCCATGGACAGAGGAGCCTGGCTGCCACAGTCCACGGGGTTACAGAGTCAGACACGACTGAGTGACTCACAACACTTCTCACTCCCCCGCGCTGGGGCCGCCAGCACAGCCATGTAACCCTCACTCTTGCCAGGCCACCCGTCAGCCCTGCATACATGGAATGAGACACTCTCCTGAAACACTGACCTTCACTTCCACCTGAATCTGCAAATTGAGGGCGACCGCCACACGTTCTAAATACAGATTAGAATCAATAGACATATTTATTCCACAATTTAATATAACACGTTGGAAATAAAGTACTGAGTATGGAAAACAAATTTACAGTTTACCAAAGGGGAAAGAGGAGGGGATGGGACAAATTATATGAGTTTGGGATTAAAAGATACGTGCTAACATATATAACAGGGATTGGGGGCAGGATGAGAAGGGGACGACCGAGGATGAGATGGCTGGATGGCATCACTGACTCGATGGATGTGAGTCAGTGAACTCCGGGAGATGGTGATGAACAGGGAGGCCTGGCGTGCTGCAATTCATGGGGTCGCAAAGAGTCAGACATGACTGAGCGACTGAACTGAACTGAACATATATAAAATAAGGACCTACTGTATAGCACAAGGTGCTATAGTCAATATTTTGTAATAACCTTTAAGGGAAAAGAATCTGAAATATATATATATAACTGAATTGCTGTATCCCTGAAACTAACACGACATCAACTGTACTTCCATTAAGAATTATAAAATGGGACATCCCTAGGGGCCCAGTGGTGAAGAATCCACTCTGAAACGCGGCGGACAAGGCTTCGATCCTGACTGGGGGACTAAGATCCCATGTGCCTCGGAGCAATCAAGCCCACGCACCACGGCAAGAGAGTCCGCGCACTGCAACGAAAGTCCCACAGGACAGCGAAGGCCGGAGGCAGCCAACTAAATAGAACATGCGAATAAAATGATGATAAAGTGAAGTGCCTAGCCAACTTCCAAGGCAGCGGGCACACGGCGTGGAGGGGAAGGCAGAAACTCCGCGGGGACCAGCGTGGTCGGGGACAGGGCCTTGCGCCCGCGCGGGACCCCGGCTCCCTCCGCCTCCGGGCTTCGTCCTGCGCCGGACTCGCCCGGACTGTTTCCTCCGCTCTCAGAGCTGCACGGGCCTCCACGGCCTCCCGGGCCGGCCACTCCACGTTTCCCTCGTGTGCACCCCGAGGTTTGTCCGTCACTCCTTCTAAGACGGTACAACAGGGGGTGACACTGCCTACTCACACGCGAGCTCGGTATATTACTCTTTTTCTTCCCGGTTCTCGGCAGATTTAAACAGTAGAAAGGGCGGTGGAGCTAACCGCTTCGCCAGCCGCGATCGCCGGCCGGCGGGATCCGGTGGCCCCGCGGGTGCCCACAGCTCTTGGGGGTTCCGGGTGCCGACGTGCAGGGCAAAAGCGCTTCACCCCCTGCCGCCCTGCTTAGCAGCCAGCGCCAGAATCAGAGACGAGGATTGCTCGATTTTTAATTGCTTTTCACTTCTACAAATGAATGAAGAGGAAAACAGTGAGATTCCTTTTAATCCTTTTAAGTAGCAGCGAGGACCCACACTCTGTCCCACGGCCTTAGTCTGACCTCAGATAAAGGGAAATGGGCTGGGGGACCCTTCCTGGGGCTCACAAACCACCCCCGCATCCCCCCACCCACCTCCCCAGCAAGGAACCGGTGGCTGCTATCCCAAATGTGTCAGCGACAGCAATTAATAACAGCGTACATCACAAGGACATTATCAGTGTTAGAATTTTCCTGCAGTGTGTCATTTTTAATTCGATCTGAGGATTCTCACTTGACGGTGAACAATCCTCCGGAGCCTCAGTAAAGTTGGGGAGCAGAGAAGCCCCGAGGACGTGGTTTTCTACTTTTTCTCAAAGTCAGAGATAGCCAGAGCGCTCTACGTATCTGTTCAAGCGCAGAGGGCTCGGATTCCAGCCCTTAAAGGAAGAAGGTGAGTGTCTACCACATCCTACTACACACCCAGCCCAGCAAAAAGCACCTTCCACCACGAAGATCAGGGCATTTCGAGGCCCGCGCAGCAGTCATGAAGCCTGTTTTCAGGTGAGGGGTTTGTCTGTCTGAGAACCTGTCTTGGAGCTGGAAGACAAGGATGGGCGTTGACTCGGGAAGGGCATCTCTGGGGGAGGGCTGGACGGGGTGGTGTCCACTGAGTAACTCACCCCGCAGACGCCAGGGCACTCAGACGGAGCCTGAGAACCCTCAACGGGACACGAGGTCTCGGAGCAGTGGACACCAGCCCTCTCCCCTGACGTCACCGTGAGAGCGGCTCCAGGACAGATCCCACAGCCAAGGGGACCTGCCGAACCCTGACGGCGCGTCCCTCCCGGGTGAACTGGGGGTAGGAGAGGAAGCGCTGCCAGAAAGCCCACCGTCTGGCCTGCAGCCCTGGCCTCCAGGTGGCCCTGCCTTCCTAGAGAGCACCACGATTCTTGAAAGGCGCAAAATCATTCTGACAATTTAATGCAACACATGCCGACTAGTCACCACTCCCCCTTCGGTGGCCAATGATCGCTGCTCCCGTCTCATCCAATGGAGACCAGAGGCACTCTTTTCCCAGCAGAGGCAATCGGAGGCCAGGTCAAGGCTGGGCGGTCAGACCCTCCCCGGCCCCGTCTGTCCTGTTCTTCCGGACTTCCTGGCGGAGTTTCTCAGAGCAGGCTAACCTCACGGGTGTGTCCATACGAGGGCCGGACCATCGACGGAAGAAGCCAGATGGCCGTGGGCAGTGCCTTTCCGAAAGGACCCACGATGCTGCAGCGACTCAGGAAAAGCAGGAAGGCAGAGAAGGGAGCTCTGGGACCCCAGGCCGGGCCAGAGCTGCAGGGATAGGGAAAGACCGGGGCTCTGAGGCCTCCTGTCCAACCCCAGGTGATGAACATGCAGAGGAATGGCTAAAGCCAAGCCTGAATCCACCCTGAGGAAAGGAGGCGGGACATGACACCTCCTCCCTCGGGTTCCTGTAAGCACAGGACGGCGGCCCAAACTCGATACCTCGTAATCAGTTCAGTTCAGTCCACTCAGTCGTGTCCGACTCTTTGCAACCCCATGAACCGCAGCACACCAGGCCTCCCTGTCCATCGCCAACTCCCAGAGCTGACTCAAACCCATGTCCATCGAGTTGGTGATGCCATCCAGCCATCTCGTCCTCTAGCGTCCCCTTCTCCTCCTGCCTTCCATCTTTCCCAGCATCAGGGTCTTTTCCAAGGAGGCAGTTCTTCGCATCAGGTGGCCAAATTCGTAATAAGCTATAATGAAAAAGAACCTGAAAAGGAATATATGTGTATATAACCGAATCACTTCGCTGTACACCTGAAACTGTACATAACGCGGCATTGTGTATCAACTATAGCTCAATAAAAAAATTCAAAAAATAAGTAGGGGACGCAGATATTAGGCACTAGGTTCTTTCTACTGTGCAAGGAGCACACATGAACACAGCCAGGACTTGTCTAATCGGAGCCTTAATAAAACAGGGTCACTTCAGTCTAGGGCTTCCCAGGTGGCACAGTGGGAAAAACACGCCTACCAGTGGAGATGCGGGTCTGATCCCTGGGTCGGGAAGATCCCCTGGAGACGGAAATGGCAACCCACTCCAGTACTCTTGCCTGAAGAATCCTGTGGACAGAGGAGCCTGGCGGGCTGCAGTCCTTGGGGTCACAAGAGTCAGACACAGCTTCGCAATGAAACCACAACAAAACCAGTACATTAAAGGCGAATTTTTTAAGTCCTGTAGACCCCTTATCTGTTTTCTGCTGCTGTGTAACGCGTATGAGGAGCACAGCAGCCCTCACCAACATCTATTTGCCATCTCACAGCTTCCGTGGGCCAGGAGTCCAGCCTGTTCTCACGGGTCCTCTGCTCAGGGTCTGACAAGGCTGAAATCAAGATGCCCACTGGCTGTGTCTTCATCTGAAAGCTCAGCTAGAAAAGTACCACCTCCAGGCCCCTGGTGACAGAATTCAGCCCTTGTGGCTGTCCGATGAGATCCCCCGTTCCCTCAGCTGTTGACTGGAGACCACCCTCAGCTTAGAGGTCACTCCTGGGTCCTGGTCCACGGCCTCTGGGTGGGCAGATCAGGCCAGCAGGAGACTGTGATGCTGGAGCCCTGCTTGATGCAAAGGTGTCGCCTGTGTCTCATGACCTGACCCAGCCCAGGAAGTGAGCCCCTCGGCCCCGGGTGCCCCACACTCAGAGTGGACGCTGCACAGGTCTGTTCATTTATGTGTGTCAGGGATCGCGGGGCCAGCTGAGAGTTCTGTCCACCTGAGACGCTCGTCAATTTGCCTTAGAAAAAGTCTTCCCAGGTGGTAGCTTACCTCCCAGAACTAGACTTTCCCACCTTTATCAGAAAACACCACATATTTAACCAGTTACCTCTCTCAAGTCCCAGGTCAGAGCGTCAGGCTTTCATGTTTATAAGCAATGCTTCTGTTGGCTCTAAGAGTTGTTTCTCACACACAGGTGGTGGTGTTTCTCTAAATGAGAATCTTGTTCCATTTTGTCAAGAGAGAGTCCTTTCCTTCAAAAGGATGTAGATTGTTTGCTAAAACTCTCCCTGCCCCCTGGGGGTTGATGTCGTGTAAGGCGACCCTTGTTGGAAACTAGAGATGAGGGGGATGTTTGGGAATGGTACCACTTTCAGACAAACAGAATTTTTGTTACTCTTGATGCTGTCAAACTTTAAAAAATAATCTAGAAAGTAACTGAAGAATAAACAGCGGAGATCAAAGACGAATCAAAGAAACTGAAAAATCACCTGCCTGTTGTGTAAATTTGCAAATTTCCTTTGGTGTTTCAGCTCTCCAGAGCCCAAAGTATTCACCCTCTGCTCAGGCACAGAGCCTCTTGGGGGAGCCGGGGAGGAAGGCACTACGATACAAGCCTATTTTTTTTTTTTAGAGTTTTATTTTGAAAACACACTTAAAAATTGGTCATTCACATTAGCCTGGGTGTGGTCAGTCGGTTTTTGTAATTCAGATATTTTTGCGTATAAAGAACTCACTCCATCATTTTAGGCAAAGGAAAGTAAGTCCTCCTCTCCTGAAGCCTTCCAGGGGCGCGCCCTCCACTGAACCTGACGGAAGAGCCTCACTGCCTTTCGCTTCTCCCCCCGCCAGCAGGTGGTGCGGCTTTCTCTCCAATCGTGAACACGCTCCGCCCGACTCCCCGCTCAGACATGGGTTAGCTCCCAATTCCTTGTGCTTTTGCGTCGAATGAAATTAACCGGTTGGATACTGACAGGCCACAAATCAATAGGACTAGATCTTTGAAATATTCATGTGCTGGTCACTCTTGGGACCAGCATCCACGAGAAGAGCCCAGACCTCCTGCCAGCCTGCTCACAGACAAGACTGCTTCAGCATCCAGATTCTTCTTCCTTCTCACGGCAGCTCTGCTCACCCGTTCCTGCTCGGAAGACAATGAGCTAGATTCAGAGACGAGGCGGCTGTGAGCCCACCTGAGCTCAGCTCCGATCAAGTAATCAGAGCCAAACACAAACTACGGCAATGCCAGTGTGAACCAATGCTTCTTAATTAGTGGTAAAGAACCCGCCTGCCGACGCAAGACATGTAGGTTCAATCCTGGGTCGGGAAGATCCCCTGGAGGAGGGCATGGCAACCCACTCCAGCATTCTTGCCTGGAGAATCCCATGGACAGAGGAGCCTGGTGGGCTACAGTCCATGGGGTCACAGAGTCGGATACAACTGAAGCAACTTGGCACTCACACCCTCCTAAACGTCACAAGAGGCTTACAGGAGCCCAGGTATGCATTTAAGATGCTGGTGGCTCAGACAAGGGGGCAAGTGAGTCATTGTCCACCGTACCTGCGAGGTTCCTGAGCACTGCTTATCTGCACATCCTCGCTAACCCACACGCCGACGTCCAGCACTCGGGGCCTGATGGTTTCTGTGTTTCTAATGTGGGTTTGTATGTACTTTTTTCTCTCTGATATTTTCATTTTTATTTTTGGAAGAGCTAATTTTTAAGCCAGCTCTCAGTTCAGTTCAGTCGCTCAGTCGTGTCCGACTCTTTGCGACCCCATGAATCGCAGCACGCCAGGCCTCCCTGTCCATCACCATCTCCCAGAGTTCACTCAGACTCACCTCCATCGAGTCCGTGATGCCATCCAGCCATCTCACCCTCGGTCGTCCCCTTCTCCTCCTGCCCCCAGTCCCTCCCAGCATCAGAGTCTTTTCCAGTGAGTCAACTCTTCGCATGAGGTGGCCAAAGTGCTGGAGCTTCAGCTTTAGCATCAGTCCTTCCAAAGAAATCCCAGGGTTGATCTCCTTCAGAATGGACAGGTTGGATCTCCTTGCAGTCCAAGGGACTCTCAAGAGTCTTCTCCAACACCACAGTTCAGAAGCATCAATTCTTCGGTGCTCAGCCTTCTTCACAGTCCAACTCTCACATCCATACATGACCATTGGAAAAACCATAGCCTTGACTAGACGGACCTTGGTCAGCAAAGTAATGTCTCTGCTTTTGAGTATACTATCTAGGTTGGTCATAACTTTTCTTCCAAGGAGTAAGCGTCTTTTAATTTCATGGCTGCAATCACCATCTGCACTGATTTTGGCGCCCCCCAAAAAATAAAGTCTGACACTGTTTCCACTGTTTCCCCATCTATTTCCCATGAAGTGATGGGACCGGATGCCATGATCTTCGTTTTCTGAATGTTGAACTTTAAGCCAACTTTTTCACTCTCCTCTTTCACTTTCATCAAGAGGCTTTTTAGCTCCTCTTGACTTTCTGCCATAAGGGTGGTGTCATCTGCATATCTGAGGTTATTGATATTTCTCCCGGCAATCTTGATTCCAGCTTGTGCTTCTTCCAGCCACGCTTTTCTCATGATGTACTCTGCATAGAAGTTAAAAAGCAGGGTGACAATATACAGCCTTGACATCCTCCTTTTCCTATTTGGAACCAGTCTGTTGTTCCATGTCCAGTTCTAACTGTTGCTTCCTGACCTGCATACAGATTTCTCAAGAGGCAGGTTAGGTGGTCTGGTATTCCCATCTCTTTCAGAATTTTCCACAGTTTATTGTGATCCACACAGTCAAAGGTTTTGGCATAGTCAACAAAGCAGAAATAGATGTTTTTCTGGAACTCTCTTGCTTTTTCGATGATCCAGCGGATGTTGGCAATTTGATCTCTGGTTCCTCTGCCTTTTCTAAAACCAGCTTGAACATCAGGGAGTTCACGGTTCACATGTTGCTGAAGCCAGCTCTAGTGATCCTTAATTTTTTATTTTCATTTCGCCTTTGTATTTATCAGTTTCTCCCTTACATTTTATTTGGAAATCATTCAGCTATTCATTTTCCACTTTCTTCAGCTGAACTCTGGCTTATCAAGCAGTTGTGCTTCAATGTGCACGTCTAAGGCTCTGAACATCCCTTAGCCATCCTGCTCCATGGCGCAGCCATTGTTGTCTGAAGCAAAGCATGTTGTATCTCAACTTTATCTTTAAAACAAACACTTAGAATGCCTTTCAGAATAAAAATTCTATAAATAGACCATATGCTATGGACACAACGACTAACTTTTTAAAAATGAAGAGAGTTTGTTAAAAAAACTAAATTTCACCACTCTGAAATGACCATCTGCCACTGTTGAGCATTATCCTCCCTGTGTCCTTGTGCACACACGTGCACACACGTGCACACACATGTAACTTTAGGTAAATGAGATCATATCGTGACTACGAGGACTTCTTCACAAATGTGAGTTTGATTTCCAAATGCGTGGCTTTGGAGGAGGCGCAGAGAGTTTCTGTTTAAAGTCATGGTCCGATCTCATCCCTTCATGGCAAAAAGAGGAGGAAAAGTGGGAGCAGTGAGAGACTTTATTTTCTTGGGCTCCAGAATCACTGCAGATGGGGACTGCGGCCATGAAATTAAAGTACACTTGCTCCTTGGAAGAGAAGCTGTGAAAACCTAGACAGTGTATTAAAAAGCAAAGACACCACTTTGCTGACAAAGGTGCGTCTGGTCAGAGCTGTGGTTTTTCCCAGGAGTCGTGCACGATGTGAGAGTTGGACCATGAAGTCTGAGCACCAAGGAGCTGACGCTTTTGAATTGTGCAGAGAAGACTCTTGAGAGTCCCTTGAACAGCAGGGAGATCAAACCAGTCAATCTTAAAGGAAATCAACCCGGAATATTCACTGAAAGGACTGATGTTGAAGGTGAAGTTACACTTTGGCCACCCGATGCAGAGAGCCCACTCTTTGGAAAAGACCTTGACGCTGGAGAAGATTGAAGGACAAGGGAAAAGAGGGCGGCAGAGGATGAGCTGGTCGGATGGCATCGCCGACTCAGTGGACATGAATCTGAGCAAACTCTGGGAGACGGTGAAGGACAGGGGGGCCTGGCGTGCTGCAGGCCACGGGGGTCACAGAGAGTCAGACACAACTGAGTCAGCAACAACAACTCAATATCTCTTCAGGTTATTTGCCCAAACTAAGGGCAGCGCCATGAGTGTGTGTTATACCCCATCAACACAATCCGTTGCACCAGACCACAGCCGTGTTTCTCTTTTATTAGACAGTTTCAGCAGGAAGTGTGCCTGCTCAGCATCCGGGAGGTCTGTGTGTTCCATTCTCTGTCTGGGCGGCAGTTTCCTCATCAGAAAACGGGGTCCCCCGTCCCGGGTGCCCAGACTCTCACCATCTGCTGATTTGCACAGTGGACACCAAGAGGTCAGCACATCCTAGTCCCGTGGCCCATCGGTCCTCTTGCTGCAGAAAATGCTGCCCCCTGTGATCATGCCTGTCTCGTGTTTCTCTAACAGTTACAATAAGAATCGATGCAACACCATCATTCTTACGGCTGCTGACAGCATAGTTCGCCGCGCGAGCTCACAGTAAAAACCATCCCCTTCGGTCTGGAAGCATGCCCCATCTGCCACTCGTTTGGCAAATATACTTAAAAGGGGCTCGTCAGCTCCGATATTCCAAGAGGTGTTCTAAGCGCTATGGGAAAACAGAGAATGGACATGGCCGTCCCCTTAAACAGGGCATCCCCACAGCACGGCCGGCAGGACCAGGGCTGCTCTGCAGGCGTCAGGGCAATGCTCCCGTTTCTTCCCCAAGGAGTCCCAACTCGGCAGCAACATAGAGGGTCACCTTGAGCAAAGATCCCACGTCTAGGGCCGCAGGCAGAGGACCGGGGAAGGCAAAGTATGAGAGGGAGGGCAGGAGCTGGGGGTGCAGGGAGGGGGACACGCCCAGGCAGGGGTCAGGCGGGGACTGAGGGCGGGGACGGTGTCACCCCGCAGAGACTGGGGCTGGGCGCAGAGGAAGCTCCCCTGGAGCCAGGGGGCCCCGGGTCTGGGCGCGGTGACGTCACACGAGTGAAGGGTGGCCTGGAGGGATGGGGTGGCAGGGCGTCCTTGGTCAGTGAGGGGCTGGACACGCAGCGGGTCCCCAAACCTACGGGGGACATGGGTGAGCCCTGTGGCCCCGCTGAACGCCTCTCCCTCACTGACCACACAGGACGGCTGTGCCTCGGATGGTGGTCCTGAGGAAGTGAAGACCGAGAAGTGCCTAGAGGGGAAACGGCAACGGTCACCCTAGAGAGAGACTCACGGGGCAGGCGAGCTGCAGGTGCCTAGAGGTGGGGGCAGGCGGGCAAGAAAGGGGCTGTGGCCGGGAAGGAGCTGTGGGCCGGCAGAGGCTGCTCGTACGTGTTTAAATGCCACATAAGGGCCCAGTGATCAGGATTACCGGAAACACTGCATACTGCAGGTACCAAATAAATGCAAATATGACTGAATACAGTACTCATCAAATACACATCTGAAATCCCAGCCAACCTGCTCCGGGAGGACCGTGGCTTAGAAGGGCTCCAGCAGGCGTCCACTGGGCCCTGAGGGTCTCCTGGCCCCTGGCTTCCTCTTGAACACACGCGGGCTTGTCGGCTCTCGGGAGTGTCCAATCAGACTGTTTCAGGGGCTTTGTTCTTTCTTCAGAGGAGACTGATTCTTTTGCTCTGAACCCGTATCTTCCTGGAGTTCCGACACTTCAATTTCTGCGCAGGCCTCTTAGGCTCGGCGTGGTGTGGCATTAAATATGTGTGTGATCATCAGGAATTGCAATTAGCTTTGTTTTGAAAACCTCCAGCACCCCTTGGGATGGTTCGAGGCAGGGACAGGTGGAGGAATCATTTCTCGAGCCCTTCGGCTAATTCTGCAGGAAGGTGTGACGGGCATGAGAATGCAGACAATGGCACTTCCTGGGAGCACTGCTCCGAGGCTTCACGGAAACCCCTCACATCTGGGCCAGATCCCGCGTGTGCTGGGAGCCCACGGGGGCCGGGACCAGGCAGGAGCAGGCGGTGGGAGCGGGGAGACGGAGGTGGGAGCGGGGAGACGCCGGAGCAAGGTGGGGAGGAGGGGGGGGACAGACCTGATACCCCTCTAGCCTCGGGGCAGAAGGCAGAGGGCTCCTCTCTCTCTCCGGAGGCCGCATCACTTCTCCCTGAATTGAACGGTTTCACTGAGCACACAAACCAGGAGGAGCAGTTCCTCTCCGCTTTAATAAATAATCCTGAGCACCTTCCACACACCAGACGCTGCCTTAGGGGCTGGGGCGGAGGGGGTGACGGGGAAATGTGAAGATAAATAAGTCAGCATCCTTGTCCTGAAGGGGTCCTCCCCAGCGCACATGTATAATTCAAGGCAGACGGGCTAAGAGTCTTAGAAGAGGAAGCAATGTTTATCCCCGGCTGGGGTCTATCCGGGAAAACAGGCGTTTCATCTGCATCTTGAAGACGAAGGAGGATCTCAGCTCTGAGAACAGCAGGGGGAGGAGAGGCTGCAGACACAGACATCAGCCAGAAAGCCAGGGGCGCGGCACGCTGGGCAGGCCCCGGGTCAGCAACAGCTGGACCGCAGAGGGGGCGCTGGGCGGGGGGATGCTGGAGCGCAGAGGGGACGCTGGGCGGGCCCTGGGTCAGCAACAGCTGGACCGCAGAGGGGGTGCTGGGCGGGGGGATGCTGGAGCGCAGAGGGGACGCTGGGTGGGCCCCGGGTCAGCAACAGCTGGACTGCAGAGGGGGCCCTGGGCGGGGGGATGCTGAACCGCAGAGGGGACGCTGGGCGGGCCCTGGGTCAGCAACAGCTGGACCGCAGAGGGGGCGCTGGGCTGGGGGATGCTGGACCGCAGAGGGGGCGGTGGGCGAGGGGGATGTGCAAGGTGGGGCCTATTCTAAAAGGAATGCATCTGAGTCCATGCTAATGAGGTGAGTGAACCTAGAACCTATCACACAGATGAAGGAAGTAGGAAAGAGGAAAATCGCATGGCGATGCAGATATATAGGCTCTAGAAAGACGAGCCCCGACGACCCCACGTGCAGAGCAGCAAAGGAGACGCAGACAGGAAGCCCGGATTTTGGACACAGCAGGGGGAGAGGGGGTGTGGTGACTTGCGAAAACGGCAATGAAATATACATGTTACCATAGGTAAGAGAGAGCCAGCGGGAGTTGGTTGTTTGATGCAGGGAACCCAAAGCTGGTGCTCTGTGACAACCTAGACAGCGGGAGAGGCAGGGAGGGGAGGGGCACCAGAGGGAGAAGACGGACGCATGCCTGCGGCTGATCCGTGCTGATGTATGGCAAAACCCACAATACTATAAAGTAATCATTCTACAATTAAAAATAAAATTAAAATTAAAAAAAAAGAAATTGCAACTTTCAAAGGACACCTCTCATTTCTCAAACGCTGATTGGGACACAAACAAGGACCCAGAGGCCACCTTGAGGAGGGTGCCCCTGGCTGAATCTGGAATACCTTGAACAACAAAATGAATGATGACAGGATGGATGGTAATTCTTGGAATCAGTTAAAAGAATTCATCAATCTATTCTGACACTAGAATTATGGAAGAGTGGGGAGTGAAGTCTTCCAGAGAATGCTGATAACTAGGAAGAAACAGTGGGACAGGAGACCAATGCTCTGCCTCCAGCAGGGACTTAGCAGCCAGCGCTAAAGCCACCAGGGGCCAGAGGCGGGGATCGGGATTTCACAAAGTCTCGAAGAATCGCTCCCTAAGTCAGCTATTAGTTACAACAGCGACAGGTGCCTTCCTCAGGAAGAAATCTGGCAGACGCCACCTCAGCCAAGCGGGCAAGCCCCCCACCCCAGTACCGAGACAAGGTGACGCCAGGGGTCCAGGCTCATCCTGGGGTGTGGCCTTGAGTTGAGTGTTTTTTCAGGTTACTGCAGGTGCAGTTGAGGGCTAGTTGAGAGGTCAGAGGGGCCTGGCTGGAGCTGAGCCGAGAGAGTCTTGGCCGATGCATACATGTATTTATGTTTATATTGACCTTTGTGGTTCCCTCTGAGTTCCCATCTGGTTCCCAGGTGAGTGTACAGGTGCCTCCCTCTGACGGGCGGGGGGACGGCTCACCTGCACACTCACCTGGTCTGCTGTCTGGGCCGTTCTCAGGAACGGCTCAGAGGAGAGAGCAGTCCTTGGTCAGCTCCTAAATCAGATCAGAGGGAGGAAACACGATGGCTATTGCGACTGGACCATCGGCAACCCCCGAATGTGGATTACGTGCTGCGTAATAAAGCGTTAATGTTAAATTTCCACGCGTGACCATTGCACTGTGTCTATGGTTTTGCTCTTAGCTAATGTAAGCTAGCGTGAAGTGGCATGAGGCCGGCAAAACGTGCACATGCCTTCATGTGGGGGAGAGACCAGCAGCGCAGACAAGCAGGGCTGCCAGCTCTGCACCTGGAGAAGGCATGTGCGTGCTCACGGTGCTATTTTGGTAACTTCACTGTAGGTTTTAATTTTTCAAAAAGTGGGAAATGAAAAGATGCTATTTAAATAGCAAATGGAAGAAAGATCTCCAGTAAGAAATGCAACAAAAATTTCAAGGCTTTATGGAGTAAACTATGCGACCTCACCGAAAACCACAAAGGTCAGTATAAACAGAAGTACATGTATGCATCGGCAAAGACTCTCTCAGCTCAGCTCCAGCCAGGCCCCTCTGACCTCTCAACTAGCCCTCAACTGCACCTGTAGTAACCTGAAAAAACACTCACCTAGTTTCTAACAACTCAAGGCCACACCCCAGGATGAGCCTGGACCCCTTACAGGGCCTGAGGAAACTCCGGGAGCCAGCTGACACTGACAAGCCCCGCGACCAGCCTCTGCGGGAGGGCAGGGGCCCACTTCCCTGAACGCCGCATGGCAAGCCCAGGTGGGCTTTTCAAGGACCACTTCCCCACTTCACCTGCGTCCCCCACACACCCTCCCCAGTCCCCAGTCCCTCCTTTAAAGCTCTCAGCCCCCAGGGCACCCACAGAAGTGGGGGCCTACAGTGACAACTGGACACCCAGAGAAGTCCAATGCGGTCAGTGCTCGCAAATCTCAGCAACCAAATGCTCGGTGGAAAAAAGCAGTGAGAGAGTCTCTCCATGAGAGACTCATTTGGAATTATTCATTTCACTCGTGGATCAAATCCAACAAAAGTAAACTCAAAGTTTAGAACCTGTTACCCTCCAAATCACTGCAGATGGTGACTGCAGCCATGAAATTAAAAGACGCTTACTCCTTGGAAGGAAAGTTATGACCAACCTAGATAGCATGTTAAAAACAGAGACATTACTCTGCCAACAAATGTCTGTCTAGTCAAGGCTATGGGTTTTCCAGTAGTCATGTATGAATGTGAGAGTTGGACTGTGAAGAAAGCTGAGCACCGAAGAATTGATGCTTTTGACCTATGGTGTTGGAGAAGACTCTTGCGAGTCCCTTGGACTACAAGGAGATCCAACCAGTCCGTCCTAAAAGAGACCAGTCCTGGGTGTTCATTGGAAGGACTGATGCTGAAGCTGAAACTCCAATACTTTGGCCACCTCATGTGAAGAGTTGACTCATTGGAAAAGATCCTGATGCTAGGAAAGATTGAGGGCAGGAGGAGAAGGGGACGACAGAGGATGAGATGGTAGGATGGCATCACCGACTCGATGGACATAAGTTGGGTAAACTCCAAGAGTTGGTGATGGGCAGGGAGGCTTGGCGTGCGGCAGTCCATGGGGTCACGAAAAGCTGGACACGACTGAGCGACTGAACTGAATGAAACTGAACCCTTGAAAGGATAGGCAGGAACTGCGTGACACAGAACTTAGAAGGGGATTAGCTGTGCTCATGACGGACAGGGGTGCAGGGTACACAGGCCCTTCAGAGTTCAGGCAACACCCCTCCCTTAAATTGCTGGTGGGCCAGTTTATCCTTTTCCTGCACGCGTAAGTTCTGTGCGTGTGCGTGTGAAGTATGTTGCACGATAATTCTTACAGGAGGCTCCCGGACGGGCTCACAGTCGGCAGGTCAGGAGGGGCTCCGGTCCTCAGGAGCGGCAGGTGTGACCTTGGATGCGGTGCCCACTGGAGGACCAGCAGCGGGAACCACAGCAAACAGCGGGTGCGTCCCGATCGTTATCTGTCTTAAAACGAGCGAGCGCCGGGCACAGGCCTCGCCTGACCTGCCTGTGAGAAGCCCCCTCTTGCATCCTGTTTCCGGGGCAAGATGGGGATCTGAGAATGCTCAGAAAAATAAAAAACCACACACTGAGGGTCCGCCAAAGCCTGAAGACACCAAAGCAGGATCGCATCCCGTCCATGCAGTCCAGAAAGACGGTTCTTAGCCCTTCTGATCCCTCGACACCCCAGCGCTGGTGGGGCCAAGTCAGAATATGAGAGGGCGCGGCAGGCTGAGCCTGGCCCCAGAGCAGCAGGTCCTGATCCCAGGGCTGTGAACGTGGTCCTCCCCAGGGGAGACCTCCTCTGGGGCTGGGGGATCTGGGACGGTTTGGGGGGAACGTGGATTAGATGCTCACGGGGTCCTCGGGTCCCAGGGCGCTGGGGCTGTCAGGGGTCCACACAGGCCGGGCATCTGCACACGGCTCCTGCCAGGCCCTCCGCCTCCACCTTGCATCTCGGCGCCCTGTCTCCCGAGGCCCTGTGAGAGAAGGGGTATGTGCTTCCATCGGCACGCTTCACTCACCCTAGACATGCTTCTCACGCTCACCACACTCATACATTTAATTAAGCAGGCTGATTTGACAGACGGCTGTGTCCTTTCCCTGGCTGTCTACTCCCCACGTGCGGTCTGGAAAGATGGGGACTTGTGTTTAGAGCAGATTTACGAGAACGTCAGCACCTGCGGATCCATCGTGGCGGTGCTTTCTTTGCTGTAGCCTGGGCTCAGAAAAATCACAAAGGAAGGGAATGTGTACTCGAGTCACACGACGCACTTGAAAAGACTATTTCAAAAGCTAAATGAAGCTGCGGAATCAAAGAGGAAACTCGAGCTTGACTCACAGTGAGAACAGACACACAGCCCAGCTGGGAAGGGGAGGGCCCAGGACAGGCTCACTTGTTACGCAGCGATGTTTGTTCACGTCTTATCCCAAACGCCTGCATCTAAGCAGTGAAGCCTTCTCTCTCCTGCCCTTGGCAGAGAACGAGAGCCTCAAGGCAGTCTTTGGAAAGGCTGAAATAAAACAGAATCTGCATAAACAAACTCGCCTCCCACCGGCTCTGGGGCACAGCTGCTCTGTCTCCATCTTGGATCACAGGTAAGCTCGGCCCCCAGCTGGACGGGGAGGCAGGCAGGAAACGCGGGCGTGCAAAGCTCAGACACCTGGCCCCAGCGGTGGAGGGTGGCCTGCAAAGGGGCCTTGAATTCCAGACAGAAAAGTATTGATCACAAGCCCCAGTCGCTGGTTCAGAAGTTCACTTCTTTCTGAGACCATTTGGATAGTGTCTGAAGTCCCGTTCCTGTAGCCAGGAGCCTCCCTGCAAAAGCCTCTCTGCATTTTTGCCCCAAGAGTGACGTTGCCCACTTGGGAGAGGCCCCAGCCTCATGCACCCACTCTCTCTGTTTGTGGGGTGAATTGTGCCCCCCAAAAGCTATGTTGAAAGCCTCCCCCCAGTACCTGAGAATGTGACTTTATTCAAAGATAAGGTCTTTAGAGATGTACTTGGTTACAAGGAAGTCAGACTAGACCAGGGAGGACTGGAATAGACACTTAGAAGATGCAGTCACGTTAAGATGGGGTCATTCTGGATGAAAGTGACGGTGAAACCAGCTCAGTCGTGTCCGACTCTTTGCGACCCCAAGGACTATACAGTCCATGGAATTCTCCAGGCCAGAATACCGGAATGGGGAGACTTTCCCTTCTCCAGGGGATCTTCCCAACCCAGGGAGCAAACCCAGGTCTCCTGCACTGCAGGCGGATTCCTTACCAGCTGAGTTATCAAGGAGGGCTCTAATTCCTATACGACGGCTGGCCTCATAAGAAGAAAAGAGAGAGACACGCCGGGAGAACACCAGTGATATGGAGGCCGGAACTGGGGTGACACGTCTCCAAAGCAGGAACCCCGAGCACCACAGGCGACCTCAGACGCTGAGAGAAGACGTGGGACAGTGCTGGGCAGGACCCCCAGCAGGACCGAGCCCACCGACACTCTGATTTCAGCCTTCTGGTCTGCAGAGCTGTGAGACGGCGCGCTCTGCGGCTCTGAGCCCCCGGTGCGTGCTGCGATTACCCTGTGCTGCTAAACGAACACAATCGTGTTCACACAAAAACCTGTCCATGAACATTCACAGGAGCTTTGTTTACAATAACCAGACGTGGAGAACAACCCCGCTGTCCTTCAGAGGATGAACAGTTCAACAGACTACTGTGTCCACACCCCGGAATACCACTCAGCAATAAAAAGGAACACAGCACTCGATGCAAAGAGCAATCTGAATGAATGAATTTCCAGTGAAAATAGCCAGTCCCAAGAGGTCTGATTCTATTTACATGAATTAGTGATGTGATAAAATTCTAAAAGTGGAAGAGAGGTTGGTGGCTGGCAGAGACGAAGGAGGCCGTGGAGAAGGAGGGAAGAGGCGTTCCCACGAGAGGCAGCAGGTAGACACGGGCTGCGATGCTCTGCCTCTCAACAGCACGCCTGTCAGTCGCCCCGTTGTGAGGTTTGTGCTGTGGTCGTGCAGGGTGTCACCGCTGGGAAGACCATCGAAAGAGTCCCCAGGATCCTGCGGTGCCGTCTGTCACCGCTACATGTGGATTTGCAGTGATCGCATCATAAAAATTCATTAAAAACAAAAATGTTTAAATCGATCCACATGTTATTGTTCAATTTGAGAAGTTGTTTAAAATACTGATTCTCTTGTATTTCCATCCCTAAGCAACCTACAATCTCATGGTTAATTATGAAGACAACTGGTAATAATATAAGACAGAAATTAAAGATCTTCCCACTTATGTTCCGAGTTCCCCAGGACAGACCAGACCTGTGGCGACTCGTCCCAGTGCCTGTCTCCAGTGCTGAGGGCAGGGACCCTTCTTTCCTGAGATTGGGATGGTCCGATGGTGCCAGAGGCTTGGAAGCCTTCAGAACCAGGTGACATTCACACTAAGCCCATAAGAGAGTTCAGTGTTTGGCAAGCAGACAGGGGGTCGAGGAGGAGGAGCAGGTGCCCTGGGTTTATTGAGGACCAAGCTGTTCTGGGGGTTATTCACACAGGTTACCCCCTGCGCCCAGTAAGGTCACAACCACTGCTGACCAAATGCTGGAGAGACCACCGTGGGAAAGCTGCGTGGCTCGCCAGGAGCCGTAGCTTCCTGCACTGCACCCAGACATGGCCTCTGTCCTCAGGGGCCTGGATGGTGGGAAGGTGCCTCTCAGTGAAGAGCTGGGGGCCAGGCCTGGGGCAGAGGGCGGGGGGTGGGCGCCAGGAGGCAGGAAGCAGCCTAGTGCTCAAGGGAGAGGGTGAGAGCCCAGGGGACCCGGGACAAGCAGAGCTGAGGACAAGCTTCCCCCAACCAGACCAGCTGGTCCAGGACACAAGGTTATACTTCCAGCTAAAATGCAGAGACACTACTGTGCCAACAAATGTCTGTCTAGTCAAGGCCATGGTTCTTCCAGTGGTCATGTATGGATATGAGAGTTGGACTGTAAAGAAAGCTGAGCACCGAATAATTGATGCTTTTGAGCTGTGGTGTTGGAGAAGACTCTTGAGAGTCCTTTGGACTGCAAGGAGATCCAACCAGTCCATCCTAAAGGAGATCAGTCCTGGGTGTTCATTGGAAGGACTGATGTTGAAGCTGAAACTCCAATACTTTGGCCACCTGATGCAAAGAGCTGACTCATTAGAAAAGACCCTGATGCTGGGAAAGATTGAGGGCAGGAGGAGAAGGGGACGACAGAGGATGAGATGGTTGGATGGCATCACCAACTCAATAGACATGGGTTTAGGTGAACTCCAGGAGTTGGTGATGGACAGGGAGACCCTGGCGTGCTGCAGTCCATAGGGTCACAAAGAGTCGGACATGACTGAGTGACTGAACTGAACTGAAAATGCAGAGAAGAACTTCATGCAAGCCCATGGTTCCCATTATAAACCTCAAGGAAATCATGTCTTTAAAGATATTTCAAGAGGATCCATTAGAATAATCCAAATATGTTAAGAGCCATACCACCAATATAATTTCTTGATAAAATACCCGTTTTGTCACCTCTGTAGCAACTGAGCTTCCCCTGGTGGCTCAGATGGTAAAGAATCCACCTGCAATGTGGGAGAGGCAGTTTCAATCCCTGGGTTGGGAAGATCCCCTGGAGAAGGGCAAGGCAACCCACTCTGGTATTCTTGCCTAAAGAATTCCATGGACAGAGGAGCCCAGTGGGCTACAGTCCACAGGATCACAAAGAGTTGGACGCAACTGAGCTACTGACATTTTCACTTTCATAATCACTGACCAGGAGATGGGGACGACAGAGAATGAGATGGCTGGATGGCATCACTGACTCAACCAACAGGAGTCTGAACAAGCTCCGGGAGTTGGTGATGGACAGGGAGGCCTGGTGTGCTGCAGTCCATGGGGTCGCAAAGAGTCAGATACGACTGAGTAACTAAACTGAACTGATAACAACTGACATGTAAGCTATACCAAAATAATAACCATAACAATGGGAACATTTACTGGGCAGAGGCTTAGCTACAGTCACCGTGCAAATTTTAAGGACAAATCTATGCCAGGTCTTGTGAGGCCCTACAGGCCAGGGTGGAGATTATGGGTTTATTCCAAGTGGGAGAGAAGGGGGTTAACAGGGCTTTACAAGGGGCAGTGATGTAAAGTAATTTACATTTTATAAAGATAACCATGGTTCCCAAGTGGAGAATGGACTGTGGCTGCCAAGGGGCCTTTAGGATGCTGCTATGGGGGCAGGTTCCTGCTCACATCGGTGGACAGTGAGGGTGGGGCCCCCAGACGGCGCAGGCCTGGAGGTGAAGCCACGGAACGGATGGCGCATGGACCTGAGCGGAAAGCGGCTGGAGGACGCTTCCCAGGTTTCTGCCCTCGGTCACCTGGTGGACCACGGCGTCAACAGCCAGGATGAGAAAGGGCGAGGGGGACCCTGCTCGAGGCTCCTGCACGCCCACAGACGCCGGGGGTGGGGCGCTGCTCCAGGGAGAGTCAGGACGACAGAAATGGGTCAGAAAGCAGGCACGCAGGAGCCAGGGCCCTAGACGCCATCCCTGAAGAGAGAGAGCAGAGGAGGGGAGAGGGTGGAGGTGCAGCCAGCCAGAGACGCCTCCGAGCAGAAGCAGACAGGGAGGGGAAGGGGGCGCTGGACGGGGGCTGAGACCCTCGCGACAAAAGCTGTTCCTCTCTCCTCATTCTTATAACTGGAGGGTTAAGACCCCAAAAATCACCACACACACAGCAGGCCCACTAAGGTCAGATGACAGTTTTTCTAACAGAAAAATAGCTAATGCCTCAAAAACTTTCAAGGAGTCATATCAAGTAATTATGCATGCAAAAACTCCAAAAATGTTAACTAGCAGCAATCAAATATTCAGTCTTACTCACAATGTTTGAACTGGGTTGCCAAGAAAAGGAGCAGGATTCCATATTATTTTTATTTAACATTCAATTTAAGAAGAGAGAGGCAGAGTGTTGGAATACTACTCATGCCATGAAAATAAAGATAGACATTTTAATTGTATTTTTTATAATTTTTTAACTCCAGTGGTCTAGGATAAAATATGGGAAAATTTATTTGACAATATTAAAAATTAAGCAAAGAATTCCAAAAATATTTACAAAGATGTTTCTCTGTCTTTAGGGCCCCAGCTGTGATTGCCTGTCCCAGCTGCAAGAGCACCATCCAGGTCTTTGCGGGCGTCCCGGTCTGGACGTGTGGTCTCTGGGTCCACAGCTGTGATGAGACGCAGTGTCCGTTCCTGCTGGTTATGCACCTCGCCCACCTGCCAACCCGACAGCTTCTTCCTGAAGCTGCAGGCCTGCGGAAGAGACAAGAGCATGCAGGACGCCCACGGCCTCTAACTCTCAGCCCTTCCTGAGTGCTAGGTCTCCCCGTGGACATCAGACGCGCTTGTCAGATGCGCTGCACACATACTGGAAAATGACGCGGAGCAGAAAACAACCCTGAACAAGTTCCTCCAGCGACCGCAGCCTCTCATCAGAAACGAGGCAGCATCCCAAGAGAGCGCCTGCCTCAGAGACGCCCAGCTGCAGGCCTGCGGGGTGTGTGTGTCTAAGTGTGCGTGCCTGTGTGTATACGTGCGTGTGCCTGTATGTGTGTGTGCACGTGTGTGCATGCATATGCATGTAGGCATGCGCATCTATGTGTGTGTGTTTGTGCGTGTATGCATGTGTATGTGTTCATGTGTGTACATGTATTCATCTGTGTGTGCATGTATGCATGTGTGCATTTGTGTGTGTGCATGTACTTCTGTGTGCATTTATGTGCATATGTGTCGATGTGTCTCTGCATGTATGTGTGCATACATGCCTGTGTATTCCTGTGTGTGTTCATGTATGTGTGTGTATCTGTGCATGTATGCCTTGCATGTCTTCATGTGTGCGTGTATGTGTGTGCATTATGCCTGTGTGTTCATGTATGTGTGCGTGTGTATTTACCTGTGCCGTGTGCTTGTGCATGTCTTCGTGTGTGCGTGTATATGTGTGCATCATGCCTGTGTGTTCGTGTATGTGTGCACGTGTGTTTACTTGTGCTGTGTGCCTGTGCGTGTCTTCATGTGTGCGTGCATATGTGTGCATCATGCTTGTGTGTATTCATGTGTGTGCATGTGTGTGTCTTCATGTGTGTGCTGCCATTACCGTCCTCGCCTCTGAGTCCAGCACCCCTACGTCTCCACAGGCCAAGGACCCAGGTGAGAGTGAGCTGGATGTCCCGGGTGCTCCGTGTGGCAGCCTGTGGCTGGAGCACTGGGTCTTGGAGCGGAAGGCCCTGCCAGGGCGGGCAGGCCACTGGGTCCCTCCTGCCCCTCCGCCCATGAGCCCCGAGGCTGGGGGATCGTGCTGCTGCTCAGAGCCAAGGGCCAGAGCAGGGCCGAGACAGACCTGACCCTCATCTCTCCACACGAGGCAGAAAATGAGTCGTGTTTTACGGGACAGGAGAGTGGGGCTCAACTAGTAGAGGGGCCACGAAGATCACGGAGCCGGTGAGCAGCAGGAACACGAGGCAAACCAGCTCCCTCCCTCCTCCACAGCTGCAGCCCGCCCAGAGGGGAGGCTTCTGCTCAGAAGGACTGTGGGGTGACTTGGCCAACACGGAAGAGCCAAGGCATCCGAACCTTCTCAACAACTTCTTCCCCAAAGACAAGCACTATGAAGGGCTGGTCCTCAGCTTTGGAGATGGGAGCTTGGCCTCGTGGCTGAGCCCGAACCCCATGGAATCCAGAGAAACGAAGCATATTGTGAAGCTGAGCACGGATCTGAGACATACGAGTAATCTGCCTGCTTGACTCCTGAGGCGCTTTTCTCGAGGCCCCGACGCCCTCCTGTAGGGATTTTCCGGAGTGACCCCCATGCTTGCTGAAGCAGACGGGTCCCTGTGACGTCCTGTCTGCCTGCAGGGGCCTCCGGAGAGGTTAAGCTTGTCTGAGTTGTGAACAAAGGATATTTGGTTCTACAGAAAAGGGACAAGACTTCATTTGACTAAGAAAGATTTTTAGAAGAGAAGATTATATTTCTTAAGTCATAACAATGTGAGGATTAAAAAGAAAATCTAAGGAATTAGCTCTATTCTTACTTCACCAAGACAGTTTAAAAAAAATTTTCAACTGAGACACCCAGCGGTCAGAACCAAGATAGACTTGGTGGTGCTTTTTGCTCATGAATCAGCGCCTACATGGAAGGTCACCAAATCGAGCCACTCCAAACCCAGTTCCTAAGCATCCGAAGCATCCGTTGCACGCAGTCTCAACTAGGCGTCGTGAGAGGAGGGAGCGCCCAGGGCATGATGGGAGCAGCTGTTTCCGGGTCTGCCCAAACGCACAGGTCAGCACCAACACAGCGGGGACTCAGGTGCCCGAGTCGGGTGTCAGGGCTCAGCGCTCCCACCCCACAGAGAAGGCTGGTGTGTTACAGCCTCTGCAACAGTGACTGTCTGGGGCGCATCCGAGGTCATCAGGAGAATAACACAGATTCTTGCTTCTTGTGTTTCTAGGTAACAGACCCAGAGACCACAGACCACTCTCTTCTGCCTGCACCGAGGCCGCTAATGCAGTCAAGGGCACAAGAAGGGAGAGGGGGCTTACTGAGCTCTGGTTTAAAGGCCTGGATCTTAGGTTATTGATGCTGAAGCTGACCCCAATACTTTGGCCACCTCATGCAAAGAGCTGACTCATTAGAAAAAACCTTGATGTTGGGAAAGACTGAAGGCAGGAGGAGAAGGGGAAACAGAGGATAAGAAGGTTGGATGGCATCACTGACTCATGGAGGTGAGTTTAAGCAAACTCTGGAAAATAGTGGAGGACAGGGGAGCGGCCTGCTGCAGTCCATGGGTTCGCAAGGAGTCAGACATGACCAAGTCAACTGAACAACAACAGATTCATACAACCAATGGGAGAGAGTGAGGCCACTTCACCTCAAGGTTCTAGAAACAAAGGGCTTATAGCCCCAGGCTAAGCTCTAGGACATTTCTGTCTATACCGACCAGGCAAGAAATCTCTGGGCAAAAGGGGCCACCAAGGCATCATGACCCAGATAACCACGATGGTGTGATCACTCACCTAGAGCCAGACATCCTGGAATGTGAAGTCAAAAGGGCCTCAGGAAACATTCCTATGAAAAAAGCTAGTGGAGGTGATGGAATTCCAGCTGAGCTTTTTCAAATCCTAAAAGATGATTCTATTCAAGTACTGTGCTCAATATGCCAGCAGATTTGGAAAACTCAGCAGTGGCCACAGGACTGGAAAAGGTCAATTTTCATTCCAATCCCCAAAAAAGGCAATGCCAAAGAATTGCACAGATTTCACATGATAGCAAAGTAATACTCAAAATTCTCCAAGGTACTCTTCAACAGTACATGAACTGAGAACTTCCAGATGTTCAAGCTGGATTTAGAAAAGGCAGAGGAACCAGAGATCAAATTGCCGACATCTGTTGGATCATAGAAAAAGCAAAAAAGTTCCAGAAAAACATCTACTTCTGCTTCATTGACTACACTAAAGCCTTTGACTCGGTAGATCACAACAAACTGTGGGAAATTCTTAAGGAAATGGGAATACCAGACCACCTTATCTTCATCCAGCGAAACCTGTATGGAGGTCAAGAAGGAACGGTTAGAACTGGGCATGGAACAATGGACTGGTTCCAAATCGGGAAAGGAGGCCATCAAGGCTGCATGTTGTCACCCTGCTTATTTAACTTGTATGCAGAGGACATCATGTGAAATGCCAGGCTGGACAAAGCACAAGCCGGAATCAAGATTGCCGGGAGAAATATCAATAACCTCAGATATGCAGATGACACCACCCTTATGGCAGAAAGCAAAGAGGAACTAAAGAGCCTCTTGATGAAGGTGAAAGAGGGAAGTGAAAAAGCTGGCTTAAAACACAACATTCAAAAACCATGGCAAATAGATGGGGAAACAGTGGAAACAGTGACAGACTTTATTTTGGGGCGCTCCAAAATCACTGCAGATGGTGACTTCAGCCATGAAATTAAAAGAAACTTGTTCTTTGGAAGAAGAGCTATGAGAACCCTAGACGGTATATTAAAAAGGAGAGTCATTACTTTGCCAACAAAGGTCCATCTAGTCAAAGCTATGGTTTTTCTAGCAGTCATGTGTGGATGTGAGAGTTGGACCATAAAGAAGGCTGAACACCAAAGAATTGATGCTTTTGAACTGTGGTGTTGGAGAAGACTCTTGAGAGTCCCTTGGACTGCAAGGAGATCCAACCAGTCCATCCCAAAGGAAATCAGTCCTGAATATTTATTGGAAGGACTGATGTTGAAGCTGAAGTTCCAATACTTTGGCCACCTGATGGGAAGAGCTGACTCATTAGAAAAGACCCTGATGCTGGGAAAGATTGAAGGCAAGAGGAAAAGGGGACAACAGAGGATGAGATGGTTGGATGGCATCACTGGACACGGGTCTGAGTAAGCTCTGGGAGATGGTGAAGGACAGGGAGGCCTGGCCTGTTGCCATTGATGGCGTCACAAAGAGTTGGACACAGCTGAGCAACTGAACAATGAGGCGGCGGTGGTATGAGGACCTCTTGGCTGAGTGACACCAAGCAGAGCCTCGTGCAGAGCATCCGTGACAAAGCCAAACAGAGCAAAATAAATCCTAGTCAGTGCCGGGCTCAGATCACGCCGGAAGGACACCATCATCCAGGCAGGGAGGGGACGCAGAGGCCAAGGGCCGCCCTGCGCGAGCACTCACCTCTCCCTGCCAGCCCTGCCCCTCTGACATCTGGGCCAGAGCTCTCCTCCTGTGGGGACTGTTGGGGGTGCCCATCCATGTCCCTCCCTCCCCGCTCAATTCCATGCTGCAGCAGAACACAGCAGCGATCTGGGCAAACAGTTACGTCTCAAATCCTACTCTTCACAGCTGGCTCGCGGTGTCAGTCATTGACACAGTTCTCAGCGCTGGGACCTCGTCTTGTTCGGATCGATCTCGCAGCTCACACAGGGCCAGGGGTTTAATGAGTGTCCAGTGATGGGTCGATCTTTGTCTGAAGATTCGTTAGCATGACAGTCCTTTACCCTAAATCACATCCCTCCCTTCTGCTCACAGAATACGTCAGTGTCTCATGGAGACCCAGAACTTGAGTATGGGGGCCACTTCCCCAAATTCTTTTCCCAAATAACTTATTTTAAAGCATGGTCCCTTTTGAAAGAACAAGTGTGGTTGTCTAGCTGGAATTTTTTCCCATGGGGAAACCCCTCCCCCAGACTAATCCTGCCCCATCCACTTCATCCAGATGCAGCCCACCCTGGACCCCCTCTCCACCCCCACCCACACGAGGCTATCTGCTTCCTCTGCAGGCATGAGACCCAAATCAGGCCAAGAACAGCCTCCTTCTGACTTTGGGCAGAACTAAAACATGAGTGAACTCTGGGAGTTGGTGATGGACAGGGAGGCCTGGCATGCTGCTGTTCATAGCGTCGCAAAGAGTTGGACATGACTGAGTGGCTGAACTGAAAACATGAGAAGTCGCTTCTCGTCCCTGGGTGAGGTCTGGCAAGCCAGTAGGTACCTCGCTGCTTCCCAGGTGGTGCTCGTCGTAAGAACCCGCCTGCCAGTGCAAGAGGCCTAAGAGATGTGGGTTTGACCCCTGGGTCGGGAAGATCCCCTGGAGGAGGGCCTGGCAACCCACTCCAGTGTTCTTGCCTGGAGAATCCCATGGACAGAGGAGTGTGGCGGGCTGCAGTTCGTGGGGCCGCAGAGAGCCAGACACGACCAAAGCCACCACAGGCGTGCACGCAGTCACCTCCGTGCCCCCGGAGAAGCCGACTTCAGGCTGGAGCCCAGCAGCGCTGGGGTCGGGGCATGCGAGGGCAGCAGAGCTGGGCCTGAAGCCATCCCCCTGACATCTTTCTCGCTTGGCAGGATGGAGAAAGCCAACTGGTGCTCCACCCTGCAAGTAAGCCACACACCCGAGAGTCCTGGCGAGATGTGTGTCCTGCAGGACGCCAACACCTGGAAGACCAGCAGCTCATGTCAACACCATCCTTCAACAGGCCCCATGAACCAGCATCAACAGGGCGACCGTTTCTGGGGAATAAAATAGAGAGGGCATCCTTCTGCAGGGTTTTGATAGAGTTTAACAGGACGATTTCAGTCCCCTTTATTTTTCAAGATAAACTTCAAGGATTCACATAAAGGCCATTCCAGCAGGATTTGTCCTGCCTTTGCCTTCCTGTCACCCTGCGTGATCGATTCTGTAATTGATGGAGTCTCACAGCTAGGAATTTAAACTAAGAAAATGGAAATAGAACCAGGGCCAGGGAGGGCAAAGGGAAGCAGAGGCCCTAGAAACCCTTCCATGACCACGTCCGCACAGCAGTCAGCCCACACTGGGGGTGGTTGCCCCAGCTCTGCTCTTGTTCTCGTCTTAGAAAGCTCTGCACCCCTTTCCACAGGGCCCCTGACATTGCAAAGCTGAGACTGCGCTGTGATTGGACACAGAGGATCCAGGCAGCAGGGACATCTCAGGGGCCCAGGTGATGAAAGAGACCCTGCTCCAGGGGCTACACAGACAGCTAAACCCCAAGGCACCCTGCCTGCCCTTCAGCCACCTGAGAGGAGGGTTATGGTGACATCGCTCCCCTAGGCATCCGTTGGCACTCCCGCGCCTCTGCGCCCCAGGGACCGCTGGTGGTGCTCACAGCAGCCCTGTGCCGGTGAGGAGATGGCCCGTCCTCCCTCTGGGCCCACCTCTCCACCATGCCACCTTTCTCGACCTCTCTGTGCCTGCTGCTGAGAACTTAACAGTTGTCTGGACAGAAAATAAAAGTAGGGCACCGAGTGAAGAGGCAGCTTGATGGAGAGAGAGGAAGACGCATTTAGGGGAGGTGGGGAAGGGGGCGGCACAGAGCCCAGCAGAGGTTCAGAGACCTCCGTGCCGTGCCCACTCAGCCCCAGCAACCCCACAGCTCTGCTGTTTGGCAAGGCACCGTCCTTTCCATGTACAATTCTGGTTCCAGTAATGTGCTGGATGGATTATCTTCAGCAGTGACAGTAACGCGTAACAAGCCACCCAAACCTTGGGCTCTAAAGAACCTCCATCTTTCACTGCTCACCCATCACACATCTGCTGGGCAGTCCACTGATCTCAGCTGGGCTCAGTCACGCTCTGGGACCCCCGCCTGCCGTGTGGTTCGGCAGCCAGAGGACTCAGCATCCTCCACACGCCCCTCACCGCCCTCTGGCCAGCTGACCTGGCACGTTGTTAGAGCAGGGGCCAGAGGAAAGAGCCAAGCTGGAAGAAAGTCACTCCACCTGTGCCTCTGAGGACATCAGGGTGCCCTGCGCCACTGCCTCACAAGTGAAACAGTGGCCACGTCAGCGGCAGGGAGGAACGAGATCATCCAGAGAAGGGAGTTAACAGAGAGGAAAAAACAAACCGTACGTGCCCCTGAGGCTCTTGGTTGACTGCTGTGGCAGGCAGGCTATTCACTCCTGGCTGGCCAGCACTGAGGTGAGGTGCTGTGTGAGGTGAGGCTGTGTGAGGGGGATGCTGAGGGGGATGCTGTGTGAGGTGATGCTGTGGGAGGGTGATGCTGTGTGAGGTGAGGTGCTGTGTGAGGTGAGGTGCTGTGGGAGGGGGATGCTGTGTGAGGTGATGCTGTGGGAGGGTGATGCTGTGTGAGGGGGATGCTGTGTGAGGGGGATGTTGTGTGAGGTATGATGCTGTGTGAGGTGTGATGCTGTGTGAAGGTGATGCTGAGTGAGGGTGATGCTGAGGGGTGATGCTGTGTAAGGGTGATGCTGAGGGGTGATGCTGTGTAAGGGTGATGCTGTGTGAGGGTGATGCTGTGTGAGGGGGATGTTGTGTGAGGTGTGATGCTGTGTGAGGTGTGATGCTGTGTGAGGGTGATGCTGTGTGAAGGTGATGCTGAGTGAGGGTGATGCTGAGGGGTGATGCTGTGTAAATGTGATGCTGTGTGAGGGTGATGCTGAGTGAGGTGTGATGCTGTGTGAGGGTGATGCTGTGTGAGGGTGATGCTGAGTGAGGGTGATGCTGAGGGGTGATGCTGTGTGAGGGTGATGCTGTGTGAGGGGTGATGCTGTGTGAGGATGATGCTGTGTAATGCTGATGCTGTGTAAGGGTGATGCTATATAAGGGTGATGCTGAGGGGTGATGCTGTGTGAGGGTGATGCTGTGTGAGGGTGATGCTGTGTGAAGGTGATGCTGAGTGAGGGTGATGCTGTGTGAGGGGTGATGCTGTGTGAGGGTGATGCTGTGTGAGGGTGATGCTGTGTGAAGGTGATGCTGAGTGAGGGTGATGCTGTGTGAAGGTGATGCTGAGTGAGGGTGATGCTGTGTGAGGGGTGATGCTGTGTGAGGGTGATGCTGTGTGAGGGTGATGCTGTGTGAAGGTGATGCTGAGTGAGGGTGATGCTGTGTGAGGGTGATGCTGTGTGAGGGTGATGCTGTGTGAGGGTGATGCTGTGTAAATGTGATCCTGTGTGAGGGTGATGCTGTGTGAGGTGTGATGCTGTGTAAGGGTGATGCTGTGTGAGGGTGATGCTGTGTGCAGGTAATGTTGTGTGAGGGTGATGCTGTGTGTGAGGTGTGATGCTGTGTGTGGGTGATGCTGTGTGCAGGTGATGCTGTGTGAGGGTGATGCTGTTTTCGGGTGATGCTGTGTGAGGGCGATGCTGTGTGTGAGGTGTGATGCTGTTTGCGGGTGATGCTGTGTGTGAGGTGTGATGCTGTGTGAGGGTGATGCTGTGTGAGGGTGATGCTGTGTGAGGGTGATGCTGCGTGAGGGGGATGCTGTGTGAGGGTGATGCTGTGTGAGGGTGATGCTGTGTGAGGTGATGCTGTGTGAGGTGTGACACTATGAGATGATGGCCTGTGCTCACCTGCACACATGTTTGACTGCAGCTTAGCCACGAAGGGTACACACTCTGGGTTCAGTCAGCTGTATTTAAATCCAGGCTCTACCACTGGCTAGGTGACAGACGTTAGCCAATTTAATTAATCTTCCCTGTTTATATTTCACAGCCCTCATCTGTAAAATAGAGACGAGAATCTACGTGCCTGAAAAGGTTACAGCAAAAGAGGAACGTTACAGGAAACACATTCAATGGCACGTACTGCAGAGTAAGTGGTCAGTAATTGTTGAGTACCGTCATTCCTACGCTCATGATGATGACGCTGCTGGTAATGCCTGTGATGGTGATGATGGTGATGGTGGTGGTGATGGTGATGGTGATGGTGGTGGTGGTGGTGGTGATGGTGGTGATGGTGGTGATGGTGATGGTGATGGTGGTGATGGTGATGGTGGTGGTGGTGGTGGTGATGGTGGTGATGGTGGTGATGGTGATGGTGATGGTGGTGGTGGTGGTGGTGATGGTGGTGATGGTGGTGATGGTGATGGTGGTGGTGGTGGTGATGGTGATGTGATGGTGGTGATGGTGATGGTGATGGTGATGGTGATGGTGGTGATGGTGATGGTGATGGTGGTGATGATGGTGATGGTGATGGTGATGGTGATGGTGGTGATGACTGGTGATGGTGGTGATGGTGGTGGTGATGGTGGTGTTGGTGGTGGTGGGTGGTGGTGGTGATGGTGGTGATGGTGGTGATGGTGGTGATGGTGATGGTGGTGGTGGCTGGTGATGGGTGATGGTGGTGGTGATGGTGGTGTTGGTGGTGGTGGTGGTGATGGTGGTGATGGTGGTGATGGTGATGGTGGTGGTGGTGGTGGTGATGGTGGTGATGGTGATGGTGATGGTGGTGGTGGTGGTGGTGATGGTGGTGATGGTGGTGATGGTGATGGTGGTGGTGGTGGTGATGGTGATGGTGATGGTGGTGATGGTGATGGTGGTGGTGGTGGTGGTGATGGTGGTGATGGTGATGGTGGTGGTGGTGGTGATGGTGATGGTGATGGTGGTGATGGTGATGGTGATGGTGGTGATGGTGATGGTGGTGGTGGTGGTGATGGTGATGGTGGTGGTGGTGGTGGTGATGGTGATGGTGGTGGTGATGGTGGTGTTGGTGGTGGTGGTGGTGATGGTGGTGATGGTGGTGATGGTGGTGATGGTGATGGTGGTGTTGGTGGTGGTGATGGTTTGGTGGTGATGGTGGTGATGGTGATGGTGATGGTGGTGATGACCGGTGATGGTGGTGGTGGTGGTGGTGATGGTGGTGGTGATGGTGGTGATAGTGATGGTGGTGATGGTGATGGTGGTGGTGGTGATGGTGATAGTGATGGTGGTGGTTGTGATAGATGTAGTGATGATGGTGGTGGTGGTGATGGTGATGGTGGTGGTGATGGTGGTGGTGGTGGTGATGGTGGTGATGGTGGTGGTGATGGTGGTGGTGGTGATGGTGGTGTTGGTGGTGGTGATGGTGGTGTTGGTGGTGGTGATGGTGGTGGTGGTGGTGATGGTGGTGGTGGTGTTGGTGGTGGTGGTGGTGTTGCTGATGGTTCTGATGGAGATGGTGGTGGTGCTGATGCTGGTGGTGGTGGTGATAGATGTAGTAATGATGATGGTGGTGGTGGTGGTCACGGTGGTGGTGACGATAGGGGTCCTGATGGTGACAGTGATGATTATAACGATGTTTTCATGTGGTTCCCCCGACACCCTTTCCACTTCCCTCTTCTTTCTAAATTCTCTCTCTTCTGACGTCAGTTCTTATAACGTTGGGATGAGTTTTCTAAATGAAAATGTGTATGCACACCGTGTTTTCTCGATGGGAGTGAAATACCCCTGATTAATGGGCAAAGGATTCACAAATGCTCATCACTGCATCCAATGAAAAAGACATTAAAAGTTAAAACTATCAATTCTGCAGAGCGGTTCACCCAGCAATCCCAAATTAAAGACATGGGGCTTGTAAGATAGGAAATGACAGGCTTTATTTTTATCTTGAATATGGTGAATTATTATTAGTTATAATCATATATGGATTTGAAGTATCTAAAATGAAAATATAAATTACATTACCCACAATCACAAACAGCAGGAGAATGTCTATGCTCATGTTACACAGCTGCTTTCCTTTAACGGAACAGGCAGCCTGTTCGTGCCCCAGCACCCAGCTTGACAAAAGACGCACCTGAAGAACTCCACGTTCCTGCCAGCCTTGTACTATTCACCGTTTACGTGCCGCGTAACGTTTAAAGGCAGACTGGTGTTGCACTTTGTTACACCTATGAACTGCAGTTTATACTGGAAAACCATCTTCAGGGAGGAAAATCACCTGGTGTGCCTTCTGAACTGGGAAGGCTACACCCAGTCGGTTAAAACTCGCGTCTCTGACAACGTGCGCCTCGTGGCTGCAGCGGCACCTGGACGTCTGCTTCTGGGGGCTGGGGCGGGGGCAGGGGCGTCTGCCTGGCTCAGGAAGACGTTAGCATCCGTTCAGCAAATGTCCTGGCTGGGAATCCGGGAGCCAGGTCCCCAGTAGTGGTTGGAGAGAGATGGAATAACACCCGCCCCCCACCCCCGCTGGAGCCCCTGTCCAGAGAGGACAGGCCGGGTCTGCATCAGAGCCGGCGGCCCCTGCGGAAGATGGTCCATGGAAGCGCTTGCATCTGGACTCCGTCAGCGCCCCCAGGGCAGCGATGCCCCCTGACTTACATCACCAGCCATCTCAACACCTTGTCAGCAGGACGCCGGGTGGCCCCAGGACCGGAAGGCCTGTGCTTCAGGCTCAGAAGGGAGCGGCTACACTGCCAGGAGAGAGCTCTGTTTCCTCACTAATCTCCTACATTTATTTCTCAAAGGAGTAAACAGAGGCATCTTCTGAAAACAGCAAACCAGACCCAGAGCCGTTCCTTGTCCAGGGGGATCCCAGCAAGAGGTGACGAGCACAGCCCAAAGGGGCCTAATTAAGATTATCAAAGGCACCGCTGTATCAGTGTGGGCAGATTTAAAGGAACAGGACAGAATGAGGAAGTGTCCGGGCTGCTGACAGTGGTCCCTGGCCCTGGGAACGAGGGGAAGGCTGTTGCCAGGGAGACGCTGCCGGACCCTGTGCCCTCCCTCAGCCTCTCCCTGACTGGGCGCCTCGTCACTGGAGTCAAGGATGGGGCCAGGAGCACAGAGCTCTCAGTCTGCCCCCGCACAGGGCAGCATGAGAGGCACACAGTAGGGCAGCGTGGAGAGGAACCCTCTATCCCCGAATGAATTCCAGATTCTCAGGACTTTTTGAGCCTCTGCTCCTGGCCCATTCGAGGTTGAGCGGTGGAGGCACACAGTGATGGAGGTGGTATCTCGGCCTCGAGGGGCCGAGGGGAGGGGACACCTGTGACAGCCAGGCCAGCCCGGCCCCCCGTCCAGTCTCTGCCCCCCTGGACGGAGCGTGCAGACCACGGGGCCCAGTCCACGGCCCCCAGACCAGCCTGGCCACCCCTGGGGGCTCTGTAACTTCCTCGCCTCTGGGAGGGGAGTGGTCAGGGCGTTCCTCCCACGTGTACGAGTGTGCAGAGAGGGTGTCACCAGGTTAAAGGCAAGCACTCCCCTTGAGCTGTGACCTGAGTGCCCATGCATAAACACAGTCCACACGGACCGCGGCTGGGGACGCGCGGGCAAGCACGCGACTCGGTGATAGAGCCCGGCAGGTCCCAGAGCAGAGCCCCCAGGCGAGGATTTTAGTTCTTTCCTGTGGGGGGGGCCAGGAGCTAACGTCCTCCCTGAGACGGACACCTGATGACCAGGCGGCCTGCTGAATGGAGCGCAGGGGTCTCGTCCAGGTTTCACCCCGAATTCCTCTCGCTGGTGACCGCAGCTGCTGAGGACCAGGTCCCCACTGAGCTGGGGGCTCCGAAGCCCTGTCTGTTTACAGTGGGGTTTTTTTCAGGGTAGGGAAGGTACCACAGAGGGAAACGCGAATATCAGGTCGTTTGATTACTCTCCTCAAACATCCACAGGCCCCTCTCCAGGGAGCTGCGCTGGACGCTTATTTGCTAAAACATGTAAATGGGTTGAAAGGAGAGCTGGTGGTTACAGGGCCTGGTCGGACCATGGGCTTCCATGTCCCGCATTCTCCCAATCACCACTCTCAGGGGACGTTCTTCTTCCTTTCCCTTTCAGGGAAGAAAATCATGCATAAACACTGCCCAGGACAGTGGGAGGTAGGGGATGAAGGGGACAGGGGTCCCGTGTTTGTGAGACCACGTGGGCACCCCCAGGGAGGACAAACCGGTGGAGGTCAAGGCGGTTCAGAGAGGGCAGAAGTCATCCCAGGCGGCTTTCGTCTTTCCCTAAAGAGCCTCCGGGCGGTGAGGTTCCTGTGCCCCTGCTTCTGCCAACTTCCTGGGTGTGTGTCTTCTCCACGTGGGCAAAGGGTCCAGCGAGATTCACACCCCAGAGCAGGAAGGGGATGAAGACAGGACAGAGGGGGCCGTGGCGCCAATGGTGAGCACGCCTGGTGACGCCACGCAGGTTCAGAGAAAAGCACGCTGTTCCAAGGCCTTCTGATATTAACCCAAACGCTTCTACCAGTTAATATGGCCACAATTGGATCCCAAGACAAGCAAGCCATTTGTCACTGTGGGGACACTTTTTCTTCGGGACACAGAAAGCAATTTTAAAAAGTAATAAAGTACTAAAGAGGGAGTGTCAGGTCCGAAATTAGACTTTTTTTTTTAAATGTTTTATGTCTCTGTTTTTCTAATGCCTTAGAGTGCGAAGCGAATCCTCATCACGAACACTTGTGTGTAGACGTTTTTGCTTTGCTCTTGGGGATGAAGGCCCTGATCCCCGCAGGCTCTTCCAATGCCCGCAGCTCAGACAGCGCCATCACTGGGGGCAACACCCAACCCTGCATGTCCAGTGCTTCCGGGGTGGACAGGGTGCCTGCTGGCCCAGACCCAGACCTTCTGCAGCTTGCTTGAGGGTGCCCCCAGACCCTCCTCAGGATGCGGCGTCCCCACTGTTAGGCCCATGTGGCCCCACGTCTGGAGAACAGGCAAATAGAGAGGCAGGCTTGGCCCACAGCACAGAGTCTACGCCCCAGGAGTCAGTGTCAGCCCACGGGGAGCTCCGGGCTCAGCCTCGCAAACATCCCACTCTTTGCCCACCCCCCGGCTGCCCACCAGACCCCACCCCTAAACCCCCTGCACGGCCCCTTCCAGGCAGCCGAACCCCTGCAGAATCCACCGGAACTCAAGCAGGCAAAACGTGCAGACGTCGAGTCTGAATCCCCAGGGGTCAGCATCCCCCAGAGGCCCCAAGCGGGCCCAGGAGGCCCCTCGGATCTCAGGGACTGGGGCAGGCCTGGCTGCATCTGTCCCAGTGGGGTGGCAGGCAAGCGGCTGAGAGCTGGGGTGGGGGCAGTTGTCTATTCCACAATAAAATTCAATTACAGATTTAATCTTTCCATCCAATGAATATATTTGCACACTCAAGCAGTTCAGTTGTGTCCGACTCTTTGCGACCCCATGGACTGTAGCCCACCAGGTTCCTCCATCTGTGGAATTCTCAAGGCAAGAATGCTGGAGTGGGTTGCCATGCCCTCCCCCAGGGGATCTTTCGATCCCACCCAAGGATCGAACCCGTGTGTCTCCTGGATCTCCCACTTCACAGGCAGATTCTTTACCACTGAGCCCCCAGGGAACCTAATGAATATATGTAGTTCCACCCAAATTACTGTGCCGTTTCACGGACTTGGGGGCAGGACGCAGAGAGCTGGTCCAACTGCTCAAGATCATGGGGCTGCTTAGTGTTAGAAGCAGAAACGTCCAAAGGGTCAGTCACCCCAGGCGGCCTCTGGGCTGGCCTGTCGCTGGCTGTATGTCTGCAGCCCTCACGCACAGGCTGCAGCCCCAGCCCCCAGTGTGGTGGCACTGGGGGCCCTTTGGGAGGTGATCAGGGTTAGATGGGGTCATGAGGGAAGCACCCTGTGATGGGGCTGGTGCCCTGGATGGAACACAGAGAGCCTAGAGCTCCATCCGCACCCTGCGTGAGCACATGGTCAGGAGGCTTCCGTCCACGGGCCAGGAACTCCTGCCCAGACACCACAGCTGCACTTCCCTCCCTGACCACCCCCCTCAAAGCTGCGAGAAATCACCGTCTGCTGCGGAATCCCCCAGTCTGTGGTGTTTCTGTTACAGCCGCCAAGTCCCTAGGATGAGGCCTACCTCGCTCTCCCCCTGGACTCTCGCTGTAACACCTCCACTGGGACCCATCCCCCCTGCCAGGCCCACCCTCTAGGACCCTCACCCCCAAACTCCACTGCCCCAGCCCCGGCCTTTGCCCATCTGGACAGGCCCCTTCACTCACCACCACCACACCGGACATCTCACTCACCTGACGCTGCTTCTGCGACTCAACACATCTTTTAAAAGCTAATCTATTCTACTTGCTCTCTAGTTTCAAGGAAGGGAGAGGGCAGACTTTATTTTCTTGGGCTCCAAAATCACTGCAGATGGTGACTGCAACCAGGAAATTAAAAGATGCTTGCTCTTTGGAAGAAAAGCTATGACCAACCCAGACAGCGTGTTAAAAAGTAGTCACATCACTTTGCTGACATAAGTCCATATAGTCAAACTACGGTTTTCCCAGGAGTCATGTATGGATGTGAGAGCTGGACAGTAAAGAAAGCTGAGCACCAAAGAATTGATGCTTTTGAACTGTGGTGTTGGAGAAGACTCTTGAGAGTCCCTTGGACTGCAAGGAGATCCAGCTAGTCCACCCTAAAGGAAATCAGTTGTAAACATTCATTGGAAGGATTGATGTAGAAGCTGAAGCACCAATACTTTGGCCACCTGATGTGAAGAGTCAACTCACTGGGAAAAAAAAAAAAAAACCAAAACCTTGATTCTGGGAAAGATTGAAGGCAAGTGGAGAAGAGAGAAGCAGAGGATGAGACGGTTGGATGGCATCACTGACTCAATGGACATGAACTTGAGCAAACTCCAAGAGACTGTGAAGGACAGGGAAGCCTGGTGTGCTGCAGTCCATGGGGTGGAGAAGTTAGACATGACTTAGCAACTGAACAACAGATCAGGAGTCAGGAGGGAGCACTCTGCGTCTCAGGGACAGCCCTTTCTCCCTCCCACTGTCCCCGGCACGGCCCTTCTCCGCGTCGCCCCTCCCTTCTGTGTGTCATCACACTCCCCTCCCTCCCTCTCAAGTGGCTACTAAAAAGTTGAGAGCAAAATTTAACATCCAGTGTTAGCAACTTTCTCCAATCCTGAGAGATATTCTTATTCCCCCTTCTCGTGATTATTAATTTATGTATTATTATCTATTGATTCTTATTATTATGGTCGTTATTTCACATATGATCTAATGTGAGCCACCCCGAATCCCTTTGGAGTTAGGCAAATCTAAAGAAATAATGGATCCATATTGAATGTAAGACATCACCAAAGTATTTAGAAAGAAAGAGAGAGAGGAAGTCGTGATATGAAGGCCTCATGATTTTAATTCTTAAAAGCTTTTCAAATATCGCTGGTAAACTGAGGACTCCACTCACATGGGTCCTTGAGTCTTTCTCTAGCAAGGAATTCTATGACCTTCTTCAAACTGAAGGTTTTGAAACAGCAACACATAAAAGGTGATGGAAGGCACTATTATTTGATGATGGTAAGCACAGCTCAAGTGTAATGGGATTTTAACCCTAGAGGGAGGCTTTGGGGCTGGCAGAAACCACACGCCTCTCTCACTTCCCGGGCTGCCGTGTGCACTGCCCCGCAGGGCTCGGAGCCGGAACGCCGGGTATTGACTGAGGACCCTCTGATGAACTCCAGACAATCTGCATCCACAGCAGAGTGAGGCCGCTGCAAAATCGATCCGAAACCTGGGCGCCGAGGAAACACTGCCGCAGGGAGCAGGCTTTAGTTTGTGTTTTTAACTATTGCTTAACTCAGAGGGGCATCTAGATTACTATGAACACTTTCTCAAAGGAAAAAGCAAAGCCTAGTCGATGCAAATAACGGATGACAATATGGAAAGAGGCCTGAGGCCTCACCTGCCTCCTGAGCATCTTGGCACAGGGTCGAGGCCCTCACCCTGCGGGGGGCGACCCCTCAGAGGGGTCAGAGCAGGCGGGCACTTCCAGCCGGGATGACAGGCAAACCAGAGAAGCGCTTCCTGCCCGGACCACACAGACAGCAGTGACTCTGCCCCGGCTGAGGGCAGACCCTCAGGGGCCCTGTGCCTTTCGTTTCTTCATGTTAACCCCAGGGTTAACCCACACCACGGCACAGAGGGGAAGGCCACCTTCCTCAGCAGCACAGAGGAACCAGCAACGCAGGAGAAGAAACCGCACTTACTTGAAAATACCTGGGAGCTCCCAGAGACAGCCCAGCATCGTTGGTTTCTCTGTGGACTTCACAGTCCTGGGGCTGCCGCCGCCAGTGCGTGCAGTAACCCAGGGACACTGTCCACACCTTGGTGTGTGTGCATGCACCAGTGTGGTCCACCCCATGGTCTGTGTACACACATCAGTGTGTCCAGTAACCCTGGGGAAACCATTCACACCTTGGTGTGTGCACAGTGTGGTCCAACAACCCGGGGACACCATCCACACCGTGGCCTGTGTGCAAACTCGGCCACAGTGCAGGGCCGGTCATGCTTGTGGCTGACCTGGGGCTGCTGGGAGGAGCCCCAGGCACTTCCAGGACCTCCTGGATCAAGTCTCCACAACGCCGGCTCCCTCTGGGAAGCCAATTTCTAGCGCGAGCAGCACGTCCACACTCAAGCAGGAGGGTGGGAACACTGCGTGGTGCAGTCTCACTGTCTGGGGGCCTTTCCATCCCGAGGCTGCTGGTAGTCCCGACACTTCAGGCGCGGCCCCTTGTTTTAGCACAGATCACCCCAAAGCCACAGATAATTGGCACATCAGGCACTATGCAAATCAGCTGCAATTAAAGCCAGAGTCACAGCTAAACTGCAGTTCACTGAAATTTTATTTTTCATGCAAAACAGCAAGAGTCTCATGCTGAACAGAGACACAAAGACCAAGGGAATCTCCTCACTGCTCTAAACAGACAGACCATCAGGGTGGCGCAGCACACTTGCCAGTCAATGCCTCGTCCCGATGAAACGGAGTCATTTCCTTTCCTGTCTCCTGCCTGAAATAAACACCAATACAGGCAGAAGACTGGGGCGGGGGGATCGGAAGTGAGGGGGAGGCGATGAGGCTGAATCTCTGGGTGGAGAAGCGAGATGGGAAGCATAGCAGACGCCCTTCGCAGCAGCTGCACCGTCCTCACAGACAAAGGAGCTGCTGGAGGGGAGAGGGCAAGCCCCCCAAGTCCGGCCTCACGCCTCACCCTCCTCCAGCCACTTCAGCGCCCTGGCCATAGGGCGGGTCTCACACAACCTTGGCAAACCCGCCAGCAAAGACAATGACTCTGGAGCGTAGGAGGCCAGCCAGGTGTGTCCTGGGCCAGACAATGCACAGGTGTGCCCGCACGCCTGGGCCACTTCACGGCCAGAAGGGAAGGAGTCGCGGGACCGTGGACACCCCCCCACCCCGCCCCCCGCCCCGGGAGCTCTGTTTCCTCTGGGCGGCGGCTCCTAAACCCTGAGCTCTTCACAGGTCCTCCTAACTGCACTGGGAACTTGGCACCAGGTCAGCCAAGGACACAGGGCCTCAATGTCACTGCCCGCTGGGGACGGGGAGCCAGATGGCCTCTGTGACAGGCCCGGAACGCAAGCCCGGGATGCCGGCCGCAAGGACAAGCACCGAAGGATAAACCTGGGCGAGCGGCAGGCCGGGCTTTGGACGGAGGCCACTTCTCCAGGCCCCAGGGGAACAAAGGCTGTTTCCCGGAGCCGCACAAGAGATGCCTGGGTGCTTCAGAGGACGGGGCTCGTGGGGAGCCGGCGAGCTTGCTGACCGAAGCAGCTGCCATCTGCCACCGCCCTCCCGCTGCCCCCGGCTCCAGTCCCTTTAAACGGGGCAGGGGAGACTCCGGGGCCTCCCAGGTTGGAGCCCGTCACCAGCCAGAGCCAGATGTGGGTGGGGGAGGGTAACAAAAGCAGTGGAACGCCCCCCAGGGGGACTTACGGCCCCCGAGGCCAACAACCTCACACCACCCCAAGCCCAGAGCCTTTCCTCTTTCCGTTTTCCTAAAAGCTCGGTTGCTCAGTTGTGGCCGACTATTTGTGACCCAGTAGACTGCAGCCCGCCAGGCTCCTCTGTCCATGGGATTCTCCAGGCAAGAACACTGGAGTGGGCTGCCATGCCCTCCTCCAGGGGACCTTCCCGACCCGGGGACGGAACCCACGTCTCTTTGTCTCCTGCCCTGGCAGGCGGGTTCTTTACCACTAGCGCCGCCTGGGAAGCCATTCCTGAGAGCAGCACGTGCCGTTTCTAAATAAGAAGCTGTTTCAGCTCAGGGCGCAAGCGGCCCTCCCCAGGCAGGACTGATTCCCAGGACCACTCATCCTGAGACCCCCACGCACAGGGTTAACTGCCTGACCTCTGCGTGCTCTCAGCACCCCCAGACCTCCCCCAAAGGACCCCCCAAACAATAAGAAGCCCCGCCCTCCAAGGGCAGCAGGATGTAGTCCCGAGCTTGTTCCGGGAATGCCTGGCCCCCAGGGGAAGCTGACGGCGCGAGGCTCAGTGCCAAGGAGAGAGTGACCTCCACGGTGACCACTTGGGGGTGCGGCAGATGAACCCTTGATGGACCCAAACCTGTGTCAGAGGCTTTTCTGGAACCACTTCCCTCTGGGGGCCCGCCCTGACTCCCTGAAGCAGAGCGCTCAGGTGAGCTCTGTGCCCCAAGGCTGACCTGCCTCTCTGTCCCCGGGGCCTCCCTCCTCATGCCCGCCCGCAGCGAGGTGCTTCCGGCTAGAGCCCAAAGGGGATGAGGAGGTGCGGCACAGGCACCCAAGGACTCGTCGCTCTTTCTCCCGCCTGCTGCCCCTGACCCCCCAGAGACCCCCCAACACACACCCAGGACGGGGGACTGAGAAAATGGCGGGGCATCTATCAGAGACCCCCCAGCACACACCCGGGGATGGGGGAGCTGAGCACACGGCGGGGCTTCTACCAGAGACCCCCCCCAACATACACCTGGGACAGGGGGCTGAGAAAATGGCGAGGCTTCTATCAGAGACCCCTGAACACACACCCCGGGGTGGGGGACGCTGAGAACACAGCAGGGCTTCTAACACGGACCTCCCCCGCAGCACACACCCGGGGACGGGGGTGCTGAGAACACGGTGGGGCTTCTATCAGAGACCCCCCAGCACACACCCAGGACGAGGGAGCTGAGAACACGGTGGGGCTTCTATCAGAGACCCCCCCAGCACACACCCGGGGACGGGGGCGCTGAGAACACGGTGGGGCTTCTATCAGAGACCCCCCAGCACACACTCAGGATGGGGGGGCTGAGAACACGGTGGGGCTTCTATCAGAGACCCCCCAACACACACCTGGGGATGGAGGGGGCTGAGAATACGGTGGGGCTTCTCTCAGAGACCCCCCAACACACACCTGGGGACGGGGGGGCTGAGAACACGGTGGGGCTTCTCTCAGAGACCCCCCAGCACACACCCGGGGACGGGGGGGCTGAGAACACGGTGGGGCTTCTCTCAGAGACCCCCCCAGCACACACCCGGGGACGGGGGCGCTGAGAACACAGTGGGGCTTCTATCAGAGACCCCCCAACACACACCTGGGGATGGAGGGGGCTGAGAATACGGTGGGGCTTCTCTCAGAGACCCCCCAACACACACCTGGGGACGGGGGGGCTGAGAACACGGTGGGGCTTCTCTCAGAGACCCCCCAACACACACCTGGGGACGGGGGCGCTGAGAACACGGTGGGGCTTCTCTCAGAGACCCCCCAACACACACCTGGGGACGGGGGGGCTGAGAACACGGTGGGGCTTCTCTCAGAGACCCCCCAGCACACACCCGGGGACGGGGGGGCTGAGAACACGGTGGGGCTTCTATCAGAGACCCCCCAGCACACACCTGGGGACGGGGGGGTGCTGAGAATACGGTGGGGCTTCTATCAGAGACCCCCCAGCACACACTCAGGATGGGGGGGCTGAGAACACGGTGGGGCTTCTATCAGAGACCCCCCAACACACACCTGGGGAGGGGGGGGCTGAGAATACGGTGGGGCTTCTATCAGAGACCCCCCAGCACACACCCGGGGATGGGGGGGTGCTGAGAATATGGTGGGGCTTCTATCAGAGACCCCCCAGCACACACTCAGGACGGGGGTGCTGAGAACACGGTGGGGCTTCTATCAGAGACCCCCCAGCACACACTCAGGACGGGGGGCTGAGCACACGGCTCTGTCCCGAGCCACGAGGTCTCCAGTCCATGTGCTTTGACAGTGCCCCAACTCCGTCCCTGCCAGGCTGTCAGAAGCCCTTCCTCGACAGAGGGCAAGGACCCTCTGGCATCACACCCACACCCCCTCAGTGCGTCTGGGCTCCTGACAGCCACTAGGGGGCCAGAGCGCCCGTGGGATCAGGCTGGCCCGGAAGCTCTGGCCCGTGAAACTGAACAGGAGGACTCAATTCATGACTGTTTGGATCTCAGGTCTCAGTTCAGGGCCTAGAAGCAGGCGTGGTTATTTCTCCTCCCTTTCTGCATGTGCCCCTGGGAATCCATGTTTCCCCAGGTTTGGAGATGTAAACCCTCCGTGGGGGTGTTTTTCTTCTGCATTTTTTTCTCAATCATAAAATCTACATCTCTGAACAACTGAGATTTATCAAGTGCAATGTGTTAAGCATGCAGGCACATTTTAAAGATGTTTTTTTTTAAGAAATAAAGAATTTCTTTTATTTTTAAAGAAATAAAGATTATTCCCTTTGAGGGGAGAGAAGGGCCCAGAGTGTATACAAGAAGAGGATTTATATTTTACTCTGTGACTATACAATTGATGGTTTAGTTTTGAACATGACTTACCTTATCTTTGCAAAAAAAGGAAAATTAAAGTAATTTAGCTGTCCATTGCTAGTTGTTACTGCACAGGCTCCGAAATATTTGCCAAAATATACGTGAAAAAAGAAAGACATTCATTGCAACTTTCTTTGAAATAGCAAAACACTAAAACCACTGAGGTGTCCATGAACAGAGGGCAGAAGTGGGCAGAGGCGGGCAGAGGCGGACGCCTGCAGCTGTGAGAAGCAAAGCGGGGTGGGGTCGGTGCAGGAAGGCCCCAGGAGGGTTTAAGCAGGAAAAAAGGCAAGTAAGGCGCTGACTGCTGTACCTTATGTTTTTCACTTAAACATTTTTACAATAAGTAACAGTTCTCTCGGAGAAGGCAATGGCACCCCACTCCAATACTCTTACCTGGAAAATCCTATGGACAGAGGACCCTGGTAGGCTGCAGTCCATGGGGTTAAGAGTCGGATATGACTGAGCGACTTCACTTTCACTTTTCACTTTCATGCATTGGAGAAGGAAATGGCAACCCACTCCAGTGTTCTTGCCTGGAGAATCCCAGGGACGGGGGAGCCTGGTGGGCTGCCCTCTATGGGGTTGCACAGAGTCAGACACGACTGAAGTGACTTAGCAGCAACAGTTCTCTCTGTGAAAGTATCGTGGAAATTCAGTAGGTGCCTTTGGTGAGATGGAGCACGGGGGAAGGATTTTGTTTTTTATTCTGTGTCTCCTGAACTAGGAGAATTTTCTCCCCTTGTACCTGTGTGCTGGGAGGAAAATGGACACGTTCTGTAACTCAGACGTACCCATCAATGTCCCTGGTTGGACGTGGTGCAGAGTCAGCGTGGGATTTCCAGTCAAGATGTCAGGTTCCCCCAAGGGTTCAAAAGCCCCCTTCTCAGGACCCCAGCTCTAACCCTGAAGGCTCTGCACCCCGACCTCCTGTGGGCTCAGAGGGTGGTTCCTGGAGGGGAGGGGCGGACCCTGGGGTCACACAATCTCTGCTTTTCTCCCAAAGGCCCAAGGGAAGCTCTCGAAATAGAGCAGAAACGGGAGGAGAGAAACCCACTCACTTGGAGACAGCTGGGAAACGAAGATATTTTAATGTTTGAATGTCTCAGTGGAGACAGAGATTTCTTCTGTTCTCCTCTTTCGCATCGTCAATGTTTAAAATAAAAACAGACAAATACTTTTTTTAAAGATAAAAAGAACAAATGTTTAGAAAACCCCACAATTATCAACTTAACCAAAAAAAGGGAGTTTTAAAATGAAACACGTTCCAGCAGCTGGGTGTGAAGGCTTCACGGAAAGGAGGCTCTGGGCTGAGCGAGGCTGAGGAACAAGAGTGATGTAGCAAGACGGGCGGAAGGAGGGGCACTGGCGGGGAGCGGGCGAGGCATGAGGCAGGTTCAGGGAACAGAGGGTTTCTGTGTAGTGACAGTGTGGGGCCACCAGCGGGGAGCCGTCGCCAGGAGCTCCACAGAGCTCTCCAGCTTCACCAGTTGGGGGAGTGTGGTGTCTTTTTTCACTTGGCGCAGTTCCCCTGAGATCCATCCAGGCTGTTGCAAGAAAGCTGTCTGTCCCCTTCCACTGCTGAGTAGCGTCCACAGCATGGAGTGCTATGCGGATAGCCATTCACCCACAGCTAGGTTTCTCTATTCTCCCATTACTACAAACGAGGTTGCTATGAACATTCACGTACAGATTTGTGCATGAATATCAGGTGTTGTTTCTCTGAGATAAATGCTCAGGAGCGCAGTTGCAGCATCGACAGGTAGCTGCCTGTTTAGTTTTTTATTAATAACGACAGTTTCCCAGAGACTCTGAACTATTCACACCCCACTAGGATAGGGGGCTGCGCTTCTCCACCTCCTTGCCAGCAGCGGGTGTTGCCAGCCTTTTGTCTCACACGCTGTGATAGGTGTGCCATGAAATCTCACCAAGAGCGGTCTGATCTGCTTTCCTCAACGGCTAACGACCCTGTACACTCTTTACGACCTTACTTGCCATCTGGCCATTTTCTAGGTGGGTCGGTGGAGATGGTGGTTCTTCAGACTGACGCTCACGCGCTCCAGACGCAAGTCCTTCTCAGTCACGCGATTTGCAAATATTTCTCCCAGTCTGTCATCTTTCTTCTCCTAACAGGAAAATTTTAAATTTTGATAAAGTCCAATTTATCCGTTTTTTTTTCTTTATGGGTCATGCTTTCGGTGTCAAGTTTAAAGACTAGAGTTGGGTCCTGAATTTTCTGGTTTCGTCTAAAAATTCGATGGCTGTGCATTCACATTTAAGCCAGTGATCCATTTTGAGTTAAATTTTCTGAGGCATGAGGTTTTGATCAGATTTCTTTTTTAAAACATATAGATGTTCAATTGCTCGAGCACTGTTTGCTAAAATAGCATTGCTTTCTGCATTAAACTGCTTCTGTGCCTTCGTCAACAATCTGCCGCCGCCAAAAATGGCAGAGGAGAGAAATACCAAACATTCTCTCTCCACGAAAGCAATGATTAAACTGGCAAAAACAGGTTGACTTTTGGAAACTCTGGGAATCTAGTAAAAAAATGTACAACACCCAGGGGAAGCTTCTTTCTTAATGAAGAAGGAAGTTGCTGAATTTCAGGAAAAGTGTTTTGATATTTTAACTGACCTGCTTCCATCTCCCACTCCCCCCAGCTCAGAGAAGGCCCCCCAGGGAGCAGTATGGCCCTCATGCTGAATAAGCAGTGCCTGGGTTTCCCTCCCTGGTGGCCCCCGAAGGACTGACTCAGGGCCAGCCTTGGTTCCACTGCCGGGGACCCCTCCCAGGGATGACCCAGCACCCAGGAGATATTTGCCCAAAGTATTTAAAGCCACATGTGGTATCTGAAGCCACCTGGAGCAAGGTGTGCCTGACTTGGACAGCAACAGACATGCTGGAATGCCAGGAAGGGAGAGGTGGAGGGAGGAGATGCTTGGGAGAATAAGGGCTTTGAAAAGCACCTGCACACCCCAGGGAGCCTCGAAGTCCACAGACAGGCAGGGCTGGACGCCTGTGGGGACCGCCAGCTTCACCTCTGCCTGCGGGACCGCCAGCTTCACCTCTGCCTGCGGGACCGCCAGCTTCACCTCTGCCTGCGGGACCGCCAGCTTCACCTCTGCCTGCGGGACCGCCAGCTTCACCTCTGCCTGAGGCTCAGGCTCCCTGAGAAGAGAACCTGACTGTGGCAGGGTGAGAACAGCCAGCTAAGCCTGAAGGAGGTCTGGTTGGCTGGCTTCTTTGTTTTCGGCCCCAGGCATTTAAGAAAATCTTTGCCAAATCTCTCAGACCAGCAGCATCGTGGAGCAGAGACAGCAGCGGCCACACATGACGAAGAACACCGTCTTCACAAGAGACACATAGGAAAAGGCACTAAACGATCCGAACAAGAGCAACAAGAAAGCCTTGGTGGGGGACAGGGGTGACCCCACAGGTGCCACGCTATGATGTGTCAGGTGGCCAGTTTTCAAGTGATTATGGCAAGAAAGAGAAATAAAAGGCATACAGACCGGGAAGGAAGAATTAATACCCGTGACATGATTGTCTATAGAGAGAATCTCAAGAATCACTGTTTCCAGCTTGAGCCAAAGGACTGGGTGCCTCTCTGTGCAGAGAAGCAAGCATGTGTCCAAATAAGTCATATTTATACTTTAGTAAATACCATCACATGGGTCACTGTGAATCTTTAATACTGCATCTTCAAGTTACTTCCACCATATTTACCTAAAATGACAAAATTATGATACATAATCTCTTTACTTGTACACTTCAAAAATCTAAACGTTTCTTTATTTTGAAAACCTCACATAATTAGAAAGAAAAATTGAACATAATCAAATATCCTATGTCCAAGGGTTAGAAGTACAATTATTTCCTCAGGGTTAATTGGGCCTTCTAATTACTAATTACAACATGTATGAGCACATATTAATCTTTTCTTAAACCTCAGGGCTTTCCTGGTTATTTTCATTGCCATGGCTCCTGCCGTAACATTCTCCGCCGTTTCACATAGTCAGGCTTTAATCAACTCTATTTTTCCTCCTTGTCACAGGATGTTGAACAGAAATTGCTTGTGTCTTGAATTTTGGATTTACTGAAAGGCAGAACGGGTCCAGCTGCTGTCACTCCATTATCTGAACCAAACCACACGGAGAGAAAAGAGAAACTCGAAAGGAACCCTGAGGAGCGGGAGGACTGGTGGAGCCCCAGGAAGAGCTCAGGCGGGCAGAGGGTCCTCTGGAAGGCCTCCAAGGCTTTCCCCTCCTCTTTCTGCCAAGAGGCGGGTCCCCCATTTCCTGCAAGGCGAGCAAGGAGGGCTCCTGGAGGAGCTGGGGCACCCGCAGGAGGGGCGGCTGCCCCTCATTCAAAAATAATCTATGGAGAGAAATGATACTATTTCCTCTGTGTACCTGGTTATTTCAGCCCATTTAGAAATCAGTCACGTTATGAAAAATCAAACACATGCAAACATACAGAGGATGAAGATAAAAAAACACCCAAATGTCCTCCGCTCAGCTCTATCATGGTGACATTTTGCCTTATACGATTTATATTAAAAGAAAAAAATATTTAAACATCAGTGACAAAAATTGAACCTTCACTGCCCCCTCTAAGTGTCCGTAAGCCTCATTTCCTCAGAATGAACCACTCTCTTGAACTCGGCATTTATCCCCCCAAACGTGTTGTTAGACCAGTCCTGCACATGCATAGGCCAGGCCGTAGGGACTGCTCTATAATTAGCTTTCTTTCTTCACCATTAGATTATTGAAGCTTACCTACACTATACACACACAAACACATGTGCAAGGAGAGAGAGAGAGAATTTACGCTCATCTATTTTAATTACCATAAAGCTAACCTCTCAATATATCATAACTTATTCATCTGTCAATGGTCACTCAGATTGCTTTGATTTTGTGTGATTATAAGCAATTCTGCAATACACGATTTTATGCATGTCTCCTCATATATGTAAGAGTTTCCCTGAGGGTGCAACCCTACACTTACCGACAAAGTTTTATTGTTTCATTGCATTTATTAATTAAATTTTATTTTTAAGTTAATTTACTTAAGTATCTCTATCCCATGTCCTTCTGCTGGTGATTCAGCCATAGATTTAACAGATGTCGGCTTAGTCTTACCAAGTGCCAGTCACTGCCCTAGTGACCAGGACTATGGATGAAAAAGGCAAAGCTCTCGCCAACATGTGGCGGAAGATTTAGTGGGGAACCAGATCACAAAAGGCCGTCAGATAAATAATGCGGTTTCCAGTGCTGATAAAACGAAAGGGTAAGAGAGAAGAGAAACGCCGAGGTATGAGATAAACACCTCTCTAAAGGGATGACACCCCGTGGAGGCTCAAGTGAACCGAAGGAACGGGCCACGCGGATGGGAGAGAAGCTTCTGACAGAGGCCGCAGCGAGAGCGAAGATCTGGGACCAACCGTCTCAGCATCGCCAAGAAAGGGGCAGAGGAGGGAGCAGACAGACTGCAGCGGTGACTGATGGAGCTGCTGGAAGGCCCAGTGATGGAGCCACACGGTCAGAGGCATGGTCCACGAGGCAGTCCCCGCAGAGTGGCCAGGGGAGGGGCCCCCGGGGCTGCCTGGGGCCACGGCCACGCCCAGGCAGGAGGCGGCAGCCGCTCAGACAAGAGGAGCCGCGTGGAGGTTCGATTTGGAGAACATGCTGAAGGCCGGTGTGACGGCCCGCTCTACAGAGTCACCAGTCTTCAACATCCCCCCGGAATCCTCAGTTTTCTGGAAAGACTGGCTTCCCGAAGAAAATGGATCCCAGGGGGGTTTCTGGTCCAGCCCCGGGGCCACACTGGCGGCTCCCCCACACTGGCCAGGGTTCACTGTGATGGAGACCTCCTGCTGCAGGGGGCATCCCAGCCCCCAGCAGGGACCGTGAGCGACACTCAGCCCAGCCTCCGGGAAGCTCCTGCTTCGTTCCCAGCTCCCCCCAGGCCCCCAGAACAAGCCCGAGCAGGAGGGCCTCTCGGCCCACGGTCAGCCACTCCCCGGAGTCCAGTTTGGGTCCCACACCTCCTGGGACCCGCAAGACCCTCCCCACACTCCCCTGCCAGCCAAGCCTGCCCCTCACTCAGCAGAAACCTTCTGTCCAGTCTTCAGGGCCTTCGGCCAGCAATCAGTACAGAAATCCTTTGGTTTAAGCCAACGATCGGTACGGCCTGGGACCAACAGGCTCATTCACAGGAGAGGCTAAGAGGGTAACAAGAGTCTCCACTTGACCATTGCCTGGGGTATTTTCATATTTACCGTCTTTAAAACAAGAACGAAGTCTGGGAGGTGAGTAAGTGCCAAGGGCTGGCTCACCAGTGAGGGAGGTGAGGCTGCCTTCCCAGTGACCCCAATTCACCTCGGGGCTGGCATAAGCGGGGACCCCGGCGCCTGTGCATCCAGCTGCTCCATCAGCTCAGCGCTGGCTGTGAGCTGGCGCTTTGAACGTCGGGTAGCCTGAGAGGGGCCGTGTGCGGCGGCCAGAAGGTGGGATCCCTGAAGTTGAGCCCCCTTCTCTGTGTTCGCGCGGCTCTCATGCGGTCTGCAAGGCCAGTACTGCTCCTGGGAGCGCAGTACTCGCCCCTCAGGTTTTCCCAGGTGAGGCCCAGGCAGCTGTGCACCTGCTTCCTCAGTCAACCAGAACTTTCTAGCAAAGACACAGCCCTGCAAGTCGGGATTTCGGGGCTTTACACTGGATTTTCTCCGCAGTGGCCTTGGTGACACGTTTTAGCCACAATGATTCTCTGTGGGGGCCATCCCAGGCCTGGTGGCTTCCTCAGTGACTCAGAAGATAAAGAATATGCCTGTAATGCAGGAGCCCCAGGTTTGATCCCTGGGTCGGGAGGATCCCCTGGAGAAGGAAACGTCTACTCACTCCAGTATCCCTGCCTGGGAAATCCCATGGACAGAGGAGCCTGGCGGGCTACAGTCTATGGGATCGCAAAGAATTGGACACGACTGATCAACTAACACTTTCCACTGTCTTTCCAACCCTGGAGGATGCCTAGCAGTTTCCTGGGCCTCCACCCATCAGATGCTGGTAACGCCTTTTGCAGCCACAAGGATCAAATGTCTGTAGACATCACCAACCGGCAAACCACCTCCAGCTGACAACCGCTGATCTGGTGAATGATGGCCCCGTGGGGTCTCCACTTTCCCACGGGTCCAGGGAGTCTAGAGAGGCCCCCAAACCCACCCCCCTCCATCAGTCAGGACTCCATTGCCCCTCAACAGTCACCCTCCTCTCCAAGCCGTCGGAGCCTCCTGACTGCCGAGCTGGCATCTCCTCCGTGTGCGGCCTGGGGACCACGCTCATACAGCTGGGTGCACACGTCTGAGGCTCCACGCCATCCAGACCGTCTCAACAGCCTTGCTCTTTCCAAGCCGCAGCTCCCGGACGACAAGGTTATTTTCTGCAGAAAAGCCCCACAATCTGGCACATGTTGTCAGGCCTCCAAGGAGACACAGGCAGGGCTGGAGCGTGGTATTATTTCCTGTTCTGCGTTTTCAAATGCCTGCTAATTAAAGGATTTCATTTTGCTCTGAAAAGTCCTCATTCTTTTCGGAAAAATGTGCATGCAAAAGGCACTATTGTAGAAACATAATCCTGCTCATTAAAAAAAAAATTCCCTCCGAAAAAAGCTCATTCCCTTTCAAGGGCTGTTTTTCTTAACCTTCATGGTGAATAAACATCATTTTTCACCGTAAGGAATCTAAGTTCTATACAAATTGAGAGCGTTGCCAGGAGGTAACTTGCTGGGCAGCTGAGGAGATAACTGCACAGCCTCTGGGTGGAGGGCGAGGTGCTCTGCACTTCAGCCCCCTCAAGGAGTTCTCCCCCCAACCCCACCCGTCTCCCTGCCCCTCCCCATGATGAGCCCCAGGCTGACCCTCCGTGACCGCCTGGCCCAGGTGAAGGGAAGGGCAGATGAAACAAGGGTCTCTCCCCAGCGGAGACCCTTCTGTGCGGCCTGGCTCTGTTATCACACATTCACCACGTTTGTGAGACTAACGGCATCCGTCTGCACTGGGCCCAGATGTCCCCTGGCACTCCTGACCTCTGAAACCTTTGTCCCATCCCCTGCACACGGGAGCTGCCCCCAGCAGGCCCCACGTGTCCTGCGTGGGCACACGCAGCCAGGCCCCAACCAGGATCGCAGGCAGAGTACACACTGGACCCCGAAGCCCCTCTGCACGGCCCCCTCCTCTCCCCTGCCCTGCTGATCCCAAGGGCTCAGCTTCCCCCACTTCCGACCTTTGCCTTCTCAGCCCAGTGGAACCAGCTTGCTCCGTTGGACTCCAGTTTTCGGTGCCAGATGGGGAGCTTCAACCAGGCCAAGATCCAGGGCAGCCACAGGGCACACCTTGCCATTTGCCCCCTGACCTGGGGGGTCAGAGCCTCTCACTGCCCGTCGTCCATGGCTGAACACAATGTTCCATAAATGCTGCCTGGTTCCCGGCTGTTTCTTGTTGGGTATGTGGAGATTCCTGGCTGTTTCTTGTTGGGGTGAATGGAGATTCCTGGCTGTTTCTTGTTGGGTATGTGGAGATTCCTGGCTGTTTCTTGTTGGGGTGAATGGAGATTCCTGGCTGTTTCTTGTTGGGGTGCATGGAGATTCCTGGCTGTTTCTTGTTGGGGTGCGTGAAGATTCCTGTTTCTTATTGTGGTGCGTGAAGATTCCTGGCTGTTTCTTGTTGGGGTGCATGGAGATTCCTGTTTCTTGTTGGGGTGTGTGGTGATTCCTGGCTGTTTCTTGTTGGGGTGCATGGAGATTCCTGTTTCTTGTTGGGGTGCATGGAGATTCCTGTTTCTTGTTGGGATACATGAAGATTCCTGGCTGTTTCTTGTTGGGGAGCGTGGAGTCAGTCCAGGATCAGTTTCCCTGCCTCGGCCAGAAGCCGAAGTCCTCCCCGTGTCTTTTACTCAGCACTTTTCTCCCGGCTCAGCTGGGATCACTGGCTGGGAACCTTGTCTAAGCCACGTAACAGCGTCTGACATCTTCTCACTGCAGACGGGTTCCGTGGAACCATCCCCCACGGTGTCCTCAGGCCAACAGCATCCCCACAGAGTGCAGTTCAGCAGAGAAACCTTTCTGGAGGGAACGGAGGCTGATAAAACACAGCCCACACACAGGCCTCACTGGCCCAGCTCCGTCTAAGGGGGGCATTCAAAGGACCTAAAGCAACAGACTCCAACCTGCAGATTCCAGAGACATCATCCCCTCAGAGTCCCTGTGAGGCTCCACTAAGCTGTGGGAGTTCGGGAAATGGCCACGAACTAAATAGCTGACTGTTTTCAGATGAGTATGGACGCTGCTGCATTTTATGAAATACAGTTCTGCTTTAAAAGTATAAATAAATGCATGGTAGTTTTCTTTACTTGTGTTTTTTTTTTTATAGTTTTTATACAGCATTTTTTTTTTTTTTCTCAATCAGCGAATGTTTAAAGATAACCAACAAAAGCGCTGGGTAGGGGCACTGAAGTTTTTGAGAAGAAAAAGGGCCTCACTGTCTCAAACGTCAGGAGGCGCTGGTCCGGGAGCAGGTGACCACACCTCTGGCCGCCCCCACCCCCATGGCTGTGTCATCAGCCTTCGGTCCACACTGGCCCTGGGCACATGGAACCCAAGGCTACACTCCCTGAGAGAGCCAGAGCGCAGACTCGGGGCTGCCGGCCGGAACAGGAACCCCCTGCCTTTATTTAAGGCAAACTGGGGGTGAGGGCCATCATCTCCCCGAGGAAGTTAAAGAACGTATTCAGAAGATCCAGCCACAAAGGAGCAATGAATCACAGGTCTGCTCAGAGGCTGGCCCCCAGGAGAGACGGGCCCCACGCTGTCAACGCCGGTGGGAGCCCCTGCCCACTCACATGGGCACATCCCACAGTCTGCAGAGGCTGGAGATGCGCGCAGGGCGAGCAGAGGGGAGCAGGAAGCCCTTCTGGTGAACCACGCGGCCTGAGCTCTTTGCCGTGGCTGTGCCCACTGTGTGCCCCAGGAGGGACAGGGCCAGACCCTCAGCCACCTCCACCAGGGGCCGGGCAAGACCCTCAGCCACCTCCACCAGGGGCCGGGCGAGACCCTCAGCCACCTCCACCGGGGGGCAGGCGAGACCCTCAGCCACCTCCACCGGGGGCCAGGGCCAGACCCTCAGCCACCTCCACCAGGGGCCAGGGCCAGACCCTCAGCCACCACTCCAGGGGCCGGGCGGCCCACCCTCAGCCACCACCGCCCCCCAGGGGCCAGGCCCACCCTCAGCCACCACCGCCCCCCAGGGGCCAGGCCCACCCTCAGCCACCACCGCCCCCCAGGGGCCAGGCCCACCCTCAGCCACCACCGCCCCCAGGTTTCAGCAGCGGAGATGCTTAAACAAGCACTGAGGCCCGCATGCTGGAACTGGGGAGAGAGCCTCGAAGCGAGTCCTCCACTGGCTTAAACTGGAGCCTGGTTTCAAGGCAAGAACGAGGGGAAATCAAAAGAGCAGACCACGGAGAGAGGGTGGGAAGGCAAGGAGGGGCAGGGAGGAGCGGGCGGGGCAGGTCCCGGTCGGCGCGGCCTGGCCTGTCCACCCGGAGGGGGCCCGACACTGCCCCGGACGGTGCCCACCTCTGCCCAGGACACAGCACCATGCCCTGCCAGCCTGCCAGGCGTCTCGAGGGCAGACGCCGTGGTGCTGGGGACACCCCGCCTCCTCCGGGCTGCTCCCTGCTCCGGGGGTCCGCATCCTCCCTGGGGTCAGCCCCCTGCCCCCCACCCCCACAGCCCTGGCTTCAGGGCAGCGCTCCCCTACTGTTCACATGCATTTTATTTGCACGCGTTTGTCTTCTCCAGGGAGCCTCACAGGGTACATTTTATTCTTTCCCTACTCCTGTAAAAGCGGGTTTTCATGCATTATTCATGATTTATAGATTCCCAGAAACATGCAGCCCGTTCGGCGGGGAGGGGAATGACGAGCGAGCTTTGCCAGACTCCAGCGGGAGCTTCAGGGATTCGCTCCCAGCTCACTTTCTTGACGTCAAATCAGGGGCTCTTCTCATTTCAGTATGGAGCACAGTCTCCCAGAATGAAAGCTGTCCGCGTCTTCAGGAGAGCCGTCGGGAGCTCCCGGGCCCGCGGGCACGCCCCACTGAAGCCTGCGGGGCCTATTTCTCCAGAGGGGCGCGGAGGCAGGGGGCGGCAGGCGCGGGCGCTAACCGCAAGGCGCCCGCCGCTGAGGCAGCCCAGCCTGGGGGAGCGGCCTGCGGAGCCTGTCCGCTGGGGCTCCGCGACCCCCCGCGCCGCCTCCCCAGACCCGACCCCTGGCGCGAAGCCCCGCGCCCCGCAGGAGCCGCCGGGCACACGCGGCCCTCAGCCGGCCGCGCGCAGCCACGGGGCGCGCCGCGCCCACCCGGCGCCGGAGGCGGGCCTAACGCCGGCTTACAAGCCGAAAGCAGGCAAAGCCTGAACACGCGGGAAACAGCGGGCATCCCGGAGCGCCATCGCCAGGGTCTAGGCGCCTGCGTGAGACCACACACGTGCGCGCAGTCCGTTACGTGAGGCGCCATACGCATACAGGTGAGATGACGTGTGTGTCCAGTACACGTGTGAGACGACGTCTGTGTGAGGTGATACGCGTGTGTATTATCTGTGTGAGATGTGTGTGCGTTATCATCTGTGAGAGATGATACACAGAATCCATGTGAGCTGATACATATGTGTAGGATCTGTGTAAGGTGAGACATGTATGTATTATCTGTGTGAGATAATGTGTGTGCATTATCATCTGTGTGAGATGATATATACACAGAATCCATGTGAGATGATACATAAGTGTAGGATCTATGTAACGTGATACATGTATACAGTATCTATGTGAGGAAATGTGTGTGTGTGTTATCTGTGTGAGATGATACACAGACAGAATCCATGTCAGATGACACATATGTGTAGGATCTGCGTAAGGTGATACATGTATGTATTATCTATGTGAGATAATGAAAGTATGTATTACCTACATGATGTGACATTACGCAGAATCCATGTGAGATGATACGTATGTGTAGTGTCTATGTGGGATGATATCTATGTAAGGTGATGAGAAAGGTGGAAAAAGTGAAAAAAAGTGGAGTTGCTCAGTCATGTCTGACCCTTCGCAACCCCACAGACTGTAGCCTATCAGGCTCCTCCATCCATGGGATTTTCCAGGCAAGAGTGCTGGAGTGGATTGCCATTTCCTTCTCCAGGGGATCTTCCTGACCCAGGAATCGAACCCAGGTCTCCTGCATTGCAGGCAGATGCTTTACCATCTAAGCCACCAGGGAACCTTGTGATAATCATTACATTATTTAAATCAAATCATATAGTTCCACCTAAATATATACAGTGCTGTATGTCAACTATATCTCAATAAAATGGGAGTGGGGAGTGGCAAACAATTAGAGATAGGAATATAAGAAGAATTTTAAAAGAAATTATCATTACTTTGCTCATAAAGAAAAGAACAGAAAATGAATTTGCAAAATGAGACCACTACATGGAGGGATGGTTGGAAAGCATCACCACTTCAATGGACTTGAGCTTGGGCAAACTCTAGGAGATGGTGAGGGACAGGGAGGCCTGGTATTCTTCAGTCCATGGGGTCAAAGGGGGTCAGACATGATGTAGCAACTGAACCACAACAAATGCTACCCAAAAAAAAAATCAGAGAGAAGGAAAAAACTCTTGTGAATTAAAAAGCAGAACAGCAAGCATTGAAAACACAATAATAAGTTTAGAGTACAAAGCAGAACAAAACAAAAAAGGTGGAAAATGAGAAATACAAAATACAAGAAAAGTACAGTAACGGTTCAGGAGATTCAGTATCAGGAGAAAAAAATGTAGCAGCCCAGGAAAGAGAGAAGAGCAGAGAAGGAAATCATCAAAGAATTAATGCAAGAAAATCTCCCAGACTGAAGGATGTGTGTTCCCAGGGGGGACAGCACTAATTCAGCCCAGCCCAGCAGGCCAAAGTGCCAACTGCACGCAGAGCCCCACGAAGGGTTCCAACACCAGGACGACCCCACGAGGCACAGTGGCGAGGAGACTGGCTCAGGTGCCACCCGCCTGCTCCAGCGCTCAGCATCCGTGCAAGCGGGACGAGCTGGCCCCTCCAAGTCCCTGGTGGACTAGGCCACTGAGAGCCATTGCGATGACTTCTTCGTTACCTGCTTCCCTCTCTGTACTGTGAACTCACGAGGGAAAGGACCACCTTGACTTGTGAAACAATGGATGCTGAACCTCTGGCACAGCTCTGGGCACAGAGCAGGTGCTCAGGAAATAATGATAATGAGGGGAGGAGCGTGGGGGAGTCAAGCGTCAGACTGAGGACAAGGGCAGCCGCCCCCAGCAACACCCTGACGACCCGATGACTCATGACTGGTTCTATAAATTCCCTCCTGTGCCCAGGTACTGGGGACACACACGCGCGTGTGTTTCAACACCCCTCACATGGCTACGTGCGTCCCCTGCTGCCTGATCCCCTGGCAGTGACCTCACCAGCGCTGAGCGTCGTGAGTCAAACAAGGCGCCCGAGACAGACGCCACCCATTTCCCAGAGCCCAGATCCTCCTGGGATCGAGGGGTTCACCAGGGACTGCACAGGGTGAGGGCCGTGCCCGCGGCACACCTGTGGTCCTCACCTCCAAGGGCTGCCCCCAGGCAGAAAGCTGCTCGCTCGGCTCCGGGCGGTGATGAGCTCACAGCTGGAGCAGTTCGCCTCCATCAGCCTTGACTGATAAGCCTTGAAGAGCGTCTCTTTCTACCTCATTACGGTGCATCCACCGCTGCCGAGCTGCCGGCATAAACATGAGCTACTCCTCCTTCACTTATAATAACCTCATCCTCGCTTCTTCTTCCTGAAGCAGTTACAGTGTAATGATGTCACGTATTTAAGCTTGATAAACATAATTACTATCAACATTTAATTGATTCTTGATTACAATCAATTATATTTCTGAAACAATCAAGCATCCTACAATTAAAAATAATTGATTCATTAGCACACCCCCTTACTTGACAATTACACAAATGCATTATTTATGTAATTAGACACATTTACAGTTCATTATTCCACATTTCATGCCATTGTTACAAAGCTACGAAACTCTCCGGCTTACTTTTTAATCTTCCTTCGGCTGATACTGAGATACAACACAAAGTGTATTCGAATGGATCCAGTGAGAAACTGGAAGCTCCCTCCAGCAGCACAATTAAATTATAAATCAGAAGCCTGACTAGCTCATCAGTTCGAAAACAATAATTAACTGATTTACCCCCCATATTTTCCAAGGACGATGTGAGGGCCCATGGGAGCTGGGACCCACTTGCTTCCAGTTAGGCAGAGGACAAAAATCTTCCAAATGTGAAGTGGGCGAAGGGGCATGAGAGAAATAAGGAAGCCGGCCAACCCAGCTGGATCCAGGACAGGAGCTGACCCTTCCCTCCCTGCAGGGACAGCCATCATCACAACCCAAGCCGTTCCCTGCTCTCCAAACACCTCTTTCTCCATCTTTCCCAATAACACTTGTCCCATTGAATTCTTTCAAAACAGTCCAGCTGGCACGTGCAGTTTCCTTGTCCACTCCCAAAATTCACTTGCATGAAAGTAAGAACTCACTGAAGCCCCTGAATCCACACTAGAGCTAAAACATGGGAAGGGAGGGCCACACCTGGGAGATGGGGTCACGGAGGTGAACGAGCTGGAGCAGCTGACACAACGGCTTCACCCCCACCCAGGGAGAAAGGACACCAGAGGCAGAAGCCTTCCTCCCACCAGGGCAGCGGGGCGGCTGGCATGGCCAACACAGGGGCGACTGGGCTTTAATCCGGGCAGTTGATCAGAGGCGTGTCTATGCAGAGGCACTGAGTCCCAGGACAGAAGCTGGAGTGGGGGCTACAGAAATCACCTCCTACCAGGGGTGCTGCACCTGCGAGGAACAGGGCAGAGGCTGTTCCACAGTGTCAGACAGGCGAGAGGCCAGCGGGGCAGGAAGTGTCCAGGAGTGCGGCGCTCACACACACACACCCCAGGACGCCACATTCACCTGGGCTCTGGGGCCCCTTTCACTTGACCCTCCCTCTTCACCAAGGCAGCTGTGTGAGTGGGGAAAAGTCCTTGAAACAAATAAACACATCTG